>NC_085924.1:1259290-1574112 GCF_035222485.1 Podospora pseudoanserina
GCGCCACATGTGGGGCGCAGGACGCTCCTAACCTATCGTTAAGGAGGTCAGGGGATGACCAATCAGGGGTAAGCAGAAGTGCTATAGCGCTAAGGCTTATGAGCACTCTGCAGGATGCAATGTGCTAGGAGTGATCAGAGGGATAGCACGACGAGCATTTCGCAGGATGTAATGTGCTAGGAGTGATTAGGGGGATAGCACGACGAGTACTTCGCAGGATGCAATATGCTAGGAGTGATCGGGGCCGTAGCAGGGCGAGCACCTCACGGTCCTGAGGTCTATATATACGGAGGAACTGGCCGGTGTAGATAGATAGTTTCGCAGTATGCAATTTAAGCTTGTATTTACGGTATTTAGTATTTATATTAAGATATTTTATTATATACTATTTAGTTATACCGAGCTACGATTATTTAGAAATACCTTCGACTAATATCCCTTTCAGAGGTTCTAAATAGGGGTTCGTCATACGTTATATACTTACTTTAATTTTATTACGGATAAGTTAAAAGCGTTTTTTTATTATTATAGCCGGACCTAAGAATATTTAGATAGGAGGCGTCCCGCCTAGCCCAGATAGCGAGGGACCTTCTACTAGTACCAGACCTATATTTACTATTGCAAAATAGGTCGTTAAGCGCCTTAGGGAGCTTAAGGAAAAAGTTTAGTAGACCCGGAAGTAGATTATCGCTATTATAACTGTACTTAAATTAACCGTTAAATTCCCGGTACCGGAGCGCTATAGAGGAAAAAAGGTAAAACTTAAAGGATTTTTAATTTAATTTAATACCTATTTTCGTTATTACCTAAATTAATTTACTAACGAAAAGTTAAAAATAATCTTCGCGGTTATTAAACTTAAGGATAGGGCTCTCGCATAGTTTAAGCTTATCCTCGATAACTATTATAAGTAGGAGCCGGAGGACTAAAAGAAAATTACTATAAAATACTTCGAGAGCTATCGTATCTTTAAAACTAAGTTTAAAAAAGTATTTAGAAAGTACGATAAGGTAAAACGCGTATAAGAGAGGCTCGTAAATTTACGCTAAACGCGCTTAACGGCTAACTACGCGGCTTTATTTAAGATCGATAACCTATATAATACTATTAACGATAAAAGATTAATATAACTTTTTTATAACGGCTTTAAGGAAAAGGTAAAGGATAAGTTATATAAGGAGTTAAGGCCTAATACTATCGATAAGTATATCGCTATAGCTATTCGGATCGACGATCGGCAGTTCTAGCGGCGTATAGAAAAGAGAAATAATAAAAGTTATTATAGTAATAATAATAATAAAGGATACTTCGGTAATAACCGTTTTAATGATAAGTAAAAAAAAAGATACCTTAACACTAGCTACTTTGGCACTATATACGTAAGACTAATAAAGGTTAATACTATATAGTAATAAAGACTATAAGGTAAGGGCTAAGGTAAAAATAACTTTAAGTATTTTAATTACAGTAAAGTAAAATACTTTAAGAAGGACTATAGGGTACTTAAACGGCTCGGATAAAAAAAAGAAATCGTATTAATTACTATATCGAAAGGACCGAGGGTTATAAAGGTAATAGCTATCGGGTACTAGTAAGGTAGAGCGGTAAGCTCTAAAGAAAACTCTAATTAATACGCTAAATAAAAAGATATAGAGTTCCAGGAAGTAAAGGAAGCCCTAAAAAGGCTAAAGGCGAAGCACGAGGAAAGAGATCTTTAAATATAAGTATTATAGGATTAACTAATATAAATCGTTACGGAAGTTACTACGGAAGTCGCTAAAGATAAAGATCTTATATAAAGACTTACTAAGTAAACGATATTAAAAAGGTAGTATAGTAAATATAGAATTACTATTTTATAAGATATATTATAGCCTATAAAGCTCTTATATAAAAGTTAAGAAAAATATTAAAAAGGTAAGAAAGTCGCTAATATTAAAATCGCGAAGTTACTAAAGGATACGCTAATACCTATATAGTATATACCCTATAAGGGAAATACGATATAGCTTTATCCTAAATATCTAAAGTATTAAAAAATATTTTAGTTCTAGTATATTATATACGGATATATAAAATACTATTAAAGTAAATCGCTATACGGTTACTAGCCGGTACGTAAGGTAAGTAAGGAAAGTAAACTATAGTTAATTAAAAGGATTATAGCCCGATAGGAAAAAGCTTAATAGGAGGACCTAAACGATTACGTTTTATAGAAAGTTTAAGATCCGGTTAAACTAAAGGATAGCCTTTAGGTTATATAAATTATACTAAAGTATATAAGGTATTACGTCGAATATATAAACGGTTAAAATATAAATAATAATATATATTTATAGGAGAAAGTAATATTAAGATAGTACCTAAGCCCAGACTATATTATATACTTACGGGAGAAGGTTAAATGATATTATTAAGCTAAAACGCTTAAAACTAAATAGAAAAACCGCTATTAAATATAAATACGAAAGAATATTAAAAATAGAAAATAGGAGGAAGCTAAGCGGATATAGTTAAAAGACTTTATATTACTAAATAACCCGAGGTAGAAAGACGCTTTTAAACGATATAACTGTTTAAGAAACGACTCGCGGCCCTTCGCGGAGGCCGTTAACCTCTAACGGACTATAAACGATATCTTTAAAGGTATTAGCGTAAGGCAAAAGTATAGGATAACAACCTAACGTTCGTTAACGAGGTTATTACCGTATAGGGAGAAAATAAGAAAGATAAACGCTTTTAGGTTACTATACGATAAAGGAATCTCCAGGCAGTAATATTAGTAGACGATAATATAAAAACGAATTTAATTTCGCTATAGTTCGTATATTAGGCCTATATACTATAAAAAAAAAAAAAGGAATAAATAGTTATATAAAGTTTATTTCCTACGTAAAAGATTTATAAAAAGATATTACCCCTAGATATTATAATCGAAGGAAAAATAATATTAATTATATTCGATATTATAAATATAGGACCCTCGAAGAATATAATCCTAAGGTAACTATAGTATAAAGATTATAATTTAGATATCGATTAGAAAGATAGTAACTACTTATAACTAAAAGAGCCTTAAAAATATCTAACTAACGATAAAAAATTAGAAGTACGTATAGAGTAAAGTGCAGAATAAGCATCCTCTACGGTATTACCGTAAGAAGTATAGGAAGTAATAGTATATTTTATCGATATAGGCGGTAAAATCGAAAAAGTAAGGTTAACGACGTTAGTAAAGATATCGGAGATTAATAAATATATTTATTATAATAACGTAGAAAAAGGTAAGAAAAAAGCGGTACCGGTAGAATATCGAGGATATTTAGCCTTTACGGTTAAATATTTAAAAGGGTTTTTAAAGTAAGGACCGTAGGACTATAAAATTAAGTTAAAAGAAAGAGCTAAACTATAGTTATTTAAGGTTTACTATATTAACGATAAATAAAGTAAGGAGTTACGGAAATACTTAAATAAAAATTTAAAAAAAAGATATATTAAGGAGTTTATATCGTTAATAGAATACCTTATATTCTTTATACCGAAAAAGGACGGTAGTTTATAACTATATATAGACTACTAATAGTTAAATAATAAAACGGTAAAAAACAATTACCCGCTACCGTTAATATTTAGGTTATAAAGTTAATTAATAAAAGTATAATACTTTATACGTTTAAATATATTTATCGGGTACGCCTATATACGGATTAAAGAAAGAGATAAATAGAAAATAACGTTTCGTATACCCTATAGTTATTTTAAGTATTTCGTAATACTATTCGGGTTAACTAATATACCTATAATATTCTAATCTTTCGTTAACTATACTATATAAAAGTATTTCGATAAAATAATAATATATTATTTCGACGATATTTTTATTTACTTATATATTTTAAAAAAGTATAAGCGATACGTATAAGAGATACTTAATACGCTATACGGAGCCGGATTCTTTATTAATAAAAAAAAAAGTAAGTTCTACGTACAGAAAATAATATATTTAGGATATTTAATATCGCTAAGTAAAGTTCGTATAGAACTTAGGAAAATTACGGTAATTAAGGATTAACCTATGCTATAATTATAGATATACGTTAAAGAATTTTTAAGGTTTACGAATTTCTATTAAATATTTATCCGTAAATACGTAAGTATCGCGCGGCTATTTAACTATTTAATTAAAAAAGACGTAGAGTTCCGGTGGGGGTAAAAAGAAAAATAAATTTTTTAGGAGCTAAAAAAAGCTATTTTAAAGGACCCGATATTTAAATTATTAAACTTTAATCGACTATTTAAGGTCGAGGCAAACGTATTAAACTATACGATCGGTGGATAGCTAGGATAGTAAAACGATAACGGTAAGTTATACCCAATAGCCTTCTTTTCGAAAAAGCTTAAGGGGGTACGTTAAAACTATTTAATTTACGATAAAGAGCTACTCGCTATTATCGAAGCGTTCGAGGAATAAAGGCTATACCTTAACGGTACTAAATACAAAATATAGGTCTATACGGACTATAAGAATCTACGGTACTTTACTATTACGAAGGTCTTTAACGCGTAGTAAATATAATAATTAAAGTTTCTTTCGGAATTTAATTTTTAAATTAATTATAAAAAGGGTTCGGAGAACGCTAGGGCAGACGCACTTAGCTAGTAAGCCGACTATTATAAGGATATACTTAAAAAGTTATTATTACTACTTAAGGAAACGCTAGATAGTACTTTTAAGTATCTACTATAGCTATAAATAGAGTATTACGTAGTATATCGTAAGAAAGTTACTTTTAGTAAATACTAAAGGAAGTTGGGTAACGATATTATAAAGTAATACTAATAGGAAAAGCTAGAGCTATAGGGTATTTAAAAGAATAGTTAGAGAAGACTATAGTATAAGAACTAAGCGTACGTAAGGCTAAGTAATAGGACGGTACTAGTAATAGAGATTTATATATTAAAGTTCGGAGGATATATAAATATCGTTAAAACTATAAAAAAGATTAAGTAGTACTTTAACTAGCTAGGGATTAAAAATAACGTTAAAGAAACTATTTAATTATATTATACGTGCGAAAGAACGAGGATTACGAGGTATAAGCTTTATAGATTTCTAAAGCTATTACCGGTAGTAAAATAGCTATAAAGTTCAATTACGATAAACTTTATTACTAAATTACTAAAGTCTAAAGATATAGTAACCGGCGTTAAGTATAATAATATATTAACGGTAGTCGATAAGCTTACTAAATAAATATACTTCTTACTTTATAAAGAAATTTAATCGGTAAAATAACTAGCGGATATAGTACTACGGTATATTATATTAATATATATATAGTTAAAGAAGTTTATTATAGACCGCGATACTAAGTTCGTATTAAAGTTTTAAAGAGCGTTAATAATAAGGCTAAGGGTAATAAGTAAAGCGTTTTCGGCTTATTACCTTTAAATAAACGGTTAGACGGAACGGTTTAATTAAATCGTAAAATAATATCTATAGAATTATATTAATTTCGAGTAGGACGATTAAATTAAATTATTACCTACGGTATAGTTAGTATATAATATATCGCTAATTAAAACGATTAAAGCTATACCGTTCTTCGCGAACTTCGGCTACGAGGTAAACCTACGGTAGGGACCTACGGTTAAGGTACTTAGGGCTAGGGTTAAAGTAAATAAAATATATATACTTTACGGTAAACTTAAGTAAAAACTAAAGTTTATAAAGGAAAGGATATAGAAATACTATAATACTAGAAAACTTAAAGGACCTTACCTTAAGAAAGGAAATATAATATTCCTTTCTATATATAATTTACGTACTAAAAGATTTAATAAGAAGCTAGACCATAAGAAAGTAAGCCCGTTTAAAGTTAAAAAGAAAATATTAAAGACGGTATTCGAACTAAAGCTACTTAGTATAATACATTTACGGTTATATACCTTTTATATCTTACTTCTAGAGCCCGTACTACCAGTAAGCAAGGCTAATATATAGGCGGTGGCGAAGGACGAAGAAAAGGAGTACGATATAGAAGAAATACTAAATTTACGGTTTAATAAAAGTAAATTAAAGTATTTAATTAGTTAGTTAAAATATTCGGCTATAAATAATTCGTAGGAACTATAAATATACCTTAATTACCTAAATAAATAAAAAAAATTCTATTAATAATATCCGGACCGACCAAAACCTAAGTAAGTAAAAAGATTTAGCCTCGGCTTATAGCTAAATAGCTATAAAACGGAGTTAAAAGAACCTTAACGGGAGTCGAACCTACGCCTTCAATATAGTAGCTAACGTATAATATATTATACTATAAGGTTAAAAGGTATAAAAAGAATCTAGGTATAAAGACTATTACGTATTTTAATTACTTTAGAAGGTAGAAGGTACGCCTTCGGTAGTATCTTAAGGGGTTAAAAAGGAAGGACCGGCCGTATCCGGGTCTAAAGAAAGGTCAGGCGGCTAATTAAAAGCTAAAAAAGGGTCTAAAAAAGAAAGATTAAGGGGAATAACGGAAGCGTTCGCCGCTAACGGGCTATGCGGGATAGTAGGCCGCGCGGGAAACTCTCTCTCTTCCTTATTAAGGAGCCGAAACTCGCGACGAAAAGTAGTAAGGGCCCGAGCCTTAAAAGTACGCGATTATACTTTAAAATAAAGAAGCTTATTTAAAGTAGCCTATTTTTCGGTATTTAGACGTTCCTTTTCCCTAATTAAAGGACGAACTACGGGACTAATTAACGAGGAAAGGGAACGGCCGAAAAAGAAACTTACGATCTACACTATAGACGTTATAATAGAAACGACTTAACTTAATATACGGAAGACACCGCTCGTATCGAGGAGAAGCTATATACTCGAGGTTATTCTCTTTATAATAGGTATACTTAAGTATAATAAAGCCGAATTTCTCGAAGAAACGTATTTAATCGTAGCGACAGTCGGTACTTATATAAATTAATTTCTTTATATAATTAAATATAATAGTTAGGGTAAGAAAGGAGAGAAAAGCTTACTATAGAAATACAAAAGAAATGGAGATCGGTAACTATTTTAAGAATACGGTCGCCGGGGCGTCGACCTAGGAAAAAAGGCATTATATTATAGTTAACTTAATAGTAGGCCGCGTTATATATAAGGCGTAGGACGCCCCTAACCTATCGTTAAGAAGGTCAGGGGATAACTAATTAGAGGTAAACAGAAGTACTATAGCGTTAAGGCTTATAAGCACTCTGCAGGATATAATGTGCTAAGAGTGATTAAAGGGATAGCACGACGAGTACTTCGTAGGATACAATGTGCTAAAAGTAATTAGGGGGATAGCACGACGAGCACTTCGCAGGATGCAATATGCTAGGAGTAATCGGGGCCGTAGTAGGGCAAGCACCTCACGGTCCTAAGGTCTATATATACGGAGGAACTGGCCGGTGTAGATAGACAGTTCCGCAGTATGCAATTCAAGCTTGTATTTACGGTATCTAGTGTTTACATTGAGACATCTTGTTGTGCACTGTTTAGCTGCACCGAGCCACGATTATTTAGAAGTGCCTTCGACCAGTATCCCTTTCAGAGGTTCTGGATAGGGGTTCGTCACAATTTGCTACTTATCTAGTTTCTCTATATATATAGATCTGGGGACTGTGGACTGTGGACTTATAAACGGTCTTTAGTCTTTACTTTATTAGTTTTACTTAAACCGTAAACCGTAAGCCCCGCCACGGTCTTCGTTCCTAATTTTATTAATCCGTTCTAGTATCACAGACCAACTATATAGTAAGGCAAGATAAAGACTGCAGCGGGTTATAGTGGCTAATTAAGTAGAAAGAAACGACGGAACTGCAGAACAGTAGGGCGCTCACTCTTGGCAGAAGTGAGCTAGCTTACCTAGCTCACTGGTAAGCGTAGTGAGCCAAAATAGATTATTAGGCTCACTAGTAAGCGTGGCGAGCTAGGTATGGAGGTACCTGGAGGATAGAGGTCTATATATACGGAGGAACTAGCTGGTATAGATAAATAGTTCCGCAGTATGCAATTTAAGTTATATTTACGGTATCTAATGTTTACATTGAGATAAGCCATTATTGTATACTGTTTAGCTATACCGAACCAGGATTATTCAGAAGTACCTTCAACTAGTATCCTTTCAGAGGTTCTGGATAGAGGTTCGTCACATTTAGCTACTAGACCGTAAGCCTCGCTTACATTCCCGGCCCAGTCTTTATTAGTCTGCTAGTTCTCGCTTTTTATTTAAAATCGTGACAATGGGACATAACCTTTAATATTATTAATATTAATATAAAAAAAGTTTAAACGATTTAACAAACTAATTAAATAAGCTAACCTTAAACTTAACTTAGCTTACGTAAAATTCTTGCCAAATTAATTTAGCTTAGCAGTTTATCTTATAAAATAAGCTAGGCTTAGCTTAGCTTATTAACTACCCTGCAATTATGTAATGGGTTATGAATTTTATACTATATTATATAACGTAGTTTACACTTGAGATTATACTGTATTTGCTTTTCTTTATATAAATAGTTATGCTTTTTACCGCAGGTATTATGCTGCTTGTGTAATGCATAGAAAGTTAATTATGCATTTTGAGATTCACACACTTAGTCTATCAGAAGTATATTATGTCTCTTATCATTAATACATATACTTTTTAAGCACCTACGTATATCTCGATAATTTAAAGCAACATTTACATACCTAATCTCCCTTACTACTACCTTTAAATTACTTATCTAAGCATTTTAAAGTACTAGTCCCAGCTTTAAGAGTCTCTACTAAGACTTAATCCTAGCATTGAATTTAGAAATCCGAGCTTTATACTCACTTTAGAAATAATAATCTTAGCTTTTACAGTCTCTGATAAAACTCAATCCTAGCTTTAAATCCAGATATCCCAGCTTATTGTTGACATTAGATCTAGTAATCTAACCTTTCATAGTCTATTTAAAAGACAGTTCTGGGTAGCTTTAAATCCAGAAATTTTAGCCTTCATTCCCTAGTCAAGGAAAATCTATAGGAGGCAACGAACGTGTGGGCAGACTAGTGATATTAGTGATGCATGGAAAGAAAGGAAGTAAAAGGCAATTAGCCCAGCCCAATAGTAAAGGAGACTTAGGAGTATGTTGGGCTGGCGACCTAGGAAAGTCACCGGCGGCGAAAATAAGGCTAAAAAATGGCTAAAATTAATAAGCAAATTAGTATTACAGTAATTGGTTATTGGTTTAAAAGAAAACAGTAAGAAAATCTAGCTCCAAGAGTAAACCGGTGTGGGTCTGGGAAAACCTGGGCCCTTTGGTGCCCCACACCCCCCCACAGATAGCACACCGCCGTCCAAAACGAAGCTATCGTCAATATCCTCCGAAGGCTAATATACGCCTAGATTCTTCTTACTTCCTTTAACTCCTTTGCCTAATACCCTAGTAGCCTTTTTCTTATATAAATATACGTTCTCCTATATATCTTAAACCGGAAAATCTTACATTTCTAATAACTATATAAACTTTATATGCTTCTCCCTTTATAATACCTTTATAAATCTATCCGCCGGTATCTTTAACTTAGAGATATATTAAATATTAAATCTTCCTTCCTTTATTTATTTACCTATTTACTTATACCGTATATCGATATACCGGGTCCTAGCGATATTTTAAAGATTTAAAATTATAATTTCGGCGTTCTTACTATCGGTATATAATATATATAGCCTTAGCTATAGTATACTATAATCTTCTAATATCTTTAATACCTACTATAGTAAATACCTTATAGGCATTAGGTTAGTAAACTTTACTTCTATCGTACTTAGGGTAACGAAGGTCTGCTTCTTACTCTTCCATAATATTAATCTATTAGCTATAAAAACGATATAGCTATTAATAAAATATTTTTAAAGTAAAATATCCGCGTATAAGGTATTTATGAATTTTATAAACTTTATATTTTTTACCGAGAACTCGGAACTCCCTAGTATAATATATAGCTTTTTAATAGTAACTAAATACCGGAAAAAGTACTTTATTAACTTTAAATAATATAGTAAAGGCCTAAAATTACTTTTATAAAAGTAATTAATAATAAAAGTAATATTAAACCGAATACTAATAAAAAGCTAGTTTAACGAACTAGTTTTCTAAATATATTCCTTTACTTCCGTAATTATTTTCTTTTACGTAAAAAGGAGCTCTAGTTTAACTAACTATAGCGTAGTTACGCTAGCTATATTTTTATAGCCGAACTTCTCGAGTAAAGCGTCGATATAGATTACCTAAAATAGGTAGACTTACCTTTTCCCGCGGTTCCTTATAATATTAAAACCTAAAAACCTTTTCGGCTCACTTAATTTCTTAATACTATATTTACTCTTTAGCTCGGTAATAATATTTTTAATAATTTTCGTTATAAACGTTAATATAAATAGGTTATTTATATATAGGACTATTAGGGTACCTATCTCTTTATAACGGAATAGGTAAAGGTTTAATAAAAGGATATCGAAGTTTAATTTAACTATTATAGGTTTTACTATCTCGTATTAATAAATAAATAATTTCTTTAAACCGTATAATATCCTTTTAAGCCGGTATACCTTACCTAGTAACTTACCTAAGCTATTTAATAGTCGTACGTAATACTATACGATATTAGGGATTTTAACGTTAAGAAATATTATTTTAAAGTTATATTAAAGGTACTTTTAGTCCTTTACAGCTATAATAGCCTAAAAGTATTTAACTACTATGCTATTTATAATAGCGGCATAAACGTCCTATATAGCCTAAAAGTCCCTATTAAAGTTACTATATATTACTTATCTCGCCCTAGCTTTTATTTTACTAGTATAAGGGTCTATCTTTTTATCGTATATTTATTTACTTAGTAAAACGTTATAGCTTTTCGGCGTATTTATTAGCTCGTAAACGTCTTTTTTTAATAGGCTAGCGTTTTATTCCTTTATAGTAAGCAATTAATATTTATAATAATTCTCGAGTTTCCTCGTTTACCAGTAATTCCTAAGTATATAGTACTTATTAATGGTTTATAGAAAGTAATCGATTTTAATTATAAATAGGGTATAAGCTATTATTTTACGTAGTCGTAAGTTATCGAAATATATTATAAAAAAACTTTAATAAAGGTATTTATTTTACTATAACTTTTTATAGAAACTTAGGCCTTAATTTCTTATTATTATTTTACGAGGTTACTCTTAAGCTAATAGAGAAGCTACCGCTTCCTCTATATAGCCTATATTAAGCTCGAAATCGTCGTTAAAGTTTTCGATTAGGCTATCCGTACTTAAATCCAATAGCCTATTATCGGCTTAATTATTATTAAGCCCTTTTATAACCTTACCCTCCTCCTTTCCTATTAGCCTTATAAGAGAAATAAACTCTTTTATAGTAAAAAAGTTAATAGTATAAAGCGTTTAGTTATAGTTTAATAAAATAGGTACTTCGGACCGTATATCCTTTACCTTTTCGGCGTCGAAAAAGTTTTTTACGTTTAAAGCCTTAAGTAGTAAAGGTAATATTAATAATAGTATAATTTTCGGAATAAGTAAAATAATTTATTTAAGGTCTTTAGCCTTTCTTTTATTAATTATTAAAGTATTTTACTATATAGTAGGCTCCGGTATAGTAATAGGTTTATTATTAAAAGTAACTTTCCTTTTTAGGAATACCGTTTTATTAATAGTAGTATCTTTTTTTTCGATTATAATATTATTAATAAAAACTATTTCGTATTTAATATCCTTATATTTATTATCGTTAAGCTTATAAGAATCGCCTTCGTTAAACTTTATGGCGTTAACCTTTACGACTTTATTAATAATTAAGTTCTAGACCTAATATATTTTACTATATATATTTATGTAACCGATAAACTTTTTTTTCTTCGTTTTAGCGGTAAATTTATCCGAATTAGCCCGGTAGGCCGGCTTAATATAGTAATATATGTTATAAAAGTATAAGCGTAAGTACCGAATATACGGCTTTCGTTCGCCTTTAGGTATATTAAGCTTTATAATATATTTTTTGTAAGTACTAATATTTCCCTCGTTAACCCTCGAAGGTAATAGGTTACTTACGTAAATTATAGACTATATAATAAATAGAAATAGCTTTTTTAGTACCTTATAAGCTAGTATAATAGCCCTAATGCGGTTAAGCGTAATCCTCGCGGCCTTCTTTACCTTTTTATTTATCTATAGTAAGTAAGGTACGGTTTTAAAGATAATAATACCTTCTTAGTCGGCCTAAATAGCTAGGCGGCTATTATTAAAGGTCCTAAAGCCCTAAGTAAATTCCGTACCTCTATTAAGGCCGATAATATTAATTTTATACCTGGTTTAACATATAATCTTCGTTTCGAAATCCTTAACCTTATCGAATACTTACTTTTTCTTTATTATAAAGTTAATCCATTTATAATTATTCTATATATTTATATAATAAATAAAATACTTATAATTTAAATATTTAAGGTTTTTATAAATAATAACGTCGATATAAATAAAGTCGAACGGATTATTAATCTACGTAAGGGTCGATAAGCCTAATTAATTTATTATTTTTATTATTACGTAAGGCTCGTAAAAAAAGTTATTACTAACGAGCTTAATCTCTACTTACGTATAAGCCTTATAAATATTATCCTTATTAATATATATTAAGTAATAATATATTACCCGGTAATTAATAAATATTATTACGGCCTTAATAAAAATCTTTATTAAAGATACTTTACCGAAATCGGTACTAAGTATCGTATTTATTTAATATATATTATTATTCTTAATTAATTTATATATTACCTACTTAATACCTTTAAGGACTAGGTTATAACTCTCTTAATCCTAAAAAATACCTTTATTAAATAGCTTACCTACCGATATTAAATTAACGGGCGCTTATAGGTAATATACTATTTCCTTAAACTCTAAAGTAATAACCTAACTACTTAAAAGGGTAGATTTTAGTACTATAGTTCCCTAATAACTATACTTTATAATATCTCCTAACGACGAAAGGAACCTCTTTTCCCTCCCCTTAAGTAATAAATAAAATTCAGTAAATTACTTTAATTTATTAAATACGAAATCCGTATATCCGGAGTCGTAATATATATAGTTTTTAAATACCTCGACGGCCTATTAGACTTTAAAGATATTTATTAACGAGAGTATTAGTTTTAAGGGCCGAAACGAAAATTTAATTAATTATTATTATAATAGGTAAAGAGTAATATATTAGCGAAGTTATTAAATAATATTAAGGTACTATAGGTAGGTCGGTCCCTCGAAGACTTAATATTAATAACGCTACTAGTATAGCCTTAAAAAGTCCTTATTAACGAGCTAATACTCTACCGTCTCTTTTACTTATTTACTTATACCTTTTCCTTATACTCCTAATCCTTTAAAGCCTTATTAGGGTTATACTACTAATAGGCCTTACCTTTCGGGTAATAACGACTATAGCCTATATAATATTAATTACCTTTCTTTAAACCTTTAATATAATAGTCGTATTTCTTCAACGAGGTTAATAATATAGTATATAAGGGTATAGTCGCAGCTAGGGCTTTAGTAATCTTAATAATAATTTTAAAGTAAGCCGGCGTAGTCTCCTCCGTAACGGCCTTAGCGCTATACTCTTAATAAAAGAGCGCCTAGGTTATAATACCGTCTTTTATTTTCCTTATTAGCCGGTCGTATAAATCGGGATACGCGGTTTTAATACCGTTTAAGGTAGTTTAGAGGTAAGTTATATAGCCGATCTTAATTTCTATCGTATTAAGATAACGGCGAAGGACTTTAAGCCGGCTAAAGTAAGTTTAGAATAAAGCGAAGTTAATATACTTAAAAGTAAAATACTCCTTTAAAAGTATATTAGCGATATCGAAAGTACCGCGCTATAGAGCTTAAATAATCTTTTAGTATAGACTATAGGTATTAATACCGTCGGCCCTTTAACCGAAGTTAAAAATTCGTTATCGGATTTCGGGCTTTTTAATAAAAGCTATTATTAAATTCTAAATATTTAGATTATTAATACGCTATTAGTTAAAGGTAAATATCCCTTTTTCCGCTAATAACTATATATTAGCTTTAATATAATCCTTTAAGCTATAGTATATAAGGGACTAGGTTAATTAAAAATTCTTAACCGGAAAGATCGGTCTTTAAGTTTAAAGCCGGTAAGGCTTAAAAGGTTCGTTATTTAACCGTAATAACGGTATTAGTATTCCCTATAATTTTTATAAATTTTAAAAGCTAAGCTATAATAACGTTAATACTAACCATTTTAAAAGAAAAATTAATTAAAGAAAAGTCGTAAAAAAGATATTATAAAAAAAATATTAAAAGAAAGATTTAAAGAAAGGCGTTACTTAATTTTATAGTTATCTATAGTAAATTAAATTAATTTATATAAAGAGCGAGATACTTATTCCGCTATCGGTCTCCTAATAAGGCAGAATAGAGTTCTCGACTATTACCGGAAAATAGTAATTTCCTAGCTAAAAGGTCGTAGAAATAGTAAAACTAAAGAAATTTAGTTAGGAGAAAGTTAGCGCTATAAACTATACTTTTATCGGTAAAAGGTGGTCGATCGCTTTAACTTTTCGTTAAGATAAGCGTTAGGGTTAAAACTAGGTTTCTGTTAATTAAAAAGTTAATTAACTCTTTTAACGTCTTTAAAATTACCGTCGAAAGGTCTAATTACGTAATATTAGCCTAATAAGGGTCGAAAAGTCGTAAGGTCCGGTATAGTATTCGGCCTTGCGAAGTCAGGTTGTCGACGAGGGCGTCGACTTCGGTTTGCTTAGTGATTTAAGCATTAAAAGAGCTTATAACCTGTTGGGCTGGCGACCTAGGAAAGTCACCGGCGGCGAAAATAAGGCTAAAAAATGGCCAAAATTGGTAAGCAAATTAGTATTACAGTAGTTGGTTATTAGTTCAAAAGAAAACAGTAAGAAAATCCAGCCCCAAGAGCAAACCGGTGTGGGTCTGGGAAAACCTGGGCCCTTTGGTGCCCCACAGAGTAAGACAGTGAGCCAGTGTAAACGCTTAAGAATCTCTTTGACTTTGTGCTTTAGCTCTAAACACTACGCAGCGCTACAGATACGCGATTCTATCCCCAGCTTTATATATGTGATACCCGAACGGACGGTTCGTTAATTAGATAAGGTTGTTAGATTAGATAAAGCTCTGGATCCAGTTCTGAGAGCAAGTACTAGCCAGGTTATATGACCAGGTCCTGCTATTCACCCGCTCCACTCAGGGTGTAGGTCCTGCACTTCTTCAAGTAGGATGCTTGCTCTCCAGGACTCTCTTAATTTCACCATCCTTTTACACACTTTTACTGCCATCCCCAACGTTAAGTAATAATATCTTAATCAAACCATTAGTCTCAACACTTGAAGGTGCTGATGCCAGCTTAATACTGACTTTTGAGCTAGTAATCTAAGCTTCACAATCTAGTTTAGAACCAAATCCCATCCTTGAATCGAAATGTCCTAGCATTTAGTTTTTGCTTAAGCCAAAGTCTCTTTATCTTTATACTTAAGTTCTCCAGACCACCTAGCTCCAAAGATATATAATTCTAGCACTAGCTTTGGATATATTAGTTAAAACATGACATCCGCCTTCTCGCAAAATCCAAACGGCACCGGCTCCCTCGCCCACCTCGGCTGCACTTCCTCCCTGATTCCCTCCCCTTCAAACCGCACCACAGGCCTCAAAATACCCAACCCCCTCCCCCCAAACGCACTCTCCCTCCATCGTTCCCACCACTCCCCCTCCTCCCTCAAATACCCTCTCATCACCCCATCCCCTTCCCACCCCTCCCACGTCATCCTCAACAATTCCAACACATGATTCTCCCCCCTCATCTCTACCCAGTTAAACCTCTCCTTGCATCTCTCCACCACATGCCGAGGATACAAACCCACCTCCTTATGTAAAAAAAACGTATCAATCCTAACCAAACTCCCCCTCACAATCCAGCTCCCCCCCTCTCTCGCCCGATTCAACAACCCCATCATCGCCCCTACAGCACAAACAAGCCCACAAGTCATATCGCTAACCGGCAAACTAGGCAAGACCGGCTCCCCATCAGCCAACTCGTAAGCCCTCCCCATGACGTACGCCACACCAGAAGCACAATCAGCCATCTGCTGCCACCCGGGCCTACTAGCATACACCCCATCAGGACCGAAGCAATTCTCCGTCACGTACACCACTCCCTTGTTCCGTTTGACAGCCATGGACAAGATATCGTGTTGGGAAAGACCGTATTTATCTAACGCACTGGGACGGAACCCCTGAATAAAAACATCCGCTTCGGCTAACAACTCCTGAAGCTTATCCCTGTCGGTGGGATCTCGAAGATCAAGGCAGGTGGTGATCTTGCCGGCTGTCAGACTGAGCTGAAGAACAGACATATCCGGCAGATGGGGGGCGTTGATTTTGATGACCGTTGCCCCTAACGACGCAAGGATGGAGGAGGCTACCGGGGCGGCGATGATGCGGGCTAGCTCGAGGACTTTTACCCCTGACAGGGGAAGGGGGTTGGTCGTGTTGAGAGCCGGGAAGGGGGTAGGTGGTGAGGGGACGGAGTGAGAGGGCGGGGGGATGACATCGATTAGCGGGTGCTTAGCTAGGGACTTTCCCATCGAGGTGGCGGACCAAGAGGCAGGAGTATGGCACTTTGTCCCGCAGTGACCGGCCGAGAGGTTAAGGTACTCCACTTCAGTGGGTGACATCTTTGTTGTTTTCTTGCGGAGGTAAGCCGCTGCCTCGTCGAGGGTTGTGATCGATGCTTCAGGGAAGGGGTCAATGCCGAGGTTGCGAAGCATAGGTTCTGGGTTGAGGGATCCATGGAGGTTATACCACTGCCCAGGTATCTTGGTGGGATAGATACCCGTTGCTCTCAGCTTGAGCAGGGGGTTCAACTTAGGATCAAAACCTCTTTGCTGCCAATCCGGAACCAGCTCGCCGAACCTCTTCTTATCTCTCATCAAGGATATAATCGACTCGTGGTCGAGGTAAACTGCCGCCACACCTCCAAGCCACAGGGTTGTATGTGTCGTGTTGATGACCACCTTTCTGGTAGGACTAGGCAACCCTCGGAGCGTTAGAATCTCATCGGCCAAGATACCGGTCATGGCATGGAGTGCTGCTGCAACAGGCGTAGACTTGACAGGGCCTGGGATCACAGGCTCGGCCTCGCCTTCAAACCTAACTTTTGACAGGACGACCTCATTGTCTGGGAAGCCAGGGGTTTGGGCTGCCAAGACCCGGAGTATTCGGTGCGCATCCGTCAGTATCGGAACCAGTTCTCGGTCGGTAAAGGTCCCGGGGCCGTAGATGTCGGGAAGTCTTGGTTCTGCCATTCTGTATGTTAGCGCTCAAGATACAGTCTTACAGATACGATTGTATTCCTGCTTGATCATTCTTACCCTGTAAGAACAGTTATTCTTGCGTGTCTGTTTCGCCGCTAGACACCAGAATAGCCGAGGAATCCGGTTGATATGAATAGCCTGAAGTACTGATAACCGTCATGAAGATAGATCAGCAAGGACAGGAACCAACATCCACACCAGGTAGTCAATAGAAACTCCGGCCCGTCAGCTCAAGTTTTATGCACTGATGCTGCATTTGTGACAATGCGGCCAAGTAAACATGGTCGACCTTCGTTGGACAAGTCTACCTAGGATCAACGCTATACCGACAATCATCAGAATCGACGTGAAGGACCGCTGGTCAAATTTGTGAGAGTGCAGACAGAAGAAATGCCCGGGAGAGAGTTCAACACCCGGTCGGAAAAGCCCCCGTCATCCAGGGTTCCATCGTGGTACAAATCCCCAGAGAGCAATATGAAGGGGCACAGTGTTCGAATTGAAGGCGTCCGACCTACCTGACGTCACAAGACCCTTCTCAAGGCTGTGGTACGGTACACGCCTCATGCCAGAGGGGCGAAATTCTCCCGATCTGACGAGCTGTCCGGCCTGAGGTGTTTCCGAGGCGTCATGTCTCGACTTGACGTAGGACAAGATGTGCTAAAACCACTCGATCTGGACATTCAGCTCCCAATGCGACCATGTCAAACTCAAACCGGCTTCCTAATACCATTGCTGAGGCGATGGCAGGGGGCTCGATGAGGCAAGCATTCCATATGACTCTTGGCGTAGAACACCAGGACCCTGAAACCCTGGATGGGGTGGTGGTTACGCAGGGACAATGGTGGGCATTGTGAACACCATAGACCCTTCAAGAAGAACAAAAAAATAAATATTAAGGCGCACTCGCGCCAACGAATCTGGTGGGACAGCCTACCACGCCTGTGCCACGGGGTCCTGTAGGCGAAATACGCCTATGAATTCTCTAGCAACCTTTTAGTTCCCACTCTCTGGACATGAAGAGACAGGGGCATGGGCAGTCAAATCCACTACCACCGTAGTTCGGCCGTTGTGGCTGTCAGCAGGAGTCCGGGTCACCACTAGCATCTGGTGGACGTCAACCCCCTTGCTTAGATGCTGCTGTGCTCCCAATGGAGCCCCACAGAGGCTGCAGTTTCCATTGACGGAGCATAGTCTCCTTGGCCATCGTGACGCGGTTGCGGTGGTCGTAATGCAGGATTTGTTCATCTCTCGGTGTTGAAAATGATTGACATTATGAAGCCACCAGCCAAGTGCACTATTGCCTCGTAGATTGTCATTCGCTCTGACTAGACCGCCAACAGGACAGATGACTGCGGTGATCGGTCAGGGTTGTCATCATGCCAAGAGATATAGCATCCAGTTTGAGCAGCTTGAAGGATCGTGATGCCTCTTGGCAGCGGCGATGCGCCCAGTGGATGATGAGTTGTCGAAGGCCAAAAGGGATGGCTGCGCTCACACCGGGATGAGGCACAAAGGGGCTGGCCACGCAGTGATACCGCCTTATCTTTCCAACAGACCCAAAACGAGCAGAAGGCGTACCTCCTCATGAGACATCCCACGAAGGACACAGGCATCGCGGAATGCCAAGCGTCTTGATCAACAGTTGTAACCGCTTGGCAGGTTCAAATGCCGGTAGATAAGGCTTGGCACCAACATCACCATTGTATGTAACATTTGACCAGTTCTGCTGATGTGTCGACGTGGGAATGACGGTGTGCAAGAGACGTTGCAGTAGCTGGAGGGACCAAAGATGCGCCATCGGAGACGGTTCCTGCAGGGCCAGCGCCGTGGACGGCGGGAAGGCAGAAGAATAAGGCCGGCCGATGCAGACGCAGACGGGCGCGCGACCGTCGGACGGCAAGGCAAGGCAAGGCTCGGGCATGACGGGTACCGATGGGCACGTCGGATCGGGTCATACGTGCCTATGGCGGCATCGGTGGAATCTGATGTGGAAGTGGGTGGCAGCGGGTGGCCTTCGCACGACGGGACGACGGGCTTGGCAGCGGATGGTGTCTGAGGATTTGAGTGAGACTGTGAGAGTCTAGGCTACTGATGTGTCTGTGGTTGTGAGCCTCGCCAAGGCCTCCGTGTTGCGCAAAATGATAGCAGCCCATGCCCGGCAGCAGCGAAATTCGGTGTCGCAAACTGAGAGATTGCATGTTCGGGGCTGGGACATGGGGACAGGAGACAGGTGCCAAGCTGCCATAACGCGTGGACTGGTCGTGATGCAGCATGTTGTGGAAGATCGATGATGCTCCGCCCGGGCTGGTTGCGTACGTTGAATGAAGCAATCTTGAAGCGGTGGGATATTGATGTTGGCAGTGGATAGGCCATGGGATTGTTCAAGGCCTTGGTGGGTGGCTGTTAAGCAGCAAGCCACAATCGGGTCTTGGGGGTAACGCGTGGCGCTTAACCGAATCGGGCCGCTATCAGATGCCAAGGGAGATCTTCATCGAGGATGAACAGCTTGGCAAGGCCTTGGCATATACGCCAAGACTGGTGTTGTCACGGCAAGCCCATCCTCTTGTCGGACTTCGTTGACCGTGGAGCAGCAAAGTCTGGTCCAGGAAAAAGCTTGGGTTCATGGCCGGGAATCTGCTGAACGGAAGGTTCCGTCGTGCAACGGACTGCACATGCGGTGACCGCCTCATGCAACACTGCCAGTACACTACCTAGGTCCTAGCTCTGTTTTCTGTTCAGCGTGTCCTCCTCTCCAGGCCTTTGGCACTCGCCATGTGCTGCGTCTGACGTCTTTGTCAGCTGCGAATGGATCATAGACGCCACCAGAGAAGCACAGTAGAAGCATGAGCATCAGCAGAAGCAGCAGCTTGTTCCGGGAATTACACGCCCAATCTGATCGACATTGCGACCACTTTTTTATCCATCGGTAAATGGACGCCAAGGCCTAGACTCAATGTGGGGGAGGTACGTACTGAACTGCCACTTGACGATTGCATATAAGACTTCCTCAAGCCCTGCCCCTGCCCTATCTCAACTGTCCAGAATCTCACTGCCATTTCAAGCTTCGTTCAAATATCCCTCATCCCTCAACCCATGACCCATTCCTTCACCTATCATTCATCAATCACTCATCTTGTCTCTTGCTGCCTGCACACCACCCTCCATCAGCCCTCGACTGTAGTGTCACCCTTATTCCCAGAGTCTTGAACCAACCAGGCCTGCGGCATTTTCACTGCACCCGAACCACCAACCTGGACTGTCTCACGAATCCCTGAACACCCTCTTGTACAAAATCCCCGCCAGACAGTCCTCCACAACTGTTTTTTGCAATCCGTATTTCTCATACAACACCAAACTTCACCATGGGCTCCGCCATATCCAGATGCAACTCCAACTCCAGGAGCAACAGCCATGGCCACGGGACTGGCCCAGGAATCTCTGAGATGGGCCAGAAGATTTTCGAGAGACAGCCAAATTGGCTCACCCCACCGTCCAAATGGCGCTCTCACCACTGCTCCCACCAGCCAGTGCGCTATCGCACCCCCACCCCATACCCCAAGGACGACAGGAAACGCTGCGACTATACGCTTCTCCACGAAAAGAACATGATCATCGAGACGCCAGTTGCGGACCATATTGAAGTCAAGAAACCCTCCCAGAAGCACCCGGCCATGGTGCACTCGCGCCACGGACAACAGTTGCCCCCCAACAGCACCCTCACTATTACCTGGGAAAGCCACCCCCGTCTGAACCGCTTTGAGCGTGCCTCGTGAGCATGCCCAGACATACAGACAGCAGGTACTACCACGGGCCCAGGCAACCGAGCCAAGATGGGACACTCAGGAAACAAGCAACGCGAACCGAACACAGAAGTTGCAAGTTGTCGAAGCCAAGACGGACCAGCTTCGGGCAATAGGAAGCACTTGCCGGCAAGCAGCCAGACGACATGTCAGTAAGCTTGGGGGAAACCTCACGCCAAGACGTCTTGTTTGATATTAGGCAGATTAAGCACTTCCGCTGATGCCCGTTGCTGTCAGTCGCTGCCCTCCTTCACTGGCGCTTGGCGCTTGGCGCAACATCATCCCGCCCTTGGCTGCATGGCGTCGACTGGGGAAAGGAAGAAAGAAGGAAGCATGCCGCTAGGAGCAAGCCACAGGAACAGGGAGGATGAAACAAGAGGGTGTGCGGGGCCAAAAGGGAAATGAAAGCGGCAGTGGCTTTATTGGCGGTTTCTCCCCTGTATGACGTTCACTTGAACTTCTCTCCTTGGTTCTGCAGCGTCTTGATTAGGACCAGAGCCCACATGTCAGGATGAACGCTTGCAAGAAGCTACCAGGTTTTGGTAAGAGAGGGTGATAGGGGTAGCGATGCTCATCATGTATGGCAGTGGCCTTCTATTTTATTGGGTACTACAACATCACACCGGCGACTGCATTTCAGCAAGTCTGCACCCAAATATTGCTATTAATTCAAAAGAAATCTGCAGTTTTCCTCCCTCACGCCATTTTGACTGTTCCCCAAATATCCTCTGCTGCTTACTGTTGGCCTCTGACAGCTACGTAGAATAGACCCGGAGTCGCTCCAGGTTTGAGTAGTCGGAACTCAACACCGAACATGCATAACTCGGGTGACAGCCAATGAACAAAGACGCGCCTAGATATAACCACCGGGATTTAACTGGCCGGCCGGCGCTTAACCGCAACTACCGTATAACAGTAAGCATAAAGGTGAGCGCTATGATGTGTTGAGCGTAAGTTCTAGATCCGCCATGTCGTCGGGTCGGGGGCCTCGATGGAGATTTGACGTTATCTAACCTTTATGTGGCGCCTGTGGCTTGGGGGACGGTTTGTATTTGCAGAGGAAGGAGCGTTTGAAGTTTAAATTTGTGGGTGGGACTGCCCTAACATCAAATGCCACAAAGCGAAGCCAAAAACACATAACCATCTTTGTACGCCTTTCCTTTTCTTTGCCACCAAATAAGCCAACGTACCCATCACCCTGGCCGTACCCCGTCCATAAAAATAAAAGGGCTGTTTGTGCGGCTTCGCAAGCTCTGGAAACGAGCCTGCGGGCCGCTCTCAAATAATATGCCCAAGGGTCGACAGCCAATACAAGAATTGATGGGTACAGAATCTAAGGAAACTCCTTCCTGTAATTGCTTTCCCGTAATGCACTCAAACTAAACAGAAATCTTGTACTGCCACACCCTTCTCTTTCAGTTGCTGCATACTTATTTCATATCTCAACTCGCCACCCGAACTTGTGAAAGTATCAACGGCTTCAAGGCCTAGCCCTAATCTTTCGATCCTTGGATCCTTGATAACGACCTCTCCTGTCCGTTCATCCAAGATGGATAGGCTGCCTCGATTACTCTCGTTGAATGCATACACCTGCCGCTGATAACTTTCGAGTGGTCCTAAGAATGGTTCGCCAGCCATGATACCATGCATGAAGGCGTCTCCAACAAGTTGATAGAACTCAAGATGCCTGTCTTTTTCTGTTGCACGCAAGATTAGAGGGGTGTCTGTCCCGAGGAAAAGACATACGATGTCTCCTGGCTGTGTTGCCTTGGGTCCAAGCCCAAATCTGCCATCAGATGTCATGAAGTACTGGCGTCCTTGAACCCAGGTCGTCATGTGTTTTCCTAGGAGTACCAAGTTTGGGTCCTCATTGTTCTCCTCACGAAAATCCTCAGATGTGGTCAGGACTTTGCGCAGCATGTCCGTCACGTCAGACACAGGCAGGTAGTAGTTTTCCGGTGGGATAAACGTCTCTCGAAAGCGGCCTGCGCTGACTGCCCGGCTCATGCTTTCTAGGAGAATTGATTGTTGCACAGCCGTCACCTTGGCGAAAACATCCCTGAAGAGCTTTCGAAAGCTGGCCAGCGTGGCAAGAGGAGTGGTAGTGTCGTCTGGCAGGGCCGTAACCGTGATTTCCGCGCACTGGACACCAACCATAGAGAGAAATGTCCCCTCCAGAGACGTATCCGTGACAACCGCAAGAAAAGTCTCTCCCCCAGAGCACGGCAGTCCATACATATGCCTCTCCATCTCATAAGACCAATCCGGAATCCAGCTCGGCCACCACTTTGACCCCCCCTCCTCGTCTTTAACCCCCGCATGCGCCAAAATATCCCCCTTCCTAGTCGCCTGGATATACTTCAACACCACATCCCCATACACCTCGGCAACAGAAGCAGTATAATCCGGCCTCACAACCTCCGCAGCACCCCCCTCCCTCTCAAACCCACTCAGCAGCCTCAACAGTGCATAAACCCTATCTCTTGGATCCTTGCACTTCATCTCTTCGCAGTACGTCCGCATTTCTGTCAGGTTGATAGGGAATCTAGGCCTGCACATCGCAACCACCAGCCAAGCCCTATCAGTCCGGCACAGCTTCGCCATCGGGCTAGACCCTTCAGAGTTCTTGACGTTGGTGCAGTAGACCGCATTGCGGAGGTCGAGGCGGGAGATGGTGGAATGGCCAGCTTGAAATGTTGCGTTGTTTGCTAGTGCTTGCTCTTGTAAGACCCAGAGTCGTTCAAACCAAGACCGATTGAGTAATGCTTCGACGGCGTTGGCGTCGCGGGGGGTGTAATGCCCGTCGTCAGGAAAGGGGGTGTCAATGTCAGCGAGTGAGGGGTCGCGGGCGTTGGGGGTGGCTGTCATGGATTGCATGTTCCAGTCAACGGTGACTTGGGACCCGATGTCTCGGAGGATATTCAGTGCGTGGCTGCTATCGTCTCCTTCAGGGCCGAGCCAGATGACGACGTGGGCTGCTTTTTCGTAGACGTCGCCCATGAAACTGACTTGGTGGCCTTTTTCGGTCCAGTCGTTTTGGTTGATGCAGATGGCGTCGATCCAGATTGTGCGCGGGCTCGAGGGCAGACGGAGGTGTCTGAGCGCGGTGGCAAGGTTTTGGGTGACGAGCATTGTGTTGTGTTTTGTTGAGCCGTCAGCGTCGATCGTGATCATGGCGATTGGAGCCGGGTCGGCTTCGGAGCCCCATACATAGGACAGAGCTTCGTAAGGTGTGATAGCTTCATCTTGAATGTCGATGCAGGCTGGTTGATTCGTAAACGATAGGCATATCGGGGCTGTATTGTCTTCGCTCGGGTGGATAGACAAGAGCCGGATGAGCTTGGCTGGAGGGGGGGGAAGGGGTCGGTATTGAAAGCTTGTCGGCACCATCTTGTGACAAAATTTGACAGTAGGGAACTGATTGTCAGTGGAAGTCTTAGAGATCAAGTAGATCTGTGTGAATCTGATCCAATGTGGTCCTCGAAAAGTGTGGATTAGTACATCAACCCTCAAACTGCCAAAAAAGCGCAAGTGGGAGAAAGCCTTCGGCACTGACACCTCACCGCCGCCTTCTGGAAGCTCATTGGTCGAAAATGCGGGGCTTTGAGATGTCATGCATTCCTCTGGCCCGATTAGAGGTGTTTGGTATTGGCAGACTGTTGGTTTGTGGTGCGGTTTCAGTTTCATCTGTGTCGATGCCAAGAGTCTACGTGGATGATAAGTCGTGGACGCACACCAAAAATGGACACACAAATCGAATATTCAAACTGGGAGAGATATATATATTGAACCGAGAAGACTGCAAAGTAGGTAGTTTAAGCCAAAGGGCCGTGATTCATACTAACACTATTGGCCACAGTAACCATTGATCGTGCTGCGAAATGTGGTGTCCAGGGCTCGATGAACTCGAAAGGCGTAACATTTCCTTGATTTAGTATGGAATTCTGTTCCCGTCCCACTTTATGAGGGTTCCGTTGTCCTGGGGCGTAATGTCCTTGAATACCCTCATTAAGCCAGCAACACAGGTTGTCATATCGTCAACCCCATCCCACCCTGTGAGCCGGGTCGAGATGAATCCAGGCTCGACATTCACCATCGTCAGCTTTCGTCCTTCCTTTTCCCACTCACGTGCCATGGTGACAGTGCCTTGGTTGAGAGCCGTCTTCGCCATACGGTAGGCCATGCATGTACCAAAAGAGTTCTCTTTTGTCTTGTTAATGCCAGCTTGCCTCATTAAACCGGGCAACCAAAGGATGAGCAAAGATGATTTGGCTATGAGAAATGACATTGAGGGCATAACAAGAGGATACATGGAGATGAGTCGGGCTTCCATCCTATCATGGGGAAAGAAAGTGATATGGCAGGATTTTCAGAGTTTACTCACTTGAAACTGAGCCAAAGGCGGAGGAGATATTGACTATCTTTGTGTTATCGCCAAGCTCCAAGCTCGGGAGGAAGTGCCCGATGGTAAGGATAGGGCCAACAGCCATTACGCGGAACTTCTCCACCATCATCTCCCCTGTTTGCTCCTGCCATGGCTTTGGATGAGGCGAGAGGCCGCCAACGTTGATGAGGAGGTCAAGAGGTCGATCGGCACCGTAAAGAGCCGCTGCTCGAGAGATGGTGGCTTCATCAAGATAATCTAGCTCCAAGAGTCTCACACCTGCTTTCTCGAGTTCCACAACTGTCGGATCCTTTTCTGTGCGTGTTTTGGGCCGAACGGTGGCTGTAACGTCCCATGACTCCTCAACAAATGCCTTCAGGAGATTGTTTCCGATCCCACGGTTTGCCCCTGCAGCTCTTGGTGTCAGTGGCGTCGACGCGTGGTTATCGGAGTGTTGATTGGGGAATATCAATTTCAATTCTGGATTGCACGGGGTACCAGCACTTACCCACGATAAGAACAGTCTTCCTCCTCATGCTTCCAAGTTGCCTGAAGGCTCGGACAGCGTTGGTGAGCAGCTGGGATAGGCTTGTAAAAAGCTTAGACTCTGTCCATCAATTGCTCGGATAGTTTTTATGGATGAATAGAGCCGTACTTGGTAAAGATGAGATAGTGAAATAGGAAGAGGAATATAATGTGCTTCATTATGAGCCCGATGAAGGTCGAGGAAATCCCCGAAATTTATCATGACTGCATTGTAGATGTGTAAAAAATCTGGTTAGGAACGTACCAGCTTGATGCAGATGAAAGACAGGCGTCGAGCACCATCCCAAAATGAAGCTTGGGGCTGTGAACTTGATAGGCCTATATGTCTTGTTCAGGGTTTTGTTGACTTTTAAGATAGGGGTTATCAATTTCGGTGGTGGGAGGTATGTCGCAAATATGTGAGAAGATATGAACGCTGAAACTCACTCTCGAGTTCTTTGATTCACGTCAGGTGATACCTAGTGTGACCTGCTGTCACCCGTTTTGGCATGGACGCCACTGACAGCCAATCATTCCTGCTCGGTGAGTTGGGTTTCCAACTGACTGTTACCTGAAAGTGGGCAGCTATGCAGAAACACTAGGCCTTGTCCCAGGCCTCAATATCTTAGAGCACAAGCTAGGTAGCACCTTTCACAATTGGTGCCGAGTTACTGCAGGTCTATGGGTCGAACCGTTATGAGTTTGGATGACCTGATGACACCTAGAGGCAGCCCGGTGTTTCCTAAGCTTGGGTGACGAACTTCCG
Organism: Podospora pseudoanserina; assembly: GCF_035222485.1. NCBI lineage: Eukaryota > Fungi > Ascomycota > Sordariomycetes > Sordariales > Podosporaceae > Podospora > Podospora pseudoanserina. The sequence continues at coordinate 1,286,200 of NC_085924.1, forward strand.
CCAAGAGTGAGTGGTACTTTGGGCACTGCACCCTGGTGCACTCTTTCAGGGCACCGCATGGGGGGTGCCTGCAAGGCTCAAAGGACTTCGACCTACTTTTCAGGTGCACGCCCCCGGGCATGAGATGTGGTTCACACCCCTCCATCAGCTTTCGGAGGTACTCTCCATCATTGGCGCTCGGCCAGCCAATATCGATTACACCCCAAGGAAATTTCATTTTTGTACCCCAACCGCCCGCCCCTACACACCATCACAAACACAAGCCTGGAATAAAACGTGGTGAGGCTGCGTTGAGGGCAGACTCACCTCAATTCCTCCCCACCTCTAGGGTCTTTAAGGCTCTCTCACGGCACCTGTCTCATCGACAGGCGTACTGAAAGTTCCATTCCCAATCCTTTCAAATGATTCGGCATGATACATCACAGTATATCTCCAGGAACTGGTTATTGACACTTACGTAACGTTCAGGCTGCATACATATCTATGCAAGTCAAATGCTGACGGAAGCCCAAAGAGCCTTGTTAATTATTCTATGCCTCATCTTTAGCATTAAATATGAGGCCGTCCCCGTCTTGGTAGCACGAGTTCCTCGACTTGTCCTTGGATTGACCAATTTCATCAGTTTCCCCGGATATGTTACTTCTTTCCGGCGACAAAGCCTCCAATCATAGAGATGTCAGATATTTCAACCCAACCTTCTCCAAGAGGTCCAGGTTCCATTGTGTCTAACCCAGGTATGTTTTGTTACCCAGACTCAGGTACCTAGGTACTTTATTTGATTGACCGCTGGTAGTAGCGAAGTACTGACGTCTTAAACTTTTCCAAAAGGGTCTAGACCAAAACGTCAATTTGCTGATCAGATCCGCTCATTTGCTGACAGAACCCCAGAGGGTTATCTCGTCCCCGGTAGACATTTTGGCCCATTGAGCGAACTTTTGGACACCTCTCTGCAACAGAATGGGCCCAATACAAGCACTGGTCAAACTTCTGCATCATCGCCATCTCTAAGCCAAGGACCCGGGAACCTCCATATGGCTTTCACACCGATCTACTTGGTTCACCCAGAAAACGACTCCGTTTCCAACCCGTTTCATCACGTTGCGATCAATATCCGTGACGAGTTGGACCAAATATTGTCACAGCGCCAAAATCTCGGGCCAAACTCCAATCTACTTGTGTTTCTCCATGGCTGGCAATCGCCAACTTCGCTCCGACTACTTGGGGCGTACTGCGGACTCGACCCCGAGATGTTTCGGTGTCACCTCAGCTTCCTCGCTTCCACCAAGCTCTTTGACCAACCGCCACTCCCTTCCCAACAATTATCCATCTGGAGAATCCGGACCGTGACGATCTGCGAATTCAGACTACCTGGGGACGCACTTGACGCTGAAGAGCTTGAACGTCGACGGCAGAGTGCTCAGCGGGATGTCCAGAGGTACCTTCAGAGACTTGGATCTACGACGGACGAGGGAACACCAATTATACGCCACTATTCTGTGATAGACAGCACGACGTCGGTTCTTGAACAGGATATTTCTTTTTGTGTCAGCAAAAAGGATGACGGTTGGATCGGTAAGTCAATCAACTCGATACAATTTCTACAGGATCTTGTCTGAGAAGACTGCTACTGCCTACAGTATAGGCTGCGCCTTGTGCTGTAATGTTCGAGCTTATTGCTGATAGGATTTATTTCAAGGAACAATCTGGACGGACAGCGGCTTTCCACTTGAGTGTGATAAGGCGCTTGTCCAACGCACTGAATCTGCCAATGCGCAGGCGGAACGACAAGAGAGTTACGTACCTCTTGTTCTACACAGACCGAAGATAGCAATCTCACCACCCGAGTTACCCGCTTACCCTCCTCCGGCGACTAGCAGCCAGCCCCAGACTCCGTTCTATCCAGCGACCTTGCCACCTTATCCGAATTTCTTTCACTTGGCCAGTCAATATGGGTCATCGCTGGACCCAAACCTCGCTCGGCGTGATGCATTGTATGCATTCAGCGAACTGATATCAATGGCAGCAAGTTCAGAACATCAGCTCCTGAATTTACTGAAGTATCACATCGATATCGCGCTTCACCGGTTTCAGGGCATTGAGAATTGGTCGCTAGCGCACTTGAAGCATCTAACCGCCCTAGTCGAGCGTGCCATCGACGAGAGCAAACGGGTTGTTTATCTTCTCGAAAATGAAGGGTATACCCAATGGCCTAGCGCTCATAAAGACCGAGCCGCTGTAACGAGGGTCGGATCTAACCTTCGTAGCGGGGGCAGTGGTGGCGTCGGTAACGGTTACTCGGAGAGCAGGAACCCAATAGACATGCACGATACCCGCGAGAGAACTCGAAAGTTGCTGTTGGACGACTACCGGTCCATATTACACCGAGCACAGTCCATAAAGAAAGCAGTCGATAGCGGGATGGCAGTTATCACAACAGAGATCAGGATGCAAGAGGCAAGAAGGTCGACCGAGCAGGCCCATAAAATCGGACGCATCACGGTGCTCGCCTACTTCTTTTTGCCGTTGTCTTTCGTTACATCGATTTATGGTATGAACTTCATTGAGTTCAAAGACGACAACATGTGGAAGGGAATTGCTGCATACGTGGGAACTACAGTGGGAATCTTGATTCCTTCTATGGTTTTATGCTTCTGGAAAACAGCCTGGTTAAGAGGTTCACAGAGGGATGAGAGTGGATGGGAAGGCGGCCAAAGTTGAGCATCTGAAGACTTAGCATAACATGCGTTCAGTATATTACATTATAGAAATTTAAGGGAAGTTTGGCACCTATGGGCTCGATAACTAGTGTTACGGAATAATGTATAGAGAAGCAACTGGCTGGGTCACTCTATCTGTACATGCTATATTCAGGCTCACTGCAGCGTCCGCGTTCCATGCTCGTATAATTGTCGATGTTACCCCTCCACCCTGAGCAGGCGACAAAAGAAAGTGTTCATACTTTTCTCTGGGAGTCTACAAGGTCAATAATGGTACGACAAACATCTGGAAGCTCGGATCTTCAAGTATCCTCATGGATCATATCTCCACAAAGGTAAAGCTAGAGTCAGGTGATGAGAAGGCGAAGATGATGGAGCAGGCTATCACAATATTTGCATCGATGGAAGGTAGATGCACTTTACGAAAGGCTACATTTGGGATGAAGGGCTACTCAACTACAAACCACGAGAATTGATGGCAAGCGAAATGACAAGATCCGAAGTTTTATAAATGATGCACTATAGAAAAAGAACTATGGAAAAAAATGTAGTAAACATACAGAAACATATGCTTGTCCCTAAATGCAACCAAGATATGGGTGCCAAAAAGCTGAACGTGCCCCACAACATTGACAATCTGTGACCTAATAAACAAGAAAGTCGGGGTTCTGCACTTGCCTGCAGCATCTTTGATCGGTACCTCTGTCGTCTCATCATGAATAATTTGTTTATCTGCCAAATCCTATTTCCAAATTAAAGGCACGACAGAGAGCAACTGTTCCTCCGTCAGTTCGATCACATCTTCGATCCCGGACACAACTTTGTATAAATCCATAGACTCTCTGAGCGACAGTTCAGCCGCCTCTGTATCCCCCATGGCCTTTTGTAATTTTGCTTGGCGAAACAATGCCAGTGCCAGCTGTGCCCGGTAACAGCTATGTGCCCGGTAACCTTTCACTGCTGCCTCCAAGTAAAGGCTAGGTAAGGTAGTAATATGCAGAAGTTAGCCCAAGACTTTGAAAGAAAGAAATCCTCGGTCTCAGACCAGAACAAGGTACAAGAACGTGATTTACCTACCTCGCCGTTTCATATTGTATTTTCTCCATGTGGTAGCTCCCAAGAATGCTGCACATATGCGCAACGTAGTGTGACTTGCTTCCAACAGTCTTTCTGAAATTCTGAAGGGCCTCGAAGCAATTCTCGAAAGCCTCATCCAATAAGCCCTGTTTTCTCTTCACAAAGGCAAGGCACCGGTGCACGATCCCTAGTCTGATGGGGGTAACATGTCATGTTAGTAAGCTGGTTGGATATCGAACAACCCATTGATGATGACATGCACGTCGGTGGTTCAAACATTGAAGAGGTGGGAGGTAGAAACTAACTGAAACAGATGTCCTTCGGAGGAGTGTGTAGTCCAGTAGTCCAAAGCAAGCTGAAGTCGATGCATAGCTTTGTCATAATCTCCCCTGGCTGCTAGCGCAAAGGCCTGGTGGCTACTTGCAAATGTCGGGAAATCGGAACCGTTCTTGTACGCCTCGGTGACCTCTGTCATATCGATACCAATTTGGGCGTTATGAATTGCGTCGTCGTACTGGCCTGCCAGCATCTGGATGTGAGCCAACTCGCCGTGTGCCATTGCCACGCGAGCCTCCCCCAGCACTGTTCCATCGCGGAGTTTCACCCGAAGTTCATAGTGCTCCCAGGCGTACTTGAGGTTCTGCTGTATGCTCTCATTAACCTCTGCTTCAACTACTGAAAGAGAGAATAATGCGTCTGCGCGGATTTCAGTCATGACCTTGTTAGACTCGTATTGAGAAGAGGAAGCGAGAGACGCATCGGAGAGGCGTAGGACATGCAACAGCAGAGGCTTGGCTTGCTCAAAATCATTACGCTCTCGAAGGTACCTGTAAACAGTCATTGTTAGTAAACCTATGACGCAGCAAATGGAGGAACATGAAGATCTACTAACCAGCCGGCAAACAGCAGGAGTCTGGCTAAGCTATGATGAGCTTCGGGAGACTCGATCTCGGCTGAGTAACGGTCAAAGAACCCCTTCAGCTTGATGATATGTGGCAAAAGATCCTCAGATGCTTCCCATGTCGCGGTATCGTGGTCAAACTGAAGGAAGGCGGTAGGCCATCCCTTGAGGACGAGAAACGCCGCGAATTCGAGCATCTGCAACATCCGAGGCCGTTCCATTTGGGATCTCACTACGTCTTGAACAAGACGGTGCACCGTCAATCTTCCATCATCCCTGTTCCTTCTGATCAGTGAGATCTGTGACAGATCTGAACGTGCCTCATCAAGATCAAATTCGTCCATCGGGTACTCTTCTGGCAACACTTGTGTGGGTGGAAACGACGGTCTGATCAGCGATTCTTTGATCGAGTCCGGATTAAGGAATGAGAGAACCTGGAGAACTGACCGACTGTTTGAAGATAACCCTTCAAGTGCCCAGACGGTGAAGATTGAATGCTTGTACTGTGCACCACGAGACCTCAACGCACGATCGTTTGCAAGCTTCTCCACGGAGTATCGGTCATAAAAAGCTACGAATTCAGGCAGTGATTTGTCGCGTTTTGTGATGAAGGCAGCGATCTGTGTGATGGCTAGCGGCAATCCACCAAGTCGTTCAGCAATATCCAGTGATGCTTGTACATTTTGTGGCAACGTGTGATTGATCCCAGGAGTCAATTGTCGAAGCAGATCGGCAGCTTCTTTCCTTTCAAATGGTTCCAGGTCTAGTGTTAACCTGCCGACGTGGGCCTCCAAGTTTCTGCTTGTCAGCAAGATGGATCCATCTGGATTGTCTGGCCAATAATCTTCGAGTAACGAGAGGTCGTCAGCATTGTTGAATATGAGCAACCAGCTTGCTTTCTTGTTCGACGTGTCCTCCGCACCATCCTCCCCTTCAGTTGGCGCCGTCGCATCCTTGGGTCTGGCCTTCGGTCGCTTGGTAGGGTTGTTAAACCACTCGCGGGCGATATTTCGGCTAACCACCCGGTCTTGACCGGTATTGGCACCGAGATAGGTTGCAAAAAGCTCAAAGCCTTCTGATAGCTGTGTTGCTTCTTCTGCTTCAACCCAGATCACAGCATCGAAGTAGTGTTGTCGTGAAAATGCAAACTCACGCGCAAGCTCAGTTTTGCCTACTCCCCCCATTCCACATATCGCCAACTCTCGGTGTGGCTCTCTTATGAGTTCACATTTCGATTCCTTTCGAGGAACCAACACGGTCTCCATGTAGCTTAGGAGCTTTTGACGTCCAGTAAATTGAACGTTACGGTCAGATGGTTTGAGCGTCGTATAAGGTGCCTGTAAAGAAAGAGGGCATGACTCAAGGTCTGAGAGCACATTGATTTCTTCCCGCGCACGTCCAACCTGCAAATATAGGTCTCCCCGTGTTCCGGGTGGTGGTTCGTGGCTGAATTGGTCGGCATCAGTTGGATCGATGATATCCCATGCCTCGTCAGACCCCTCCGACAACACATCATGAATGCTTTCCTGCTGAATACTAGCACAATCGTTGCCTGATGGGGGGGGTTGCGCAGATGAGGTGATTGAATTCTTTCTCGACGCCCACCGCAACGCCTTGGTAATCATCCGTTTGATAGCGTAAACAAGCATAATGTCGTTATTGGCACAGCCCAAAAGCCCAAAGTGATCTGCGTTCAGGCGAATCAGGTTCTCGTGCCGTACAGAGATCTCGGCAAACTGTGCGTCAACGAGCTACACAGGGAGAATGAAGGGAACCGATTAGCTGACATGAACACAACGCCTACATTCGTAAATGGGAGCGCTTACGATAGTCTTCCTCCAAGTTAACCCTTTTTGTAACCTGGTTGGCAATGTTTCGTACGCTGTAATGACTGAAACGTCTCGAAGTCTTTCCTGGAAGTTTTCTGACACTGTGGCAACCTGGGCGTTTTTCAACTCAGCTTTGATGTATTGAAGTCGTGACAGCTCTTTGACCGTGTGGCGTAGAGTGAGTCTGAGATTCTCCCAGAGATCACGGTTCGCAGATGTAGGGTGTGGAGTACCAAACAGGACGGTTCCCTGGTGAAGCTCTCGTAGGTTTTGGCAAGCTGGAGATTGGTCGTCGTGGTAGATTATGGACAGAGCCTGCAGTGAAATTAGTACCTACTTATCTTGCTAGGTTGTAACTAGAAACCGGATGAGAACATTGAAATCTGTTACCTCTTTCACCAAAATGCCCCCAAGACCATAAGAAAAGACCACGAGCGATGAGCCAAACGCTGATGACTCTACGATTGGTGACACTATGATCTGTTCTAATATTAGCACCTGCTTCAATCAAGAGAGAACACGCGATTGATGCCAACCTCAGACTTCAACACCTCAACCAATGTCTTCGCTTGGGCTCTGACTGACTCCCACACTGATTCCTCTTCACTAAGAGAACCCAAATGATATTCAAACCCCAAGGCATGGGCCTTCCCGTTGGAAGGGCAACGAATGGAAGACCTTAACTGCTTCCAGGAGGAATTCAACGTCTTTTCGGGTTCCTTCACACACAGGTCTGGGACAAACAAGAGACTTGTAGCAGATTAGCGCCCAATCTACAGTGCGGTATGCATACCACCAAGATAGCCCAAACAAAATGCCAAAGCATTCCATTTGGCTGCCAAGTGCTGACGCTATGCTTGCAGGGACCTTACTAGATCAACGCGGACGCGGCAGTCGTCTGTTTGTTTTGGTCGCTGTCGAAGGATAATTTGCGAAGTTGGGATCTGGGAGGAGGTTTGCTCCGAAATGTGAGCTGCCGCATGATCACCTACCCCTACACCGACCTCGCAACAAATAAGCCGACCAACCCGGCTATTCCGATTGAATCAAAGTCGGAGCTTGATTCAGAGGAAATTCCGGGAAGTTGCCGTGCACAATGAGACACGTTCCGTCTGAGCGACAACTCTCGCACAAAGTGTCGAAAGATTTCATGAAGCATTCACCTCAGTATGAGGAGACATGGAGATAACGGGTAAAATGGTGTCGCTCCCAAGGCTTCGCGTCATGTTGGTTGTTACCCCCAGGGAGGCTCAAGTGTATCTCTACCCCTCCTCCGGTAAGGGATATCTTGGTCGGACTGCATCTTACCAAGTACCTAGGGATGCGATGTTTCTGTGTATATCGTCCTCGAATCAAAAATTTGGGGATCGGCCAAGCCTGCCACATTCCGTGTCACAATTTTAATCATGCGCAGATGAGGCCAGTTCCGACATTGATAAATCTACCCCACGCCTAGTGGTCGATTCGCCTATCTGTAGCGCTCTAAGTCTCATGCATGTGTACAGCCGTGGCCCGGACCGGTGAAAAAATGGGCCAATCATTTCTCGACCGGCGAAGAAAACCAGCCAATGGGCCCTCTGCTCTGTGGAGGAACACTTCAGAGGCACTCAACTCCACATTCTCTGTCAAACCGTATGGCACATTCCATGACGCACTGTATTGCACCCTCTGCAATACGACATCTGTAATTTCCTATATTTTGAATTCTAGCGCTAAGCTCTTCATGATCACGAAATGACAATTTTGAGGTAATTTATTTGGATGGGCGGTGCGAAATGGCGGCAAGCGGAAGATAGGTACCTTACCTACCTTGAGAGCCCCAAGATGGTGTCCACTGTGAGCATTGCCATGATTGACTCTCCAAGTGAACAGGAGGTCAGGCTCTAGGCCAAGGCAGGGCAGACGCAATTGCTTTGAGGGAAAAGCGCACTTTTGGTTTGTTGAGCCTCGCTGCGGCCCATTTCACAGAATCGACGACATGAGCATGCCGTGAAACGAGGAATTTGTTGGCATATAAACAGCCAATTTGACAACATGATTTTTTTTGGTCGAGCTCACTCAACAAACAGAATACCTAAGCCTGCTCATCAGCATCTACCTCGATTCTTGCAATGAGGGATAGCCTCAAGTTTCTTTGTGAACTCCCAATCTACCAGGAGGAACAGCCTTACCAGCTTGTGGGCTACGCTGACCAAGAGGCAACCCCACAGGGTGAGAATTGTGTATTTGAAGCAAAGGAGATTGATGTCCAAGACGCCCGGGAACACCCAGTCACTCTCCAGACTCATGGCTTTGCCTTCTTTCAGTTCAAGTCAGGTTGTGAACTAGCCGCCAGGCACTTCGAAACGGTTGGAGGGGACAACAGTATACTCACCAAGTACCTCGATGAAACCGTCGAGTTTGTCAGAAAGATGTTCAAACCCGTGGATATTATATGTTTTGATTGGAGGGTGAGTCTCGCTGAACATACTTCCCATCAAAATCCTGATCTGTCACCTCTTTACCTGGACATTCCAACTAATATGCTTCGAGCTCCGTCGGCGGGACCCTACAACTGGCCCTGGAATACCACCTCGTGATCTCAAGGACATCCGCAACTATGCATTACCAAGCGGAGATGTGGTTCACTGCGGTTTGTCTAACTGTATAGGGGTGTCAATCGGTACTACTTTGCTAACCAAGCGATGACTGATTATCAGACTACTCGGCAGACGGTGGTTTTGATCGTCTCAAAATTCAACTCCTTCCTGACGAGCTCGCCGAGTACATGAAGAAAGGCCGCAAAGGAATGATTGTCAAGTAAGTCCCAACATCTTCATCGGCAAAGCATCAGTGAATCCGCAGTTACCTAGGCAGCTATCTAGCGATTTCGCACGGCAGTGTTCACCTGCTTACACATGTCTATCTGCAAATGTAGCGTCTGGCGTCCCCTCAACAAGGTTGTCTGCAATGCGCCACTGTTGTTTTGTGATAGACGAACGGTCCCGAAAGAAGACCTCGTCGAGGTTGACAAAGTCTTGCCTGATAAAGTGGAGAAATCATACTTCCTTTATCACCGTGACTACCACCAGTGGTACACTCTCGTTGGACATCGATGCGATGAGGTGGTGGTTTTTCCAACATGGAAGTCTGATGACATGGGAGAGGACTTTGCTAGTACGTCATTCCTCTTTCTGGTTTCTCACACTGGGGGCTAGGTACGAAAAGAAAGCATCCCCTCTGACACTCGTACAAGGTTGTTGTCCGCACGGTGCAGGTGCATCCCACACTGATAGCTGGGCTGATCCGCGTGAGAGTGTGGAGGTACGCCTGCTCCTTATTATGGACAACAGCATGGAAGCAAAGGCAACAGCATAGTACGGCAAGATTCTCAACTTTTCCATGCTTGGATTCAAGAGAGAAGAGGAAGGAAGCAGTAGGGGACTTCCCCTGGAAGCATGGGCCAGAATAGGCTGAATCTCCTTAACAGAAGGTCTAAATGTATCAGGCACCCATGCTATTATAAGGGGTCTTCCATCAATAGCGTCTTGCGGGATGCTTTAACTACTCACCTGAAGTGCACAAATGAATGGGTAGTGTTACTTCTACACCAAACCTCGGCAATGTAGTGTTTCCTACGCTCCGAAGATGGGATAGTCCACCATGCACGAACTCAACGCAATAGCAGGTAGCACGAATGTCCAAGTATCTCTGGTAGTAACGGTGATGAAAAAGTGGGCGAGATAACCAAATCTGCGTTCATATTGCTGCATGACATTGTCTCTGCGAACCTGCTTCAGCACCAAACTTCCAAACCACAACTGAATCCAAGGTAGGTAGGTACCTTGCCCAATATCAGAAGCAAGCTTGCACTGCTCCAGTAAATCAGTTAGCCCACAATTCACTACTTAAGGAAGCTTCTTGAAATCGAAGGTTGGTCATTAAAAAGACGAGGAGCACCCTCCCATGACCATCCATGATACGTACTCGGGCCAATAATATAGGTTCCATAACAGGAGCCTAGCCTAACGACTCTTGCTGTCAAGCTCTGCAAGCAAGCGTACCTTGCCCGTGCTAGCAGCGATAGGAGTGGCCTTGAAATATACAGGCTGGACGAATTCATTTGGCTGCACAATATCTCGCCAAGGTTGTTTTTTGCCGATGGGCTCGGTGCCGATTGTCACGAGACCAGGCTTGCTAGTCGTCTCTGCGTTGGTCTGCATGGCTGAAACAGCCTCCAAGGGAGGAGAAATTCTTGCTTGAGTCTCTGCCATGGTCATTTGAAAAGTAGGTACCTTATTGGGTTGTCTTGGATTTCAAAATCTTAACTTAGCAAGAGATGCAATGCTAACAAGATAGGATAGTTCAAAGCGGAGTGAAATGGGAAGTTAGCCAACTAAATACTTTTTTCACAGCCTGATGCTTAATCATGCTATCTTTGCTCAACTATAGCTCAAAAGAGGCATCTTCATTCAGGCAGTTGGCTCCTGGTGTATGAACAATACCTGTCTGTCACAGTGTAACCAACAGTGTGTGGAAGACGCCAAGGCAAGGCTTTCATAAGTTGGTCTCATATACAGTACCTTAGGAGGAAACCCTGTAGTCCTATAAGTCTTGCTAAAGAGGTAAAGTCTTAGGAAGAGACTATAAGTTTTACAGAAATCTAATACTTATTGCTTTATAGACTTACAGATCCTATTTAATGAATATAAGCTTTACTTTACACAATATCCAACGCTATAAATACTAAATTACGCAAAAGCTCCAAAATAAAAGTAAAACAATATTATATCTTAATAGTAAAGTTATAGTAAAGGATATTAAAGCTGGTAATTTAGCTACCAGAATAAAAAAGAGATGTACTAAAAACTATATTAGCTTACTTAATAGCCTCAATTTATAATATATATCATATTTATTGTCTTCCGATAGGTATTATTATTACTCTGAAAAATATAATATAATAATGCTATATAGTAAATAACGTATTAATAGTTTATTGTAATTTTTTTCAAAGTTACTACTTAATATAATACATATACCATTTATGTAATAAAATGTAAAATAAACCAAATAATCAAGATAGAATAATATATCTTTTAATGTTTTAATAGTTAAATTAAATAATATTAATATTAAATATACTTTACTAACTTACTCCATATTATTATAATTATTTTTATTTTAAAGGCTAAATGCTTTTGCTTAAAATAAGGCTCTGTAAGCTTTATTTTATAGTAGCATACTGCTGTAATACTATATGGCATTTAGTTCCGAAAGAACTTGCGGATACGGCAAATATAGCTTCAATATACCTACTCGACACCCTTGAGGATCCACTTAGTATAAGACAACTTCGAAGCCCTGTATCGGACGCTATGGTAGCTTAAAATGGGCTTAATTTTGGATTTATGTGACGAACTCCTATCTAGAACCTCTGAAAAAGATACTGGTTAAAGGAACTTCTGAACAATCCTGGTTCGGTACAGCTAAATAGTGTACAACAATGGCTTGTCTTAATCACAATAGTCTAATACCAACGATTGTAACTTGTATTGCATACTGCGGAACTGTCTATCTACGCTAGCCAGTTCCTCCGTATATATAGACTTAGTGGTCTCCCGGATCATTAACCCTTAGTAATGATCCCACAGGCAAGGCTACTCCCGTCCTGATTGGTTCTACTAGCGATTGGCTGTGCGCGTTGCGCCCTGCACACAGTCTGACCTGCCTGTTGGCTTAACCGTAATAAAAAGTAGTAGTCCTATATATATTTAAATATAGAAAGTAGCAGTATACAGATTAAAATAGCAAAAGGAAGTAGGGTAGTGTAATAAAGATCGTGGCAGTAGTAGTAGATTAAATATATGTAAAATAATTTAACATATAAAATTTACAAATAAGTATAAGTATAGACTTCTTATAAGTTTACAAACTTATAAGTTCTAGCTTTTAAGTTTATACTTAAAATTAGACTTAACGTACATTATAAGCGAGTGCACTATATAAGCGAGTGCACTACTTTTTAAGCGACGCACTATCCTTCCACCCAACATCGACTTTTTCTATATAACCTAATATACCTTCTACTTTAAAGGAAGCCAGGGTGATCTTAGCCCTCGAAGCTCTTGAAAAAGATAAAAATCTTAGCCTCCGAGCCGCAGGAAAGATCTATAACGTCCACTATACGACTCTCTTACGACAACGCGCTAGCCGGCCTGCACGACGCGATACTATGCCTAAATCGAAAAAGCTTACTTAATCCGAAAAGGATACTATTATTTAATACATTATTAAGCTATATACGCAAGCTTTTCCACCAAAATTACGTAGTATAAAAGATATAGCTAACTAACTACTACGCGTACGCGACGCGCTCCCTATTAATAAGCTTTAGGCATATAACTTCGTTAAACGCTAGCTATAGCTCCGTACGCGTTTTACGCGTAAATACGACTACTAGAGGGCTAAATATAAGGATCTAAAGGTTATTACTAAGTAATTTACGCTTATACGGAATATTAAGGCTAAGTACGGTATTATAGATAACGATATTTATAACTTCGACGAAACTAGGTTTATAATAGGTATTATTTTTGCGGGTATAGTAGTTACGACCTCGGACGGCCTTAGTAAAGTAAAACTAGCCTAGCCTAGTAACCGCGAATAGGTAACGGTAATCCAGGGAGTTAATATCCTCGGCTAGGCTATCCCTCCCTTTATTATCTTAACTATATAGTATTACCTTACTAACTAATATACCGAATATAATTTACCGTTTACTTAGCGTATCGTAACTACCGATAATAAATAGACTATTAATCCGGTAGGCCTAGATTAAATTAAGCACTTCGACTATTATATAGCGTCCTATATAAAAGGTAAATACCGGTTATTAATCCTCGATAGCCACGAAAGCTATTACTCGACCGAATTCGAACGCTACTACTAGCAGAATAATATTATTACGCTTTATATACTTCTATACTCCTCCTACCTCCTCTAGCCACTCGATATTAGCTACTTTAGGCCGCTAAAATAAGCGTACGGTCGCTAGATCGAAGACTTAATATATATATATATTAACTATATAAGTAAGCTCGAGTTCTTCTATGCTTTCCGCGAGGCCTTCTTCGTCTTTATAATAGAGAAGAATATATAGGGTGGCTTTACGGACGCTAGCCTTATACCGTACGATCCAGAGAGGGTGCTTTCTAAGCTAAATATAAAGCTTCGTACGCCAATACCTCTAAACTCACGGCCCGGCACTGCATAACCTTGGGTCTCCCAGATACCACATAACCCTCGAGAAGCCAATTCACAATCAACGCTTATCAAAACTCGCATTACTAACCATCAAAATAGCTTCCCAACTTTAATACTAACTGCGGTAGACCAGCTTACTAAGGGTACAACGGCTATAATGCACTAGGTAGCTCTCCTTCGTGCAGAGGTCTCTTCGCTCCGTAAGGCCAATGAGGCACTAAGCAAGCGCCGGAGAGCTAAAAAAACACGTGTAAGGCTTGGAGGGTCACTTACTATACAAGAGGCACAGGATCTATTGGATCAGAAGGCCGTGGATAAGGAGGGAGTGCAAGAAACGCAGCCGGATAGTAGTAATGCAGGGGGGGCTCGTACGAAGGTTTAGTGCTGTAGTGTGTGCGGCAAGCCTGGCCATAATGCGCGCACTTGCCAGGAAGCTGCAGATGCCTCAGATTCAGCTGTTTCTGATGTAATTATAGTTAATTCCTTGTGCTGATGTGGTGTAATTGAGGATAGTATTCGTAGGGTGGTGGAAAGTGGTGCACTCGCTTATATGGTGCACTCGCTTATAATGTACGTTATAAATCCAGCAAAGCTTATATATTTGTAAGGCATGAGTAAGGCCTGTAGTGCCCCATGGAGACCCTTTAAGGTAGCTCGCAGAAAAGTGGGCGTCGTTGAACCAAGTGGGTGTACTTGCGTTGATCTTGAAGAAGTATCCTGCAACCAATGACCTGCCCGTCTCCAGTTTGACGAACTGCCGTGTTTGTCTGCCATGGGAGGGAAGCGGCGCCACGTACGCCCGAAGAAAAGCATGGCCCAACTGGTGTGTGCCTATGTGGCACAATGCGGGGTCCATCTCAGCAGACGTTTGGACAGGTAGCACGCAAATTCATGGGGGGCAAGAATCGACACCTTACAATGTGCAACCCAGGCGACTTCCAGGGTCTACCTGAGCCGCACGTCCAACTTTCAGGGTCTCCGCCATCCCCACCCTGGCCAGTTTTCTCAGCAAGTACAGCAATGGCTATCTCGGTTTCCCTCGTCATCCCTATAACTTATCGACCGACAAACCAGAATCTGGTCACCTACATGTAGCCATCCCCTGCTTTCAAGGTTTTGTTATTGGGAGACTGTCTACACTAAATTGACGATATCGTGCCCTTCGACAATCCCACTCACTTCTGGATACCCTTTAGCTACCACGAACTCAAGTCGGCCCACAGCTAGCAACCACATAAATGCAAGTTGCAAAGCCAACATCTCCGACAGCCCCAGTTGTCAGATACCATGTCTCGACCGCGAACCTTGCGAGAAGCAATGTTGGAACCTTTCTGAAGGGATTTCTGGGGCTTACTATCTGTTTAGTAGGCCTCTCTCAGCGTAAGTAATTATTGGCTTTCTACATATCGTCACGCGTCTCCGTTTAGAAGTCGAGTTAACTAGGTATTCATAGTCCTCCCTGCTGAGCAACTATTTTTCAATGGGGCATGGGAC
Organism: Podospora pseudoanserina; assembly: GCF_035222485.1. Lineage (NCBI taxonomy): Eukaryota > Fungi > Ascomycota > Sordariomycetes > Sordariales > Podosporaceae > Podospora > Podospora pseudoanserina. Next base: position 1,301,463 of record NC_085924.1, read on the forward strand.
GACAAGATCCACTTAAGACCGGAGCCCGAATTGCTGAAGGCCGTTATCGAGAAGCATAGGCCGGAAGTTGGCCCATACGTTGAGTTTTATCGTTACGTTCATCAGAATCCAGAGATATCCAGCAAGGAAGCCCAAACCGCCGAGCTGGTAGCGTCATATTTGAGGAAATTAGGCTACAAAGTCTTCTCGGGGATCGGTGGTCATGGTGTCGTTGGGGTAATGAAGAATGGGCCAGGAAAGGTTGTTCTCATGAGAGCCGAGCTCGACGCTCTCCCCATTCTCGAACAGACCAACGTATCCTACCGCAGCGAGCACCGAATGATCGATCGATACGGAAATGAACGTCCTGTCATGCATGCATGCGGCCACGATATGAACATGGCTGCTCTCCTGATGGCATCCTCGTTGCTTAAAAATGCCTTCCACTGGTGGAAAGGCACGTTATTGGTGGTTTTCCAACCGGATGAAGAAGAAACAGGAGGAGCGCAGGCCATGGTTGATGATGGTCTCTATGATATTGTTCCAGTTCCGGATCTTATGCTCGGTCAACATGTCGTGGCTGACAGCAAAGCCGGCACGATAGCCATACGTTCCGGGCCAGTGCTTGTGGCGGCCGATTCCCTCCAGGCAAGGGTCATCGGCGGGCCCTGTGGTGGAGCTAACCCCCAGAGATGCGTGGATCCAATCCCACTTTCAATGAAAATTGTGTTGGGGCTTCAAGATGCCATCACACAGGAGCTAGGGCAACACGAGGACGTAACGGTGGCATGTTGGGGCTTCCACGCCGGCGAGCCTGGCAACGATTATGTGGCCTACGCGGACATCCTCCTCGATATAAAAACAGTCAAGCCGAATATACGCCTGCGTGTGTTAGATATTGTGAAACAACGCTTCCTTGACGAATGCCGTTCAGCAGGGGCACCGCGTGACCCCGAATTCAACCATACAGTTCGCGCACCGCTCACAACTAACAGCGACTCCATTGCCGAGCCCCTTGCCGAGGTTTTCGCGGGGTTTTTCTATCAGAGTTTCGTAGATATGCCATTTACACGCGCTTGTGAAGACTTCTCTATCCTCGGCGCTGCTCATAACATCCCCTACGCGTATTGGAATTTCGGGGGCACACACCCGGACGCAGAAGAACCGGTTCCTTCCAACCATTCACCCCTATTTGCACCAGAGGTCAATCTGACCTTGAGGACGGGATCAGACGCCATGGCGTTGGCAGCCCTAACCTTTCTGGCTTAACCTGGCATCTTTTGAGCAGACATGACTTGTCTGTATGGTGACGCTATGCGAGGGCAGAACATACCTTGAAGTCCATGACTGGACACGATAGGTAGTTCTTTTCATTAGGTACACAAGAACACTTTCTTAGGTAGCTTCACACTATGACAGTCCCAGCTTAAACATCGCTATATTCCAGCTTTAAATACTTATTAACCCAGCTTAAATGTGATTATATCCAAGCTTTCGAGACGTTTTATCCCAGGGCTATATCCAAGCTTTCAATAATTCTTATCCAAACTTAAATACGACTGTATCTAAGATTTTAGGATATAATATCCCAGCTTAAATATAGCGATATCCAAGCTTTAAATACTTCCATCTAAGCATTAGGGAATATTATCCAATCTTTACAGTTTAATTATCTGAGCTTTTGTTCTTTTCAAGAAACACATGTCTGGGTTATGTTCTATCCGGAAATGAAAAGAGGAGGAATAACTCTCTAAAGAACCTCCATTATACGTCAACCCATCAAAAGACCAACCTCCTATCTGCATCCCTCCCACATCCCCATTCCCAAATCTGAGATCAGGCATGCTAAGTCTATCGCATTTACCGGTCCCAATTTCATCGATGGTGGCGCATCGTCAGTATCAGGTCCTGGTTCCCAAGCCTTCCAACACGAGCCATCCTTCTTCCGATTCAATCTACCACGAAAGATGTCCACGTCTCGAAGAGCTTCACGCAGGACCCTCAAGAGTTGGTCTTTGCGGCCCCGAAGAGCAATCTTTATCTTACGATTCTCAGAAATGAGTGGAAGCCCAGAGGCTCTGTCAAAGTCCAAGTTTCGATGCCTTGCCAATCTGGTTATCTTTCCAGTGGTCACGCCTCACACCAGGGATAAGCATCCCATATATCAGCCTGGGTATTCCAGTCTTGGCACTCGAAGTCATTCTCTCCCATCCATGTTGGCTCGTCGTCAAGCTCCAAATCGTTCCCATCTCTGTATTCGACATCCGGTACCGCTGTTGGGCGGCCCTGTGTCCATACAAAGTTATCATCATTAACCCCAGCGTTCATACCCTGTTTGTTGAATATTAATGAGGCTTTCCAAGGGTTTCGCCTCGTGTTTTGTTGCCGGAAATGATCATAGAGCCTTCTTGTCCAAACGTCCATATATTCTACTCCGTCGTCATCATATGTAGTGACACTGCCTTGTCCATATATTCTCTCCATGATCTGAGCATACGCTTGCAGTAAGTTCTCATCTAAACCATCCTGAGCATACAAAGCGGCAGTGATGAATGCAATTGTACGGAGATTATACTGAGGCATCCTCTCACCCTTGTCCCAGTTTGAGAACAGCATAAATGCATGGCAGATCTTCCACCAAAAGGTTGAAAATTTGTCAAAATAATAATCGGTGGTAACTACGTTTTCTCTCCGTCCAGGAAGGATCGTCATTGGGTCGGTCCACTGGTCTATGGTACCACCCAGCGGTGTTCGAAACTGCGCGAGAGGGTCCTGAAACCGAGGCCAGCGCCAAACCAAGGCCGCATGAATTGCCAAAGCTCATAATTTATGGAGCGAATTATGATGAAAATAGGGGCCTGAAATTTCCGCTCAAGGATAAACAAATGATCACTCTCTGGATTGATAAGATGGTCACACAAGCCTTTTTCCTCGCTGAGCAAAAATAGCGTGTCATCGACGCTGTACAGAATAATGGATTGCACATCCTCCGTTACAGCTGGCTGGGAACTGAGCCGACATAGGTGAGTCAGTCTCATGGACAATGCCCCGGTGACTCCAGAAACTGATATGATCCCACAAATGGCTGGCAGACAGTCCAGAGGAGGATCGGACGTAATTCTACAAAAGAGGGAAGATTCCCCATCCCAAAAATCTCCATCTGACCACTCAGTTTCTTGAGCCGAGCGACAAAACCGCACCCAATCCTTAAGATAGAACCTCCCCCCAGATTGACATTGTCCAGGTTGGCTATCTGCCCGAACTGGATTACAGTAGGTCGCTACCATAATTTTTGTGTGAGACATCTTTGGAGACCTCATGGGGGAGCCCATGAAGGATAATGGTCCCAGTCTTGAATACTATACGCCGCCCAAATGAGACCAGGATCTTTGTCAACCACAAGACAGTGGGCAAACGCTCCAATCATGATATGTTGTAACGAAAGTGAGTAGTCCGCCCGTATCGAGTACTGGTGTTTGACATTGGCTTGCGCCAAGGCTAAAACTCCAAATACCTTGTCTCGCGCGTCTTGCCCCAAGCTCTTCTCAATGGCCAGCATGATTTCGAACAAGGTTCCACATCCTTCATTTCTTATATCTCTAACCAAGTGCCCTTTTGCTGCGTATCGAAACCACGATGCTGGAGTCGCTTCCCAACGCCACCCAATATCGGGTTTGTCCTCCCAGCCCCACTCGACATTGGGTGTATCGACTCCGTCTGTGTTGTCAATCCAATATTCTGTATCTCCCACTTTGATGACCACCCGTCGAGATACGAGAAGCTCCTGTACGACCCAAAGACGCCTGAAATAGTTTCTTTCGAGTAGATCGATCAATCCAATTTCACCCTTATCACCTGGCCTTTTCGGCTTCTGAGACAATACCCTCTTCTTCGGATAAGCACGGCCGCCCAAGTCCCCAAACATCTCCTTCCCCAGAAACACCATTACTCTATCCGCCTTTCTAAATATCTGGAATATTTTCTCAACCTGCTCTTCTCTCTCGCCGTACGGGTCCTGCTGATTGATGCAGAGAGGGCACCCACCCACAACACCCTCTGAGGGCCTCTTATGCCTGGCCGCAAGCACTCCAGCATATCCCAACAGTTCTGTGTCTAAAACAGTATATCCCAATACTCTCCAACAAAAACCGGCTTGCAAAGTGTGCTGTCCCCGTCTTCACCACCCCAGCTGTAGGAGCAGGTCTCGTACTCGGGTAGTCACCATCGTGGCAGATTTCGAGCACGACATGAACCGGATCATCTGGTTCAGCAAAGGGGAGACGAAGGAGGCGGAACTCATCCGGTCGAATGGAGCATTCGTATGGGGTTAATGGCTTCGCGTCAGCATCTTCGGTTTGGAGGTTTGAAGCCGCGGGCTTGTTGGTTGCGGTCGGAACGGCGCTGTATGGGCTCGTCGGTCGAGAGGTCGTGTCCACGACTCGATCGTCGGTGGGTGTTGCGAGCGGATGGCCGTCTGGATACGTGTACTTGACTATTGCAGGCCAGTGAAGTTTCAGATTATCCAACGGCTCATCGAGTGGTACTGAAAAAAGTGGACTGAACCCGGCGACGGCAGCTGCGAGCTCGTCGAGGTTGGGCGACAAGCTACATGAGGTGCAGGGCGGGGTCTTTGTGGTTTGGTTGACCACTACAAGGGGGGGTGGGGGACCGCTTAGAAGAGTGTTGATGCTGGTTCATTAGAGAAAAGAGCCGTGTGAAATGTCAGTATAGTTAACAAAGGCACTCATCCCTTCAGCTACATTTTATCCCTCACCTACAGCTGAGCCTGATCGAGTAAACGTTGTTCCGCGTAGCACCAATCAAGAAGCCTTGGAACTGAGTCATAATCTGTCATTACACGAGGCTCGACTGACTTTCCGCAAGACATGGCGTGTGAGCTTGGCAGATATATTCCTTTGGATAGTGCTTTGAAGACGAGATCATCAGTTCAGTTGCACCGAGATTACAGAACTATCTGGCTTCATTCTAACCCTGCGCAATCTGTTCTCATCGGCATGGGGGAAGTATGTCCTGTCCCCACTGACCATACCGAACCACATCTTTTGGCACATCCTTTTCTCGATATGCTTTGCAAGAAAGCTCCACCTTCCAGAAGTAATTGCGGCAAACGTGTGGATTTCGAATCCAGACCAGCGCAAAGGACACCACCACAGCCCAGCCTCTTCCTTGAACTCGGTAAACGACAGCTGATACCCGAGGCACCTTATGGTGAATCAAAACCTTCATGAGTTGATATCAATTTTGGTCCCAGGCCCCTATTCTAGTTTGCGTTGCATTTAACGCTGTTGAGTGCTCTTGGTCTTCCAGCAAGCTACACTGTAGCTCATTTTCGTCTGCTGAGGACCAACCAAGAGCGTAAAACATGACCTCAAATTCCACTGTCCTGTTCTTACCATACGCTGGGACATCAGTCTTGACTGTAAACCGCATCGAACCCGAGTCCCATGGCCCATCACCAGTCACAAAGAACGCCCGGTCCTCGTCATCGCATCGGCTCCACGGCCAGGCATCATAGATATCCATTTCCAAGGGGTAGCCAACCTGAAGAGCATGTCTTCGACACTGAGCTATCAGATGCCTTATGTCTGTCAGCGGCTCAGGAATTACTGGGGCCTCAACATCGGCCAGTTCGGTGAGCAAATACCGTGTTCTTGGCACCTTCGGCCAGTATATAGTCTTGTACTCGACAAACTCCCATGGGTTCTCCCTCACAGACCTATCCGAGCCACACTTTCGTAACCGGATCCCAATCGGCCGTTTGACATCTGAGCAGTTGAGCGGCAGAACATAAGAGTATGCTCGTTTGCCTGGTATTGGGTCGGATAGGACCTGACACTGGATCTTGATACCGCTGTTCATCATGGAAAAAACTCGCCTGTCATCGTCTCGAGGTAGTTTGATAAGGGTCTTCGATCCGGCGAAATACAGAGGTGATTCGGCGAGAACACCACAATAAACTCGGGCACCAGGGTGCATTTTTTCTTTGTTTCTGGTGATACCCTCCAAGCAAAAATGCTGAAGTCGGCTGTGTATTTGATAATCTCTTCCTGTAACCGTCGAAAGGCCTTGGTCCCTTCACCATAAAGCAGAGTCATGTTGACGTTGAAAAGCCCGACCATGCAGTAGGCCGTATCCTCTATTCTTGTTGTGGTCCTGGAAGCCGCCCAGCTCATTTTTTGGGCAACCGACATGCTCGATAATGACTGTGTGTGTCTCAGGATGCCCTTGTTGATTCCATTAATGGAGACAAGATGGTCTATTAGCGTTACTTTGTCGTCCCTGTCCTTCCACTCCCCGTCGAAGAATACCACGTTTGCTAGGGCGATCAGCTCTTGGAGAGTCCATCCACGAGCAAACCACCGGCATCGTGATAGAGCAATTTCCAAAGGGGCGACTCGCGGAGGCGGGAGGTCGGAAAGAAAGACGTAGCACACTAAGGACTGTTGGTACCACTAATACATGGACTTAATAGCCTCGGTTAGCTCAGCGCTGCTGGATTTGTCGATGCAACAGGTGTCGACCCAGGCGTATTGATATCCGTCCTTTTTCGCTATCCGACACGTCATGTCAATCTTCTTGTAGCCCTTCTTGCTCCGGAACATCTGATATCTCCCGCTCTTCATGTCAGCCCAAGTCACCTCTCCATCTTCCAACGTGTCTGATAGGATTGCGTATGGTGGAATATCGTTGCCGATAAACTCCTCGAACCGGCCGTCATTGGTGTTGGTAAGTCGCATCTTGATGGAATAGAGAGTATTCCAGCAGTGGTTGCCGGAGGAAAACCGAAAAGATCAACATGTTGAGATTTCGGTACAAAGTATGTCTTTGGTTGGATGAAAGGAGGCCTTCTGGTGCGGCCGGTGAATCTGCCAAGTGATAGGTGTGAGAACAGCACTCGACACTACAGCTGACGGCTGGTGTTAATCAGAGCTCTCAGGCCCTTTACTCGATTGTCAAGCAATGACTGGGTAAGATACACGAATATCACTCGGTCTCACATCAGAGTCATCTCTTACTACACGGTCATCAGTCCCGTCTTAAAACGACTCGACTTCATCCAAACCCTTCCACTTCTTCCTGTCCTCCATTTCTCTCAATTGTTACCTTGACACCCTTCTGCCATCCCATTAAACCACCACCATCCCCACCCACGCCTCCATCCCACAATCTTCACCTTCAAACTCCAACTCAACAACCCCTCCCGCCACCGGCTCTCACCTCCATCCCTCCCACATCATCAACAGCTCCTCGGCCGTCCAGCCCTGCAGCCCAGACGACATGGACAAGGAAGCCCAGCGGTCCTCCCTGCCCCTGTTCCGCTGGAAACGAACCTGGCAAATCGCCAACCCGACCGCCTGCTGGGTCGGCCAGATCAGAAGATACGGAACCAGCCAGGACGAAGACCTCTGCCACGGCGACGTCATCCAGTGGCTGGCGACTTTGTGCGTGATGGGGGTGGTGGGGTATCGATGGGGCGAGCTGAACGGGAGGATTTACAGGTATTTTCCTGACTGGGTGAGAAAATCGGAACATTACCCCAAATCAGCGATGCCGGACTATTGCTATGTTGATAATGGGGTGGAGAAGCCGTTTGTGCCGTGGTGGAGTTGGACGGTCGAGGCTAAGACACACACTGGGAGGTGCCAGTTGAGACATCGACGCTTGTACTCAGAAACGGGAAATAGCCCCCTCACAAACATAAACAGACCCATCATGAAATTAACCTAAAATTGCCTCTCATCAAGCTGATCTTTAACACTACCAAACTTCCCAAAGAAAAAGTCTTTAACTAAATAAACACCCATCCATTTTGCATCCATCCAAAAAAAAAAAAAAAAAAAAAAAAAACTCCTATCGTGCAATGCTGCCAGGGTATTCACCATGTAGTACCTACACAACATCCCATCCCCTCTCCTCCTCCTCCTCATCTCGACTCTTCCTCCCTCTCCTGCATCCACTCGGGCGCCAAATCAGCAACCACGGCCTCCTGCTCCGCCAGCTCCTCCTCCGTCGAGGCAGAGTGTATCGATCCATTCCCCAACGCCCGTTCAAAAAGCTCCTCGGGGCTGGCATCCTCCTCAATAACCTCATTCTCCTCCCCGGGTTGGGGCTCCCAGGGTGGATACCTCGGAGACTCCCCCTCCTCTTTGTGCTGACCAGCGAATTCAAACACTGATCCCATCTGGGACACAGGTTGATGCTCAGGAAGTATATCCACCGGGACAATCTTGCCCGATGCCTCAACGAAATACGCCACAGCAACTTGCTCCACCTCCCCGGGAACTTCAGGCTCTTGCGGCTCTGCTGGCGGTGGGGAGTCAGGTTTCTCTTCATCGCGGCTAGACTTGGCCATGGTGTAAGTCGACTCAGAGTCAAATGCCGACGGCATAGGGGAGTCTTTGAACAGGGGTGGGAGTTGGCGGGGTGATTCCGACGAGAACTTGTCCTGAGAAGAGCTGTTGGTTTGGATGGGGATGGCGTTGGTCATGATGGCCGGGTTGGGCACCATGGTCGTGCGGGCGCCTTCGAGAACGAACTTTGTCGCGAGCATCTTGTCCATGCTGTGGCGCTTCATGAAGAGGGAGATGAGGAAGGCGGCGACGGAGGCGCCGGTGATGGTCCAGTAGACGCCGTGGAAGCCGGCGACGTCTGGGTGTGGGAGGTGTCAGTTTGAAGCTAGAAAAGAGCGGGGAAGGGGCGGTTGACTCACAGGCTTCGAGGGCGCCGATCCGGACAGGATCGGTAGGGTCCATGGCGGCCATCTGAACAACGAATGCCTCGGAGTCGTGAGCAATCTCCTCCGGCATGCCTAGCTCGTCGAGCTTCTTTACCATGAGGTTCTGAAAGACTGTACCACCGACTGCGACACCGATGGACATTCCCATGGTGCGCATGAAGGCGTACATAGCTGCGGCTCGGCCGGCGTCTTCGACCCGGCTGATAGCCTGGATGCCGACGTTGACGCTGGTGAGGAGGATGCCATGGCCGATACCGAAGACAGCGAGAATGACAGCCCAGACAGGGGTGGGGGTGTCGGTGTCGAAGAAGTGGAGGAGACCGCAGCCGATGGCGGTGATGGCCCAGCCAGACCAAATTGCCCAGCGGTAGTGGCCTGTTCGGGAGGAAATGAGAGAAACGACGATGCTACCGGGGAGCAGGAGACAGGTGACTGGGAAGATGTCGAGTCCGGATTGCGTCGGCTTTTCGAACCGAACCGCGGTGAAGTAGAAGGGAACGTAGTACAGCGCACAAAAGAGAATAAAGCCCTGGAAAAGAGCACAAGCATAGGCGGCAAGCGCGCTCCCACTGCAAAACAGCTGCGGCCTCAAAAACGGCTCCCTCGCCCCATAGCTCTCCCAAACAACACTCATGGCAACACTGAGCACACCCACCACCATGGGCGCGATGACCTGCGCAGACGACCACTCAAACTGCACACCTCCCCAGCTCATGCCAACCAAGAAACTCGTCAACCCCCCAATAAACAAAAACCCGCCCAACCAATCCACCCTTGCAAGCTTGCTCCTCAAGCTCGTCCGCTGAGTCGTCAGCTTGACATAGCAAGGAATCAACACCAGGCCCAACGCGCAAAAAGGCAGGTTGATGTAGAAGCACCAGCTCCAGAATGCCTTCTCGACAAACAACCCCCCAATCAAGGGCCCCAGCACACTCCCCAGCGCCCACGCAGCCAGCACCAGAGAAAAGTACTTTGGCCTCTGTCTCAGCGGCACAATATCCGCAAAAATAACCTGTCCCATGGTAATAATCCCCCCACCGCCAATCCCCTGCACCGACCTCCCCGCAAAAAAGACAGTAAAGTTCTTCGCAATCGGGGCGCACAGAACGGTGCCGAGGGTGAAGAACAAGACCGAAAAGATGAGCATCTCCTTCCTGCCAAAGATGTCCGACAAGGCGGCGATGAAGGGCTGGCACACGGCGCAGGACAGGAGGTAGGATGTCCCTGCCCAGAAGGCGTCTGTTGCCGTCCCGCCGAGGTCGATGGCGAGGGTGGGGAGGACGGACACGAGGATGGTTGCGTCGAGGGCGACCATGAGGGAGATGATTGCGAGGGTGATCATGACGGCGTATTCCTGCTTTCCTGGTTTCCACTCGAGCTCTTGCTTGAGGGTGAGGCCGTGGTGGGGGTCTTCGCCTCGCTCAAGGGAGGAGGAGGAGGAGGGTGTGTCGTCCCGGGATCGGGGCATTACTGTTAGAGATGGGCGGTGGCGGTGGGTTGGCATCAAGTTGTCTGTCGATGGGATATAGGGGCGGTGTGGTGGGAGGTTTCGTAAAGGGGGAAGAACAAAAACCCAAGACGGAAACTGGAAAAAGGAACGAGTGGCCTTGGACACGGGAGACTTAACACCGAAGCAGACAGGGGCTTGTCATGCGGGCTGTTTTGTTGCTAAGGGGGAAAGCGTCTGTCGTCAGGATCGAAGAATTAAAAGAACCGGTGGGTAGGAAGGGGGGATATACCACTGCTTCAGGGGAGTTTGGGAGGAGTCTGTCGGTTCCGGTTTTCTTTATCTCTCACATTCCCCTCCTTCCGAAGTGTATGGACATGTGGTGAAAGTGGCAAGTTGTCTGTCTTGTTTGATGGTGATAAGGTGCAGAACCAAGATGCTACCGCACGTCAAGCGCAGGTAAGGCCAGGAAGGAATTAGCTCACAGTCATCTCAGTCCAGGAAACGCAACATTCGGTTCAAGCTTTCTGTTATGGCATGGAGTCACAGAGTTTGGGGATTTGCATGTCAGTGAGGGTCGGATGGGAAGAGCGGGCATGCCCAGGGGTAAACAGGCTTATAGCACCAAACGTCAGAGTGGGACTACTGCTAGATGTGTCTAGATACAGGTCACCATGCTGGATACGTTGACTCTCACGTGGCTAACGTTGAGTTGCACTAACGATTGCTGATATAGCGTACGTGAATGGCTGTTCGCAGTGGAGGGTGGGGTGAGTGATACTCAGACTTGGATCGCAGTATCACAACAGCCATTGATGGCAACCAATGGCTGGTCACCTACATCTTGAGAAAAATTACCAACAATAGCAATCCCAGACTCAGTATCGGTCTGTCATGAATAGATGGAAAGACAACGGTATATGGTAGGGTCACAACGGGTGGCGCCTCCCTCCCGCAGTGAACAGCCGTCCGCATTATTGGACACAGCCTACATGGCGAATGGGAGACTGGAACGTCGATTGGCGACGAGATTGGCCTGTGGGTGACTGCAGCCGCTGTTTCAAAGAGAAGTTTCCCCCCAGCTGAAGCTACAGGCGCAAGTTCCCCGCACTTGACCACCCATCTGGACTAACAAGAGACCGTCTTGGAGTTTATTCTCGGTGACAGCTTACTTTATTTTGACCTGGGTGGTATCACAGGGTTATCCATGTCTCGGAGAGAAAGCAATGTTGATCGACAAGGGCGGCGATGGGCAAAGAGACAATACCATGAACCAGCCCCCGAAATGTTCCACAAAGAAAGATGAGGATTCTAAGCAGCATGGCAGTCACATAGTCACATGGGAAAAGTTTGTTTGATATCACTACCAACAACTTGGACTAGAGCCACGGTGCAAGCCATGCAACTGCCGGCACTAGCACACCGTTCCCGAAGCGGGCATTGCAGAAAAACCGATGCCTTTCCAGATGGCGTCAGTTTCGCATGCTCTGGAGCTTCATAAACCCCGTCGTCGCTTGCACCATGCTGGGGCTGATGTCATGACTATTTGCCAGCTTCTAGCTTGGAGGTATGCAGCTGAGCAAGTGCATGGAACCTCATTTCTCAACACGTTATCTACCCCGGGCTGAACAAAACAGCCGTTTCCCCGACTATGACCAGCCCTGCGCCTCCCTTATGCGCTTACCGTCCATGATAGGACACAAACTAGAGTTTTATCTCTGCCACCAAACCAAATGTAACCCTACCTACTTCGCTGTGTTTCACAGGCTGTCCCCATCGACCGTGTTTAACCTCTGGTATATCAGACTGTGTGATGGGAGAACAGCGGCAAATGTTTGCCAATTCAGGAACGAGAAAAGACAAGGCATTTGTCCCCGTGGTGCAGCTGAAATGGTGTGACATTGCAGCCAGGAACCAAACTGCTATATTTATCGACACGTATTTGTGCTGTCTTGCACAGCAGCTAGGTGTCTACCATGACACCGGCGGGCGGATATAATATCTCTGTGATCACAAACCTCCATCAGTCTGCCCTGCCTCACCTACCTAATGACAACTACACCTCATCAACATGACCTCTTCATCTCCCATCCCAGGCTTCACCCCCCTCTCCCCCACAATCCACCTCTATCAACCCCCTTCCCCTACTCTCACCCATCATACCTCCCCGAACCCTCCCCAACTAATAATCCTCTGCACCTGGACCTCCGCCAAACCAGCCCACATAGCAAAATACACCACCGCCTACCAATCCCTCCACCCCACCACCCCCATCCTCCTAATAACAACCCACATCACCGACCTAATCATCCACTCCATCCCCCACAAGGCAAAATCCCTTCTCCCCGCCTTGACTTACCTCCTCAGTCTCCCAGCCACCACCCCAGGGCCATACTTCTCCCCCTTCTCCCCCCCAACCGCGCGACTACCCCCCGGCTCAATCCTCCTGCACACCTTCTCCGAAGGCGGCTCCTTCGCCGCCGTCTCCCTCGCCACAACCTACCTCCACTACTCAAAACAAAAGCTCCCAGTCGGGGCATTCATCTTCGACTCCACGCCCGGAAGCCCAACACCGTCTTTTGCCTCCTCCACGGCAGCCTTTGCGAGGACACTCCCAGGTTTTTGTCAACATAATGTTATTCGGAAGAGCGTTGGCGGGGTGGTGTACCTCTCTTTTCGGGCCCGCTCAGGCAACAGAGACAAAGGGCGACGGGACTGGCTGCACTTTACACAACTGGGGTTAAATAACGAAAGGCTATGGGATTCATCATCCGAGAGTGTCCCAACGACGTACCTCTTTAGCGAAAAGGACGATCTTGTCTTGTGGGAAGATGTGCAAAACCATGCGGTCAGGGCAAAGAGACGGAGCTTGATGGTTAGGTTTAAAGAGACGGGGCACTGCGGGCATGTCATGAGGGAGAGGGAGAAGGGGATATACTGGGCTGCGGTGAGGCTGACATGGGAAGGGGTGAGGGTTGATGGGGGGTTGGGGGTGAAACTACATGGTTTGAGGGGGACAACAGTAGGGTGGAACAACAGAAAGGGGTGGCTTAGTTTGGATAGTTTGTGTCTTGAGGTGGAGGAGGAGGAGGAGGAGGAGGAGAGAACAAGGACATGACAAGTTAAAAAAAAAAAAAAAAAAAAAAAAAAAAGGGGGATCAAAAAGAAATCGAAACAACTACCTTATTTAATCCTTCTTCTGTTTCCTAGAGGAAACCCACGTCCTAACTCTCTAAGCCAGAAAATATCTAACCGTATAATTAATCTCACCCCATACCGACCATGACATTCCTCTGTTATTCCTCCCCATGTGTATGTACATCACCGTAATCCTCTGCACAACTCCTTCCCTCAGGCATCACCGCCGTGCACCCCACTCTCCTTTGTTCCGCACTACCCAACCCATTTTCTAGCTATTTCAGCCTCCGCGTAGTCTCACACCGATACTCGGCAAGTGTCGTTTGTATCGAGATCATCGGAGGGGTGGTCATACATTTGTGTCGTCAATCGACGAGGATAATTGTTGCAAGTTGTGAATCGAAACGTTCAAGGGTTTCATGTACATGTATCAAGCCCCTATAAACATCGAATTCCAGGCGTAATTTCAGGCTGCCGAAAAGCAGGAGGTGGCGCATTGTAATATTCGGGGTATCCTGTCCCCGTTCTTTTGGTTGTTTTGTTAGTGACCCTTTTTTTTGGTTTGTCTTGTCATTTTGCTGATGGGGACGGCGCTTTTCGCCATCCCTCGGCGTCTCGATCGTGGTTGTGAATGGACCGAGAGGGTCAAACCCCAGAGCTAGACTCTTGTTGGATGGGCTTCTTGCGGCATCGTGATGGAGGATCCCCCTAAGTACCGCAAGTTTTGGCGAGATCTGCAGAAGATGTTTGCAGCAGACTCGATTTGAACTGAGTACCACTCCAGACTCCCCGAGCTCTGAACTCGAGATGAGCAGTTGGACCCAGACGAATGGGCCACCGACCAGGTTGCCAGTCTGATCGGCGATTCAACCTCTCGGAAAACTGAGTTAAGGGTTCGGTTGGATGAGGGGGTGTGGTGTAGGTTATGGGGAAGCCGAGCGGTGGTGTCTCGTGGTGGTGGTTGTGGACCTGGGTGAGGTGGATGAAGGCTGAACTCTAATCGTCAAAGTCAGTACCGGGATGCTTGGGTCTGTGGTGTGGCACAAAACCTCCTAGACGGCGCCAAGTGGAACAAAGGGGACCTGTCGAGACATGTCTCAGTTGTTGAAAAAATCAAGTCGATTGCCATGACATCCCAAGGACGTCGTGCTTAAAGATTCGCCAGATAACTCCAAACCAAGTATCGATACAGTCCCGCCGCCCGTTTCCCTGGATATCATACATACACTCCTTTATTCATGACATAAATCATTCCCGCCCATATTCATCCCCAATTCCTATCCTAACGTGTCGTTTTGTCCTTTTCTTTCTCATAGCAAAATCATCATGACTTGTCCTGGAGAGGACTTCCCCGGAGAGGGCTTCCTCGCAAGGGACTCCCTCGTAAGGGGCTGCCTCGGCTGCTATCCCTCTTGGGCCATTGGTTATTGGTCCCGTCCAGATCGTCAAATGGGTCTAAGTGGTCGTTGAGCTGGGCGGCGCTCAGCTTTGCTTCCTTGGGGGCATCTAGAGGGTCTCTTGAACGTCGACCAAAACCGCTGGGCGAGCCCTCAGGCGAGAATTTGGAATCGATATCATGTGCGCGTGATCGCTTCGTGGAGGGTACATCGTCAAGACCGTAGTCTGCCGCTTGGAACCGATCGCTCTTGTCCTCGCTCGCATCTCTCTTCTTCTTCCGGCGGTGCAAAAATGCAAGGACGCTCAAAGTGCAAATAATGAGGGCACCACTTGTAGACACTCAGTCAGCAATGGTTCGCCAAGCGCACATGATGCCAAGAGCGAGGTAAACACTCACAAAACACTGCCAACCACAATCCAGGTAATTTTGGCGGTCGAAATGCCGGGCTTCTCGCACAGATTGATATTTGGTTGGGGGCTGCACTCGTCGTCCTCGCGAGGGAGGAGCATGGCGGCTACTGCGCGCTTGAGCTTCGCAGCAGACCAATGCTGCATGCTTGCAGCGGGAGCTATCCCTTGGGGCGCCATTGCTGCTTGGGAGGTTGGTGTTGGTGTAGTTCTAGGGAAAAAGCGATTGCAAAGCGATTGACCCAGTTTCCGTTCCCTTCGAATTCCGCCAAAAATCAGACCATCTGCTTTTCAATCTTCCAGCGATTGTCGAAAAATGGTCGGGGTCTGTTGGCCGCACTTGAAGGGAAACCGACGGCGGGCCGCCTTGTGTAAGCGTGTGCCGTAGCGGGAGGTGGTGCGCTCAGGAACGTGGAAAAAGGCAGTGCGGGCAGTCTGTTGGTATGTTGTCCGCGACACGTTGGGAACACCGGAGGTCCACAAGACAAGATAGCAGCGAAGGTAAAGGTTTCGAAGTCGAAAACGAAGGTGAGGATGAAGACGAAACACGCATCACATCAAACCGCCGGGGCTGACAGGAAGATAAAAAAGGCCGTTGGCATAGCGTCACAGTCTTGTTGTTAATTGAGAAATCCTGAATCCGGAATCGTTGCGAGCGGTAGGTGACGTCGAGAGCGTGTCCGTGTCAAGGGATAATTGCCAACCGAACGGCGCAGTCTGATTGGTGCCTCACACTCAGAAATGCAGGAAGCCGGGATCCACCCCGGCATGCAAGCGATGCTGCAGCATATATTCGCTGATGTGATTGGGCGAGAGGGTGCTTGACGATGGGGGAGTTTCACGCTGCAAAAACAAGCACCTCGCCTGGAGACAGGGTCTTTTGGAGGCATCCAGGCCCTTGGCTTTTTTGTATCATGAACTTCTTATACGAGCTGCTTCGTAGTATCGGGCTTACTGCCCCGTTCAGCAAGAGGAAGTTCGTGTTGTCAACAGACGAACTCACGGCTAGGTACGGAAGCGAGCAAGTATCACGAACACAACAGTTTTCGCCGCGGAAACGCTCCAGCGGACTAATGCCGCGCCATGAGTCGGATGGTCCCATAGTAAACCTGCAGTCAAGATCGCCAAACAGGGAACTAAACAACCTCGTCTTGGACGTCATGGAGATAATATCTACAGTACAGTGATATTCACAGCTTGCCAAAATCCTGGACAGCACAAGCTTTTGGTTCTACTGATCATAATGCTTGACTTAGTTTGAGTTGTCCATAGCCACAACTTATGTTCCAATCTCCGTCCAACGGCATGTCGGGAATGCTGTGCTGCCACGTTTTGATTGAACCGACATGAAGATATTCTATCTCTGACACGTTGCACGGCCAGCTTGGAAAGATCGACCGGGCGATGCCGGTGTTCCGTTTCATAGGCCCTCTTCTATAAGAGAGATGCTATCACCAAAACAGTGGATGGGGTCGAATCCAGGACAACGGTTGAGGTCATGGCTTTCCACAGCACTGCAACGGTCTTTTAGTTCCCCGCTAAAAGATACGTACCGGGGCGCATCCCCCACATTTGGTACAAGACAGATGCTGGTTGGAAACAGAAATTGCTGGCCTCTTCCTGGCTTACGCCCGGCTCATTGTGAAACAACTCAAACAGGACATCCTTTCTCTCACAGTGAGGCCGTTGAAATTCTGCTCCCGACCCCACCAGAAGCTGGGGATTTGGTGGGGGTTTATTGAATCTCTGCATTGGCCCGTGCACTTCGAGCCAAGGGCGACTCGGCTGGCAAGGGCGGTCATCTGATTGCTTTTACGTGATTGGCCACCGGCTCTTGAGCTTCGTTCGGTCGAGAAATCCACTCACTGAATGTCACAACCCGTTCGAGAAAATTGCCTACATCTTACCGCCGACAAAGTTCAAAGTCGACGCTCCAGATCGCCAGATCCCAGCCGGCAGTATTTCTGGTTGACGGCTACTCACCAGCATATCTTACAACAGAACTTCTCACCGATACAATGTCTACAAACCCGGGCACCATGCGAGGCCCGAGCCGGACCGGCCAGCGCGGCGGCATCCCTTTCACCCCCAATACCCCTACGACATCGTCTGCTTCTTCGGCAATCCCCAGACCAGTCGAAACCACCCATGCTGCCCCCAGCGAGAGCGGCGCCTCCTTGAGTGCCGGCAGACAAAAACAAGCAAAGCGGGACGAGGTGTGTATTTTGGCTTCTTTATCTTCTTGTTCTGAGCCAGTTATCGGCTAGTCTTGGCGCCTCTATTTCGCATCTCCTGATCAGTGACGTGGCGGACGAGAAATACCACTTGGTGGGCGACAGGATGAAGACTTACTCTGTAACTACCAGGCCATCCGCCGCAAGCTGGAGAGTGATCTCTCCAAGAAGAAGCACCTTACCAGCCGAGCCCGCCATTCCCGCAAGGCCCCTCCCGGCACCGTCCTTGCCCTCAAGCCTAGCCCCGCCCTCCAGATCAAGCCCGCGACGACCGTTTCCGAGGCTGCCCAGTTGATGGCCGCGAAAAGGGAAGACTGCGTGCTTGTTACCGACGACGATGAGAGAATTGCCGGCATCTTCACCGCTAAGGATCTCGCCTTCCGCGTTGTTGGAGCTGGGTTGAAGGCCGCCAATGTCACCATTGCCGAAATCATGACCAAGAACCCCCTCTGCGCCAGAACCGATACCAGTGCCACCGATGCCCTCGACCTCATGGTCCGCAAGGGCTTCCGCCACTTGCCAGTTATGGACGAGAACCAAGACATCTCTGGTGTCCTCGATATCACAAAGTGCTTTTACGAGGCCATGGAGAAGTTGGAGCGGGCCTACTCTTCGTCTCGCCGTCTCTACGACGCCCTCGAGGGTGTGCAGTCCGAGTTGGGCACAAGTCAGCCTCAACAGATTATTCAGTATGTTGAGGCCTTGCGATCCAAGATGTCGGGTCCTACCCTCGAGTCGGTCCTCAACGGCATCCCACCCACCACCGTCAGCGTGCGGACATCGGTCAAGGAGGCTGCCCAGCTGATGAAGGAGAACCACACCACAGCCGTCTTGGTGCAAGATCAGGGCGCTATTACGGGTATCTTCACCAGCAAGGATGTTGTCCTGCGTGTTATTGCCCCAGGCCTTGATCCTGCCACTTGTAGCGTCGTCCGTGTGATGACCCCTCACCCCGACTTTGCGCCCATGGACATGACCATCCAGGCTGCTCTTCGCAAGATGCATGGTATGTTTACTTGTCCAAACTTTGTTGAGATCAAACTAATACGGTGCTTCAGATGGCCACTACCTTAACCTCCCGGTGATGAACGATGGAGGCGAGATTGTCGGTATGGTCGATGTACTCAAGCTCACATATGCCACTCTCGAACAGATCAACACGATGGGGACAGGCGCCGACAACGAAGGACCGGCATGGAACAAATTCTGGCTCTCGCTTGACCACGAGACCGAGTCCATGGTCTCTGGTGACGGCTCCCATCACCACACCCACCACACCCGCTCCGTCATGTCCCCCGATATGTCCCGCGACAGAATCAACGACAGCGTTGCGCCCGGCGATTCAGCCAGCCATGCGGGTGTTGATTCGCCCCCCCATAGTGCTGTGGCGCCCATCACACCCGAACTCCCACCCAGCGAGATCCCATTCGCCTTCAAGTTCAAGGCGCCTAGCGGGCGTGTCCATCGTCTGCAAGTGACTGCTGCGCACGGCATGGAGGAATTTGTTGCCAACGTCGCAGCGAAGCTCGGCGCCGAGGTGGAGACTATTGGAGGTGCACCAGCGGTTGAGGATGGTCTGCTCTCTGGCGGATTTGCCCTGAGCTATCTGGATGATGAGGGTGATTCGGTTTCCATCACAACAGACCAGGATCTTCTGGAGGCCATTCTCCTGGCTCGTCATGGCCATCGCGAGAAGGTCGATCTCTTTGTTCACCACCCCAACCAACCTCCCGTTGCCGTCGCCCCAGCGCCAGAACCGGTGGCTCACCCCACTCCTCCTGCCTCGTCAGTAGTTAGAGAGCGGAGAAAGGCACACCACGAGGAGGAGTCCGAGGAAGAGGAAGACGAATCTGAGGAGGAGGCGCCTGTTCGCCGGAGAACCCGCACGCGAACTGCGCCTCTTCAGCAGGAACAGGTCATTGCCGGTGTCCCTAATGAGCTCCTGCTGCCAGGTGCTATTGTCACATTGGCCGTCGTTATCATTGGTGTGTTTGCCATTGGTAGAGCGTCTAGCAGATAAACAGATGTGGCAGGCGGGAGAGGAATGTTGGGGGAGTATATATCCGCTTTTAGGGGGGTGGTGAAAGCAAAATCCGGTGACGAGACGAACGAGCCTTGCGTTGGGGCGAGCCTTTTACGATGCACACCTACAAAACCACATGGTTCGGGCAGGCGAGGTTCGCGGTGTAGAATTCTTTTGTATCAGACTTCATGACTGCCTATTGATTCCATAGATGATCTAATAGCACTTTTTTATTTTTCCTTTGTTCAGCAATTGACGGATCCCCCCTCTCTTCTCATCCATTGTCTTCTCACTGCCCCTGAAATGAACAAGTGATGTCGTAACGTGGGGTGAGAGACCTCCGATGTGGTGCGGGCGTCGGTTCGGGTGGTCGGCGGCTCGGCGGGGAGCGAAGCACGGGCCACCTCGAATTGGAGCTGCTCTGGAGAAAAGTTGATTTGCGCTTCGGCCGGCAATAGAACTTCTGGAACTGGTGATGCCTGTTAGACACCCAGCATTCCCGCCATGATTATACGGAATTTCGGCGTGCGGCACGGTGAGTCTAGTTTGACATCGGCTCGATTCCTCGGAACCCTCACTAATTGAGTCGAATGTGTGAATCACAGGCCGCCAGGTGCTCTCTGCCCCTCCCTCGGCACCATCATGTCTCCGACTCTTCTCTACCCAGACCACAACGACGACAACGACTGCCACCCCCGTGCCCGGAAACCAAGAAGCGGTCGAGCAGCTCGCCGCTCTGAGTGCCACGGATGCCGCCCGCGAAGCCAGGCTCGCCGGCCGCCGACAGCAGCAGGAGATTGCGGCCATCCCGCGCAACTTCAGGAAGTTTATCAAGTACCAAAAGGAAACGGAGAAGCTCGGGTCCGAGGTTGAGAGGCGGTATCTCCCCGACGAGATCATCCGCAACCCGCCCCACGACGCCAGCTTGGAGGACCTGCTCGCGGCCCAGTGCCACATGGGCCATCATGTCTCGAGGTGGAACCCGGCCAACTCGAGGTACATTTACGGTGAGAGGTCGGATATTCACATCATCAGCCTGGAGCAGACGGCGGCGCACTTGAGGAGGGCGGCGAGGGTGGTTGAGGAGGTGGCGTATCATGGGGGGTTGATTCTGTTTGTGGGGAACAGGAAAGGGCAGATGCCGATTGTGACGAGGATGGCGGAGCTGGCTGGGGCGTGTCACCTTTTTCAGAAGTGGACGCCGGGGTGTATCACGAACAAGGATGTGTTGTTGCAAGGGGGGCAGCTCAAGATTGTGGATGAGAAGGATAGGGAGTTGGAGGGGTTTGAGGAGCATTTGAGGGATTGCAGGCCGGTGACGCCGGATTTGGTGGTTTGCTTGAACCCGTTGGAGAATTATGCGTTGCTGAGGGAGTGTGCGCTGGCTACGGTGCCCACGGTGGGGGTGATTGACACGGATGCTGATCCGAGCTGGGTTACGTATCAGATTCCGGCGAATGACGATAGGTGAGTTTTTCTTGAATGAGGGAGACGGATGGGTTGCTAATGATGGGAGAATAGTTTGCGGTCTGTGGCTCTTATTGCGGGTGTTTTGGGGCGGGCTGGTGAGAGGGGGCAGCAGAGGAGGCTAGCGGATGCTGAGCAGGGGGTTGTGAAGTGGCAGACGCCCAAGGATGTGTTTAGTTTTATCGGCAAGGTGAACGCCAAGATCAGGAGGGAAGCCGAGGAAAAACAGGAGAATATTCAAAAGGAGACGGGAGGGCTGAAGCCGGCTGATTTGATGACGGAGGATGAGGTTATCGCTGAGATGTTTGGTCAGGGGGCTGTTCCGTCCAAATACTAGCGGGCGAGTGTCCCTTTTCTGTATCAAAATTCAAAATGAATGTGTATTTTAGAGGCTTTTGTATGTACATGTAAAATAGGAACAAAATTGGTACACTTGCTGAAAGACAACAAAATAACAGCTCCTCAGGAGGCGTGATGGCAACAAATCACTGTCGATAATGATTGTTGTCGTTGATATTGTCCTGGCAGCTGTTCGTCTCATCATGCCGGGCTATCAGCTGCCGCCAGCCAAGACCATGACTAAGCCCCCCTCCCATCCAATGCGGCCCGAAATCTTCGCAGCATCCCCTTTCCAGCGAATTTCCCCTCACCAGGCACAAATCATCACCACGCACATTTCAGCACAGCAGACACGTTCCCGTCACGTCACAGCCAACACCCTGCCGCCGCACTTCGGTCGTTCTCGTCACGCCACACCGGCATTCCCCCGTTGATTGGGCACGAACCGGCCCGACATCCAGGAACACACCCACCCGTCCCTGAGTCGTGCTGTTCAGGTACCCCTCCAAACACTCTCTTCTGCTTTCCAGGTACGGGTGTTTCAATTTCTGGGTAATCTAGGTAGGAGAAGGAGGAGGAGAACCGTTGTAGGAAGAGAAGAGGAAGACAATACAAGATGCATTTCTCACCATGACCATTCACATCTTATCCAAAGTTACCTCAACAGACGAACAGGATGCTAATAACTCACATCTGACCCGGCACAGACGGACGCTGCATTGAACACCGTCCGGACCGAACATAGCCTGCCAAGAAGCAATGCCGGCCATTCTGGAGGACCCAGCCGCCCCGACCATCTATCGTATATCGGGCGACCCTCCGTATCCGGATCCCGCGAAGCCTTCGGTCCCGGCCTCTATTGTCCCTCGCCATGTGACGCTTAGAGACCGGCAGACCGAGGCCACCGTCATTCCGTTTGCATCCCGGGATGAGGTACCCGAGTCATTGCTGCGCTATCTCAGCGACCAGTTCAGCAAAGAGATCGAGGGCGGTGATACCTACCCCATGATGGAGCCCATGTCGTTTGACAAGTTTGCTGCCTATTGGTTCCAGAACTTTGCCGGTATCATGCTGTTGGGCAACATTGAAAGCGCTGCCGATGTGATCGAGGGTAAAGACTGGTCCAAGGAGTGCCTTGGCACTTTCTACATCAAGCCCAACTACCCCGGCCGCAGCAGCCACATCTGCAACGCGGGCTTCATCGTCACTGATGCCTCCCGCAACCGCGGTGTTGGTCGGCTGATGGGCGAGACGTACCTCGAGTGGGCTCCCCAACTCGGCTACAAGTACTCCGTCTTCAACCTCGTCTACGAGACCAACGTGGCCTCGTGCAAGATTTGGGACGCCCTCGGCTTCAAGCGGATCGGCCGGGTCAAGGGCGCCGGCAACCTCAAGAGCCACCCGGACCGGCTGGTGGACGCCATCATCTACGGGCGCGACCTGGGCGACGCGGCGGGCGGCGCGGGCAACGAGGAACTTGTGAGTGAAGAGCGTTTCGACAAGATCAAGTTCTACCTCAAATACGGCCGCTATCCGAACGGCGCTGACCGAGCCGAGAAAAGCAGACTCCGTAGCGCGGCGACACACTACAAGCTCCTGGAGGGCGACGTCTTGATGCTCAAGGATAAAGAGGTCATCTCGGACCCGCAGCGGCAGTACGAGATTGCGAGGATGGTGCACAACCAGGCCCACGCCGGCATCAACAAGACGACGGCGACCATTGCGGAGCGGTACCACTGGAGCCGGATCAAGGAGACGGTGTCGGATGTAATTAGGAACTGTATAGAATGCAAAGAGCTGGGGAAGCCATCATCATCATCATCAGCTGCCGCTGCCGCTGCCGCTGCCGCTGCTTCACAGTCTTCGCAAACAACAGCTGCCCAACCATCACCTGCTCTTGCCGCCGTCAACGGCGTAAAACGACCCAGTTCTGTAACACTACCTGGAGCCCCCCATCCTAAACGGTCCTCTCCCAGTCCCACTGCTACAGCTGTCGTCGTGGCCGCCCCGTCTTCTTCCTCAACAACAACACTACAGCAGCAGCCAAGGCCACCAATACCCGACCCGCCCCACTTGGGGCCGTTTACCGTGCCAAGGCAACAACAACAACCTCACCCACCACCGCAGTATACCGATCCGACGACGATATCGCTTTTATCATCAGCCAGTCACAGTCACGGAATCGACACGGGTTCGGGTCCTGGTGTTGATGCGGCCATGGAGGGGGCTGGGCATCATGATGCCCACCACCACCACCACCATCCACATCATCATGTGCAAGTGACGGATGTGTACCAGCCTATTGATCCGCAGATTATACAATCTTCTTTGCACCATCATCATCATCATCATCAGCAGCAGCAGCAGCAGCAGCAGCATCACGATGACGGTTTGGTGCACCCGGGGTATTTGTTAGGGGATGTGCACCACCCGCATCATCATCATCAGGAGCATGATGAGACGGATGCTTTTCAGGCGTTGATTAACGCTGGGGCGGAAGAGGAGGAGGTGGAGGAGGAAGAGGTTGTGGGCAGGAGGACGAGGGAGGAGGTGGAGGAGGCGGTGGATAGGGATTTGGAGATGTTGATTGAGGAGCCGGTTGAGGAGGAGGATGAAGGAAAGGGGAGAGGGGGGAAGGAGGAGGGGAGTTTGAGTCCTAAGGGGGAGGTGCCAGCTACGCCTGTGCCCACCGAGGTCGGGGATGAGGTGGGGAGGGTTGGGTAGAGTGAAGGCGGACGGGGTGGGTAAATATGTTGGATTTTGTTAACATAGCAACAAAAAGGGGGTTGGCGGTTGGGAAAGTAGAGTTTTGGGGATTCAGGGGGGCGGTTAACTACCTTGTGATTCTTTGGCTACGAATATTTTCACGGGATGATTAACTTAACATTTTGTAATAGAGATTATTTCATGAATTATGTTTTGTTGCTTCGCTGGGGGTATCTTGCTCATGGTGGTTGGATATGGAAGAGATGGGGGTTGATTGGCGGGTTCCAAACTCGGCCTCAAAGTCTTTCCCCAAGTCGTGTATCACCAACCCACCATCCTAACTACCTCTTTCACGCTCAAATGTTTCTCAATATTGTCTGTACACATGTTACCGACACTTCGTGGGAGAAGCGCAAATGTCTTGTACCACCCACCATCCCAACTCCCTCTTCCACGCTAAAATTCTTCCAGATCGAGAGCATCGAGTACAGATAATTGAAATAAGAGCATCATCCTCGGTAATATCAAACCGTGGTTACATGCATTTGAGATGTTACACACGCCTCAGAGTTCTGGATGCCAGGAAGGTTGGGCGTCTGTTTTTCAATGATGATATCAATCAACGATGTCGACAAAGGTGATATAAACACTATCTTGCCCATCGCAAGCGATCTTCTCTCATAAATACCTCTCGCTTGTAGGCAACATTATGCAAGATGGACATAGTAACACTCCAGGCACAAGACCTTATCAATATTATTTGCTCTAGAAATCTGCATACCCGTATGAAAGCACCTTCACTAACTAGTAATATATGATGTAAATTAGAACCGTTGAATCGGTTGGTTGGCCCATGTACTGTGGACTGGTTGAACTTAGCTTTGATATTGCACGTGGTATTGATGCTGCTTGAAACGAATACCTATCTTGTCATGCAACCCAGCATTATACATCTCTATCGTATTTCACTCCTGAGTAGACATCATGCACATCACACATTGACCGCTGCATAATACCACAGGAGAGACTGCCATTACTTTAACATCTTTTATTACCACATTTGCCATGTATATGACACGCAAAGAATCTAGGTATCAACACCCCATGCTCATGCAACAACCCCCTGTGTTCCATCACTTTTATCTACAACCCCCTTTTCCAGCCCCCTTTACCGCCTGGGCATACCCCTTCCACGCCCCCTCCCACCAAGTGCCCTCTGCGCATCACCAGGACGCAGAGCAGCACCTGGGGCCTGAGGAGCCGCGCTCTCCTCGTTTCTAATCGTCTCATCCACGCCCAAAATCAAGCACGCAGCCTCCGTGGCAGCCTGAATAGCATTGATCTTGACCAGCGCAGGCTCCCAAACAAATCTCTCCATCATGTCTGTTGTGCCCTCGTTGACAAAGTCAACACCCGCCCAGGTGTTGCCCCTTCTGTGCTCGACTCTGAGTCTGTTGAGGATATCGGTCGCGTCGAACCCGGCATTGTCACAGAGCTGGCGGGGGATGACCTCCATGGCCTTGGCGAAGCTCTTGATGATGGCTTGCTGCTTGTGGGCTACGTCGCGATCGGCGAACCGGTGGAGGTAGGCGGAAATCTCCATTTCTGTGGCACCACCACCGCCAACAATAGTCTTGTTGCGGATGGCGCGCTTGACAATCATGAGGGCGTCGTGGAGAGAGCGCTCAACCTCGGCGATGAACTGCTCAGCACCACCTCGGAGGACAAGAGTGCAGGTCTTGGCAGAGGGGCAGCCCTCAAAGAAGTTGAAGCGCTCGCCACCGATTTGTCTCTCGTCGAAGGACTCGCATGTGCCGAGATGCTCGGCGTGGATGTCGGAGCAGGTGCTCTGGATAGTGGCGCCGGTGGCTTGAACAACACGCTCCATATCATCGGCGGACACACGACCAGCACAGAAGATGTCGCGATCAGCGAAGTATTGGGTAGCCAAGTCACCAATGGGGAGCTTGGAGAGGACAACCTTGGCACCGGTCTCATGGAGGGCTTCGAGCTTCTTGAAGATGATTTGCCATTCGGCGTCGACGATGGCTTGGTACTCGGATACGTGCTCGACGCGGACCTCGGCGTTGTCCTTCTCGGCCTTGAGCTCGAGCTCGACGTTCAGGCAGACAATCTTGGGCTTCTTGAAGGACTTGGGCTGCTGCTCGAAACCGGCGTAGGAGAAGGTCTTCTTGAAGGCGACACCGTTTACGAAGAGGGAGTCGGTAAGGGAACCGCCGGGGATCTTCTTGATGCCTATTAACTTTTCGTTGAGGTCTTCTTGATCGAGGGAAAGGACGGCGTCGACGACCACTGATGAGAGAAACAAGATATTAGTACCCCTGCCCTGCTGCTGCCTGTTGTGTACCCAGAAAAGGGGGTCTCACTCTTTGTGAAGAACTCGGTGTTACGCTTGATAAGCTTGCTGGTCATGGCGGTGGCAGCGAGCTTCTCGAGTGTGTCTCTCCTGTTGCCCTCGGTTGTGTTGACAGCAATCTCCTTGATCTTGTTCACCGCCATGGTCGACGCTCTCCTGAGACCCTTGATGATAATCTGTGAGCTGACCCCATTTTCAACATGCTCCTTGACCTCCTTGAGGATCTCGCCGGCGAGAACAACGACGGAGGTAGTACCGTCACCGACTTCGGCGTCTTGTGACCGGGCAATATCGACAAGGATGCGGGCGGCGGGGTGGACAATGTCCAGGAGCTTCATGACGGTGGCACCATCATTGGTAATGGTCTGCTTGCCGTTGGCATCGACCATAAGGAGATCACCGCCATAGGGGCCGAGAGTAGACTTTATCGTGGCCTGAACGGCGAGACAGGCGTTGATATTGGAGATGATCTGGCCCTTGCCCTGAGAGGTGTCGGTCCCTGCGCAACAACACAAGCATCGAGTCAGTGGGGGAGGGGACAACGGTGAGCGGATCGGGAAGGAGGGGTTGTTTTCTAACCCTCTTTCAGGACAATGATGGTGGGTGTTTGGCCTCCGAAAGACATCTTGTAGCCGGTGTGTGAAGGTTGGGTCTCTTTGGTCTGGTCGTGACGGAACTACAAGAGTCGTTGCAAAGGGGGTGTGGTGGTGGGTGGAACGCGCGCCGTTGGGGGGGTAATTTGATTATTTCGTGGAGCTTCCCGGCCTTTGGGTCCCAGAGCTCCCAAAAAAATATCGAAGCCTTGCTGCACTCCGCCTGCCAGCGACTGCCAGAGACGCTTGGACGCTGTAGCCTGTGCACGGCCCACCTCCTGAGTTGTTTGACCTCTTGAAGGTCACATGTTTTGTCATGTGAGCTCCCCCAAGAGAACCCCACTCCCCAGAAGCTGATTTCTCTGCTCCACTTCCCCCGGAGTTTAGGATGAGACACTTGCAGGGCCAACCTGACTTTGACTACTGACGTTACGTACCAGTCACTGTACACTCTCTCCCTCACCACAAAATAATTGAGATACTAAAGTAGGTTAATATACGTTGAAGGATAGTCTATAGGCCTATCAACCTACTTTTGATATATCGTTTATAGTATAATATGGGTTAACTTACTTTAGAGTCTCAGTTATTCTGTGGGCAGGGTGACTCTCTACGCAAGCAGGATCACGCAATCAACACAAAAGAGACAAGCCATGTCATTGTAAGAGTAACCAACATTTCCCATCATTATCCAACGGAAACCCATTACCCAAGATACCCAATCCAATTTTCCCAATCCCATCATTATGTCTTCCCTGAATCGGAGCCCAGGGCACTCTTCTCAACAACCTGAACCGACGACTCATCCGTCACTTGCTTTTGATCCGCCTTCTCAACATCTGGGCCTGTGGCCTTCCTCCTCCACCAAGCCCTCTGGTCAGTGATGTCTTGGCTGGAATTGCTCTGATTGTCCGGATCGGTAGAGCGGAACTGGAGAGCGTTCGGCTGCGAGCTTAGCTCCCTGCCTCTTCGGAATGTCAACGTAGCAGTCAGTCTTTCCTCGAAAGCTGAGCTGAAGACGAACATGTTCGGAAAGAAGCGCCGGAAGAAGGCTCGGAGTGATGGGAGACAGGCGCAGACGATTCCAATGTCCATTTCGACGATGCTAGATATTGTCAGCCCAACCCATCCACAGATTCGACTTCTTGTCAGTACTCACCACCAAATCAAGTTTTTGACATAATGCCATGAAATATCCGTTTCGTAGGCTCCCGTCATCGCAGTCACCATGCGCATGGTGCTCACACCGCAGACACTGTAAACTGTTAGACCCCTGAGTTTTCCCAACACAACCCTCCCCACAAACAACAAGCCATGACTGGAAAGAGAACTTACAAACCACCTGCCATCAAAATGCCCACCACACCCACCTTCCTCCTAATCCCCACCCTCAAATCCCACAGCATCCAAATCGGCATCACCAAAATTATGAAATCCGTCGCCATGTTCAGTATATTAGCCGAATCAAACACCGCCTGCTGATTGATGCACGTGCCCCCCTCAATCGTCCAGTCCCAGTAATACTGCATCGGTTTGCAGATGTACAGAAACAGAAACGCGTTGGGGATGGTGTACCCAACCACAAAAAACATGACCACGTAAACCGCTATCCGGAACTTGTGGTTGGCGGTGGCGAAGCGGAGGTAGAAGGACAGGATGGACATCTTGACAAAGAGGGTGGTGAGGTTGTAGGTCATGGCGCCGCCGATCATGCCGAGCTTCATCATGGATTGAAACTTGGGGAAGGGGAGGTCCCAGATGTGGTTTCCCATGCCGATCGTGGTTTCTGTTTTTGGGGGGTCAGCTTTGTTTGATCAGGATGATGGTGGTTGTCTTTAGAGACAAAAGACGTACGGATGATGCAGACGGTCGAGTTGGCAATGGTGAAGAGCTATCAGTAGTGGTCAGTTGCCATGTCTGTCATGATCAAAAACAAGGGGTGTCCGTACGAAGGCGATGATTACCAAGTCTATCCATCACCAAGGTCAGCAAACTAAGTAGGTGTGTGGTTTGTGTGAAGGGAGATCTCACAATCATCTGGATGCCATTTTCGAATGATATGGCTGGCTGTGTACAACCTCGGGACCAAAAAGCACAGCGCAAGAACTGGAAACACCACAGCAACAATAACGAGTCTGTAGCCGATCGACTCGGGGTTGTCGTAGTTCGGTATTGGAGCTGTGGTATCCATCCTTACTATCTTGACCTAGCTTCACCGTACGCGTCTTCTCGTTGGTAATGTCGGCACCCAAGTCTTCAGCAACAGTCTGGGTTGTCCGTGTTCGTATAGTCGATAATGAACGAGTGTCAGATCTCCTCTCCCACCTCAAGCAAACCTGCAAGTCGTCACTCAAATCCAAGCACAATATATTCTCAATAAAATCCCCAAAAGATTGACAAGAAGTTACAAAGTGAGGAGAACCTGAACTCTCCTCATGTCCCATCTCAGCGGGAACCACCCACCCTAAGTACTACACTAAACGAGCCTATCCGTTCAAATCCCCCAGCCGCACCCCCCTACCCATGCCCATCATCCCCAAGATCTCCAGACCGGTCCCTCCCTCTCGATCTCTTGACGTAACATAACGCCATCTCATTCCATTCATCCCCTTCTTTGCCTGCCGCAGAAAACAACCCCAATTCCTTCACAACCAAACAATTTGCAATTAATGCGCAGCACCATCGGCACTAATCCCCGGCAGGGGATAGCTTCCTTCTCCGGCATCCCGGCACCCCCGGTCCGGACCCGGTAGGATCATCTACCCCCGGATTGGATCCACCAAGCGAGCAAGCCAAACGGGCTTGTTGGTTCGCTAAGGGATTTTCTGGGAATTTTAAGAGAGAGAGAGGAGGGTCTGTGAGTCGGGGAAGAACCAAAGAGCAAGCCACCTCCTCAGCCTTGGGTTATGAGGATTTCGCGGACACGATGCTTGGCTCATGGTGGGCTGATTATTACGATGGGAAACGAATGACGCGAGTTGAGTATCAACACAGACGTTCCTCTCGAAGATTTAATTAATGGATGAGTCTGGATGGAGATTGCCACTGGCGACGACAACTAGAAGATGCATGCTTGATGTATTCTTTGGCCCATGGCAAAGAGATCTTGAGGCTGCAGATGTTCAAAATCATTTGGCCAGAAAGAGCTGAGGATGTGACAGGCAATGGACCAATGCTGAGTTGAGACAACCTGCCCGACCACTCCGACCAACTCAATTTGAAGCGTCGTGCAGTAGCGGTGCTCGCCAGCGAGCGACCTCTGAAAATGGCTAAGCTGGACCCCGAGGCCATAAACCCTAGGCGAAATCCAACAAGGTGGATGTCCAATAATATCCGGAAGAAGCCGCATCGCAGCAGACAGACCGTATCCAAATGATCAAGTGGCGACCAAGTCTCTTCCAGGGGCGGCAAGGCGACAAATGGTTGGTTCACACTCAACAGGTGCTCTGAATTGGTGACTATGGCTCTAAATGTGTTCCCATTGATGAGCTGAAAGGAAAACCCTGAAAGCCCTCATTCCTTTTCCGTGATCGCCAGTTTGCTGTGCAAAAGTGAAATCATGATATCATTGCTCCCGGAACATCAAAACCCAGAGACCGTATGCCACCAGCCCAAAACGCCGACCTAGAAGACACTGGCCATTTAGGCAGTCTTAGCACCCTGGGTAGGGGTGACCTTCTTGCCGTCCTTGTTGTAGCGGACACGCGGGGGAGGAGCACGGTTGCGGCGGCCCTCGCGGGAGCGGACACTAGAAGCACAAGTGTCAGCGGGATACTGTTCTGTAGTCGGGGAGTATACTCTTCTGCGCGGGAAACGCGTTCGACCAAGGAATCTTCTCAGCCGCCCTCGTCGTCGTGAAGACAGACGTGGTTGTCCCCGCCAGTTGGACAAACGTACCGGACAATCTTGCCGTGAATGGCGCAAGAGACGCAGTACTGCAGCTTGAGGTACATCTTGGGAACCGTGTACTCGGCGAACACCGAGGCGTCGGAGATATCACCTGTGAAGTCGCAAAGTCAGTCTGGGTTTGTTCTCGATCGGGTTGTTGTCGTCGTGGTGTGGGGTCGCCAGCGCGTGTATACGTACGGATAGCCGCAGACTCAACCATGTTGCGGATGGTGAACCGCTTGATGGCCTTGTCCTTGGGAGTGCATCTCGAGCAGTTGGAGCACCGGATGGGCTTGACGTGGCCGCGGCCTGTGAGGAATAGAGTTAGCGATGACGTCCAGGTCGAGGTCGAGGTCGAGGTCGATATCGACGAAGGCGATGAATGAAAAGCCACATACCCTTCTTGTTGCGGCCGTTGTTCTTTCTCTTCTTGACCATCTTGACGGTGTTCTTGATGCACTGGTTCTCAAGAAGACTGGTTGTGTGGAGGAAGAGGGCAGGAATTGGGAATTTCAACTTGCCCTCCAAATGCTGCGCAGGTGGTGCCCCACTTTCCGCTTGTGGCGGACCGAGCTCCCCAACGGGTTTTTTGCACAGGGCAAGTGGGTTGCAAAGCCCTAAATTCGCCGGCCAGTGTCAGCTGACCCGCACCGCGGAAAGTGTGGGGCCCACCTGTCCAAAAGTTCAAGTCTGAGAGCAGCGGCACCTCAAATTCTCAACTCCTCCATCAGCGCGCACTTCACAACATCTCCAGATTGCTGAGGAAGACACTGTGTCTAGGTACGTCTGGTTGATGTTGCTGAGCTTCTCGCGCCCCGGCACCCTTTTTTTCATCATCTTCACCATGATACCCAATCTTGTCATCGCGGCAGTCGCTGTGGGAGGCGACCCTTGAGCGGTTGTCTGCATGCTGGTCGCGCGCATCCTCAAGATAGCCTCTTTTTCCCCCCTCTTCACTTCGTTTCTCTCGATACCCGCCGGGGCGCAGAAGTCTCTCATTCTCTCGTCTGCGTCTAACATATCCTTACCACTTCTCAGTAGGCAATCATGCAGATCTTCGTGAAGACCCTCACGGGCAAGACTATCACCCTTGAGGTGGAGTCGAGCGACACCATCGACAATGTCAAGGCCAAGATCCAGGACAAGGAGGGCATTCCCCCTGACCAGCAGCGCCTGATCTTCGCCGGCAAGCAGCTCGAGGATGGCCGCACCCTCTCCGACTACAACATCCAGAAGGAGAGCACCCTCCACTTGGTCCTCCGCCTCCGCGGTGGTGGCAAGAAGAGAAAAAAGAAGGTCTACACCACCCCCAAGAAAATCAAGCACAAGCGGAAAAAGACCAAACTCGCCGTCCTCAAGTACTACAAGGTCGACTCTGACGGCAAGATTGAGCGCCTCCGCCGCGAGTGCCCCAACGAGAGCGTATGCCTTCCCCTCCTTTTTGTTT
Source organism: Podospora pseudoanserina (assembly GCF_035222485.1). Classification (NCBI taxonomy): domain Eukaryota; kingdom Fungi; phylum Ascomycota; class Sordariomycetes; order Sordariales; family Podosporaceae; genus Podospora; species Podospora pseudoanserina. The sequence goes on from NC_085924.1 coordinate 1,333,665, forward strand.
CTGTCCCTCAACACAGGCTAAACTTTCTCTCTCCAGTGCGGTGCCGGTGTCTTCATGGCCGCCATGCAGGATCGCCAGTACTGCGGTCGCTGCCACCTCACCTACGTCTTCGAGAAGGCTTAATTGCCCAACATCAACAAAAAGAAGGCGAAACATGGGACTGGGACGGAAAAGCATTGAGCTAGGAACGGGGCTGTGACTGATTTTCTTCATCGGCGTTTATGTACCTTTAGATAGGGGGGCATATTCTGGCTCTGACATGGCGAGGAAATGCGATTTGGGATGCGACATGATCACGATATCTCGGCTCTTTGATAGAGAGTTCCCCGTCATCGTCTGCGTTGTGGTTCTGGAAAGGGTCGCAAGGTAGCAAATCCTAAGCCCATCCCCACGATTCTTTTCGTTCATTACATTTGGGTGTCTCTGTGCTTGTCTGTTTTATTTGTCTTGTCCTTTGTTACCTTACAGCCCATTCCTCAAGTTATCGTACTTGGTATCCGGATAGGTGACGCAGTTCTCCTTGTACTGCAACGCTCCTGGCCCACCAAAGGTGTCAACCACGTTGGCGATCAGACTTTCGGGCCCTTCCTTATCAGCTGAACTCTCCCACCACATGCCACCACCCAAGCCCCTGTCTACGACATACTGCGCCTTTCTTCTAGCCAAGGGAACAGTATCATAGCTCACCATGGTCCTCGTCCCGGGGTGGTAGCAGTAGCTCGCGCCCGCCTCATGATCATACCTCTCCTCCGACCCCTCCAATGGCAACTTCTTGTAATCATGCACACCATTCTCCCACGTCCCCTCGCCCACACCACTGTAGGGACCGCCGGGGCCGTCAGTCTGCTGAAAGGCCCTCCCGTACAGTGGCATTCCCAGCACGATCTTGCCCGGATGGACACCCTGACTGACATAATGGCTCACTGCGGCGTCGGTGCTAAAAGGGGTAGACTGCGGGTTATGAGGGGAGGGGAAGAGGTTGGCCTGGTGGCCGGCGGTGGAGTCCCACGATCCGGCGTAGTCGTAGGCCATCAGGTTCCAAAAGTCGAGGTACCTGTCCATTCCGGGGAGGTCCATATTCTGGAGGTTTTGGAAGCCGGCGGGAGAAGCGACGGTGAGTTCGAAGTGGGGTCGGGAGGGGAGGGTGGAGGAGTAGGCGTCGAGGTGGGAGCGGAGGGTGGAGAGGAGGGAGACGAGGTGGGAGGCTTCGGTTTGGGAGGAGGGGTATTCCCAGTCTATGTCTAGGCCGTCGAAGCCCATGTTTTTGAGCTGGGGAAGGGTGTTAGAGGGGGTTTGGGTGAAGGGCGGGGAGTGATTAAGGGGGGTTTACAAGGTCAACGGCGGTGCGCGCGAAATTCTCACGACCCTCCGGGGTGGAGGCGGGCTGTTTAAAATTGGAGGAGTAGGTCCATCCTCCGATTGACAAGAGGACTTTGAGGTTGCGGTTCCGAGACTTGAGGATGTTGAGCTGCTTGAGGCAACCGTAGAGGTTGGTGCCCGAGTCGTTCCAGGAGTCGCCTTCCCAGTGGATGTCGGTGTCGGCCCACGTGTCGGTGAGGTAGACCTCTCCCGACTCGGGGCGGACGTTGGCGAAGGCGTAGAGGATGTGGGTGAGGTTCTGGACGGGGAGGTCTTGCGGGCGGTGCTTGCGGCCGTAGATGGCCCAGTTGACGAAGTAGGCTACGCTGCGGTAGCCGGGGGTGACTGGTCCGCCGCCCATCTTGGGAGAGTCTTGTTGGATGGGGGACGTTGTTGGGTTGGTGAAGATGGTCTTGGAGAGGAGAACAGCGGCGCTCAGGAGGAGGACAGTTAAGGAGGTGGCTATCAAGATGGGGGACCGGCGGGAACGGGAGGTTTGAGGTGTTCCAGAAGACGGCATATGGGGGAGGTTATATAACAGTAAGCCGCTTTGGAGGGTCGGAGGTTTGCTTGTCTCTGCTGCGGAGCGGATAGGAATGCCGGGGCCGAGAGGGAGCTGATGGCGGAGACCAACTTGGCAACCAACCCAAGGAGAGGGGCTCGGCTGTGTTTCTTTTATTACAGCGTCGGCGGCACGGGGGTTACAAGGAAAGCTACGCACTTGAGACGCCACTTGACGCGTACTTCTTATGGATTCAATGGCACGAATGGTTAACAGAGATGCCACGCAATTCCAGGTGGGATTTTTGACCAGTTTCCAGGGCTCTTCAGCCAAGCAAGTTGGGCGGGGAGAGACGCTGATGTCATGTCACGACGCTTGAGCTGAGGTGCCAGAGCCAATGGTCTCGGGGCCCTGTCAGGCGGGGCTGTCTAGCTTGATTGGTGGGGTCTGTGGCTGAAGAGCAGGGCAGCTTAGGTGCCCTGGCTCTTGGCAGCGGCCTCCATCAATCATCAACCATCAATCATCAATCACAGAACATCAACTTCTCCATCAAATATGTGAAAAACAAAATGGCCAAATCATGATATTACAGCAGTAAGCCTAAACGCCATTCTCCCGCCATTTTACCTATACCTAACCTATAATCTTACCACGTCGGGAGATGTGACAAGGGCTGTATTACAGGGCATGGAACAGTAGTTCAATTGCAGTAATAATCTTCAATGGCCTCGAAGTCCATGATGAAGAAGAGAAGAAGAAACTTGGAGTAGTACAGTGATCCTGAACGCGTATTTTATCTCCCCGTCAAGTGGCCCGTGCCTCCTTGCCTCAGGCTGCTGCCAAGTCCTTTAATATATCACTGGGCTAGTAGCATTCCCGCCATGCCTTTCATTGACTGCTTCACATTCAACAAATGGCTCACAACGTGCAGGTTGCCGGCGATTGGGCCGTGATGTGGCCGGTTGGTTGTTGGCCGTGTGACACTATCTCCCCCCTTCTCATGCTCGCCCACGAGCTCTGAATGCCTTCAAGCCTCCACTCGGGAGTCCTTGGGTTTGCCGGGTTGCTGTGCGTGAAAGGTGCGGATAGCTGCCTTGGCTCCGTCGCTGTAGAAGTGCTCAAAGGGTTCCCAGGTCCAATGTCTCCTCTGAGGCCATCCTTCCCACTTGACCAGATACTTGACTTCATCACCCATCAAGGTCGAGTCCATCACCTTTTCCACTTGATAGTCTTCTGCCTCGACTGGCGCCGCTTCTCGCGGCACCTGGTCTACATCAGGCAGTGCCTGACCGCCAGCGCGATAGGGCTCGGCGTGCACTTTCGGCCTGTTCCCCAAATTGCCAAGTGAGTATCCGAGGACATCCTCCATCTCCTCGTCGGTGTCAGTTGGCGAGCTAAGAGTTGAGTCAGAGGAGTAGCCAGCATCGCCAACTATTTCAATAAGCTCCTGCTGTTCAAGCGCCTCTTGAACACCAGAAACATAGCTCCTTGAAGCCTGTCTGTCGATCCGCTGGCGTTTCCTGATACCAGAGGACACCTTTGATAAGCTGGCCGGTGAATATGTGGCAAGTTTGCCTCTAGTCCGTCTGTTTCTTGGATCTGACCTCGAGGTGGCCCCTGGCCTCAAGGGTGACGGCCTGAAGGGATCTGGCCTCCCGGGATCTGGCCCCCCGGGATCTGGCCTCCCGGGATCTGGCCTCCCGGGATCTGGTGTTACGGGTCTCTCTAGTGTCGAAGGAGGAGAGGAGAGGGGCGAATCTGAGTCACTGTCCAGTGGAAGCTCGCGTTTCTGGTCCAGCGGAAGGGCGGGGCGAGCACGTGTACGTGGCTTGTTGGGCGCCGTATCCGCATGGCCCTCGGCTTTGTGCGCAATGGGGTAGAGGTTGCAACGACACTGCATTTTGAATTTGTCAAAATAGCTTCGTCCGTAGTTGACGTATATCTCATGCCCCTCCTCGATTGGCCTGAGGGCTTTGAAAACCAAGACTCTGATGCCGCCGATGGTCTCAGGGCTGCACGCGACGTTGGGGCGGCAGTGGTGGTTGATAAACCGGGTCCAGTTGCCGTACATTCCCGCATCAATGTTGTATGGGTACTCGCCGATATGGTCGTCCATTTCGTAAACGTAGGCGCTGTTGGGCACGTGTTCGCTGTCGTGTTTACATATCATACCGTAATAGATGCCAATGATATCATCTTGCTCCACATCACGACCGGGCTTCATGAAGGCACCATAGCCCCGGTCCGGCGTCATGCGGATGGCGATATGATCTTTAGCCCACTCAGCCAACTGGTCTCGGAAGGGGACGTAACAAGTGTATTGGTTGCACTCTTCGCTATCTGGTCTGTACCAGCTGTGGCACACCAAACACGTAAACGCATAATAATGTTCCCCAAAGGGCGACATCAAACGACTGATACCATCGGACAAATAGTCGGCGTTGGCTCTGCGAATCCGAGTGGCGAGGGTGGGCACGCGCAAATCAAAGTCGGTGTACTTGACGAGGTAATCTCTGATCTCGTACACCTCGCGATCTTCGAGGGGGCTTGTGGATTGGTAATCTTGACTAGTGATTTGGAAGAGCTTGGGAAACTTGGTGGGATCTGAGTGGAAACCAAGGGGCATAAGGCTGAGCATGAATTGATAATCCTCCTCTGACATATTGTTATTGATGAAACCAGCACGCAACATAGCCGCCTCTCGTATAGCGCGCGTTTGCCGCGGAGACGTGTCTGCCGGCCCTGACGTGTTTGTAGGCGGCTGATACACTTCATCGTCGTCGCTGTTGTTGTTGCGAGGCATCGTGAATGATTAGGGATCTATAGTGTGTCGATACTAATAATTGTACAGATACCTGATCTTGTACAAGTCTGAAGCTGCTATATGTTCGATTTCGAAAGGTTCGATGGACAGGACTAAAATTCTCCAGGGATTCCCAGATGGGACCTGGTTTGACTATGCTGATATTGAAAGCGAAACTGCTGGGTCATGGACACGGAGTCTTCATCTTGAATGACCGACGGAAACGGAAGGGCTATGTAGCTGTCTCTGTCTCTTTGTTTGAGGTCTGCATCGAGTTCACAATGCATTAATTTCTACAGGAAAACATAAAGGGGTTCCCGCGGGATGCACATGGATAAAGAGAACCGAGATACATCGAGAGACAAAGGCTTCCACTTTTGGTCTGGTTCATAGGACCATGAAGTCTTCAACAACGTCTAGCAGAGTTCTGTTTCTACTCTGCTCTGTAGTTGTAAGGTACATTGAGCACGCAGTCGAGTCAAGCAATTGGTATTCGGCATTTCACCACTGCTGAGTTAGCATGAGATCACCCCTGAACATCCCCTAACTTATCGACTACGTACATAGGTACGTATCTATATCTGGGAACACTCTGCGCTAGTAACCCCATGATATCCTTAACTCGAAGGTCTTGGAAAAGTAGTACAATCTTTTCTCTCCTCGTACAAGTACTCACACCTTTCTCCTCTGTCCTCTCCTAATCAAACCCTACCAAAAGCCCCAGCACCCTCCACAACCCCTTTTCCTCCCTCTCCCCTTTTTGACGGCCCCTACTTTCTCCTCCAACGCCAAACTCTCCTTCTCACCACCCACATCCTGATGTGAACGAGCAGGGCTGAAAATCGTAACAGCCTTCTTCCCTCTCAAGCCAGGCTCATCAGAAGTATGCTTGTCAAAATGTGCCGTAGGAGGTTGCTGAATCTCAATCTGTATGCTCTCCCTCTTTAGAATCCTGACCTGTGTTGCCTCCTCCTGCCTTGCCGTTGAAGTTTTAGTGCTGGTAATACTATTTCTTGACTCAGACGTGACAGTCGGTGGTGGCGGTGGTTCGAGCGTGATGGACGACGAGGCGGTTCTGTTTTCTGTGACTGGTGGAGGGGGTGATAAAACAGCAGCCCGAGGGGGAGGGGTATATCCCATCATGAGGGACATCAGGCTTGGTGGAGAGGCCAGGTCGTTGTTTTCTGCATAGGAGGAGGCCATTGTTGGGTTGGAGATGGAATTTATTCGGATGGGATGGGAAAATGTTCACATGGTACGGTTGGAAAAAGAAGAGGTTGAAGATGATCTGATCACCAAACATCCAAGCGCGCGGGAAATTTCTCAAAAGGTGGAAATCTCCGCCCTCGTGAGGGAGTCCGATCCGAGACATGATTCACAACACACCACATCCCAACCCCTCGGGCTGGGCAAAGAAGTACAGGTGCCCAACCGAACCGACCCGAAGGTGCCTTGCTGCAGGGCCGAGGTTTAAGCGCGTGTTTTGACAGGAGACAGGTCATGGGGGGTTTATGCAGCAGGATAAATTACCCCTTTTTGGGGCGAGCGGTATTCCCCCACTGCAATACCGACCGGCTGTTTACAACATTGGCGCCTGAAGAAAATCAACATGGAGATCAACGGCATGCTCCGGTGGAGAGAAATTCTGAAGAGGGTTGTGTTTCTCCTTGACATTTGTCTTTGAGATTTGTCTTTGTTCGAGTCTCAGGGCGCATTGTCTTAAATATCCGCAAAAAGCTTCAAACCCATGCAAAGTTTTCGAGGAACATAACAAAGGAAAAGGACTCTTTCATGTTGTAAATGAACTGCAGCCTGCGTTTACAATGGGGCTTGAGTCGACTAGACCGGAATAAGAGGCTCTGGCTTTAGGGATTCCCGAGGACCTGGTAACGAATGGGATAACGTCATAAGTCTTCAATTGATCAGATATGTAGCGCGGAAGTATGTCAGCAAAGTGGCAGCTTGAATTATTACTTCAGCCCTGTCACGGTAAAGAGTCTCCAGCTAGGTATGTCTTATGCGCTTGATGTTTCAACGTGGACGTCCTCTTTCGCGCGGCTCCGAGTTCCCCGAATACAGTTAGAACTTCAATTGCACGATGGAAGCTTCCATCAATGCGGTCGAGGACGTTCCGTAATTATGGCTAGGCAATCCAGAGTTGTGTTACTTGGTTGGTGGAAAAGTTTGGAAACAAATAAACCCGGTAAAGGGGAAAGACGGGTTGGGTTGTGGTGTTGGAGAACAATACTACCCTCATGGATATCTTAGCGTTAGTGAAACATACCATCCATACTCATATAGATCACTATAAAATCAAATCATCCTCACCATCCAGGCCTTAACCATGATGTTCGACACTTGAGGCTCAAGTGCCTCCCTCACCCCTCCAGCACCATGGCACCCTTCTTCCTCCACCTCGCCACAGGCATAGCCCTCCTTACAACCACCGCCCACGCCGACCTTACCACCACCATCGATGCAACCTCCAACCGCGGCACCTGGGAAGGCTGGGGCACCTCCCTAGCCTGGTGGGCAGCCACCTTCGGCCACCGCGACGATCTAGCAGACATCTTCTTCACCCTCCGCACAACCCGCCACCAATCCGTCCCCCTCCCCGGCCTAGGCTTCACAATCGCCCGCTACAACCTCGGTGCCACAACCACCAAAACCACCATCCCCCCTTCCACCTCCATGAAAACCTCCCCCTCCATAATCCCCTCCCGCCTCATTCAAGGCTTCTGGCTCGACTGGAGCTCCTCCCTCCCAACCTCCCCATCATGGAACTGGTCCGCCGACCCAAATCAACGCTCCATGCTCCTCAAAGCCTCCTCCCGCGGCGCCACCACCCTCGAGCTCTTCTCCAACTCCCCAATCTGGTGGATGTGCAAAAACCACAACCCCTCCGGTTCCGACGACGGCAGATCCGACAACCTCCAATCATGGAACTACCAAAACCATGCTGTCTACCTGGCCACAGTGGCGAAATACGCAGCAGAAAACTGGGGGGTGAGCTTCACATCAGTAGACCCATTCAACGAGCCGTCAGCAAACTGGTGGAACGGCAAGACCGGCACGCAAGAAGGCTGCCACTTCGACGCCTCCACCCAGATCGCCGTGGTAGGGTATCTAAGGCAGGAACTGGACAATCGGGGGTTGAAAGGGGTGGTTATTTCCGCCTCGGACGAGAGCCATTACGACGAGGCGGTTGAGACGCTCAGGAAATTCGAGGGCAACAGGACTGTGATGGGGGCAGTGGAGAGGGTGAATGTGCATGGGTATCAGTATGAAAAGGGAAGGAGGGATGTGCTGTTTGATATGGTGAACAAGGCGGGGAAGAAGCTTTGGCAGAGTGAATATGGGGAGGCGGATGCTACCGGGGAGAGGTTGGTGAGTAATTTGCTGCTGGATATGCGGTGGTTGAGGCCGATGGCGTGGGTGTACTGGCAGGTTTTGGATGGGGGTGGGTGGGGTTTGATTGACGCGGATAATGACAGGAAGACGATCGGGCAGGTGAACCAGAAGTATTTTGTTCTCGCGCAGTTCGCGAGGCATATCAGGCCGGGGATGAGGATTTTGGATGGGGGGAGTGATTACGCTGTTGCGGCTTATGATGAGAAGGCGAGGAAGCTGGTGATTGTGGCTGTTAACTGGGGGGAGGCCCAGTATATCAATTTTGATCTGGGGAGGTTTGGAGCCGTTGGGTCGGATGGATCGGTGGTCAAGAGGTGGGCGACACAGATTGGGAGTGGTAGTCGTTATGTTGAGTACAGTGATACTCAGCTTAGTGGGAAGAAGTTCTGGTCAAGATTTGAAAAGAAGATGGTCCAGACTTTTGAAGTGACGGGTGTTGTTCTGTAGATTTATTGATAGATACATACCTACGATTGTTGCCTTGCTTCCCTTGAGATTCTCCCAGCAAGAACCACGGGCTCAACTATGAGCCTCAAACCTCATAAGGTGACTTGGCATCCCTCCAAGTCGAATCATCCGCTCTTTCGGCCTTGTACTCGTTTCAGAATCTCTCAAATGCCTGCCGACTGTACATGTCTTTCGGGGGACCCTCTCCGTCGCCAAAGCGATCCAGGATTGCGCTGTTGTACTGATGCAGGCCCTCAAAATGCTGAACGAGGAAGGGCTTTTTGTCCTTGCGTGCAGCAACCACAGTCCCAACGTTCAGTTACCACCCCAATGGCGCAAACCCGAACTCCGGATCAATATCATCCATGTGACAGGCTGATTGTCAAGATGCCACTGTTCAAACGAGAAATGTTCCAACCCGGTGTACCACAACAGGAATTTAGAGAAGGCTGGGCGAAGGTGCGACGTCCTTCGTAAAGACATCATGGTCCGAGTCAAGCTCGATGGCGTACCAGGGGTCTTTGCCATAGTCAGCTAGCTGGCCGACGGCGCAGTTGATATTGACTGCGAGAATCCGCGGCACTTCCGCGTTGACATCACTAAATCAAGCAACTTCAGAGCACAGGTAAGGCCAAGCAGGAGAGGGTATCTTACTTCTGCGTATTCTCAGCCATTGTCCAGATGTGTGGGATAACGGAGGGGTAAAGAGGCGAAGGGAGAATAGATAGCAAGTTTGAGGAGCGATCGGCCTGAAGTGAGCTTTTTTGAGGTTGCTAGTGGCCGCCTCACACCACAACCAACACTGGGAAAGCTCAACAATTGCAAATGCTCGTGATCGAGAACCAGATAGGCGCTCTTCACCCTATCTCAGACAAGGGCTGTAGAACTGGAAAAGAGAAAGTTTGTGGTTTCTTTATGATCTTGCTTGACGTCAGCCTGGGCACATGCAGTCTTCAGGGGTCCCAGCCAACCAAGCCTTCACCTCCCACCCTCGAACGAACCAGAATGCCCTCTGACCCACTCAGCAACCTCCCTGCAAGGAGCCACCCAAACATCTTTCTTAGCGGCAATCCTCCCAAGCACCTCCTCCAACATGGCAAACTTCTTTTCGTCTGTCTGTAGAAACGGATGGAACAAAACAGAGAGATATCCACCCGTCTGTCTGATCTCCTCCATCTTACTCGTCAACCACCCCTTCAAATCTTCCTCGGGGTTCTCCAGCTCTTCTCTCTCGCCATGATCCTCCCTTATGCCTCTGAACTTATCCATATACCAGAAAGCATCCACCCCCCTCCACTCAAACGGCAGCACCACCACCCCCTCTTTCCCAATCCCTAGCTCCCCTAGAGGTGAGACATATCTCACACCATGCTCCTTCAGCAACCCCCAAGTCCCATCATTGATACTCCCCCCAGGTGGACGAAACCCCTCGTACTTAATACCAGCTTTCCTTGCTTCCTCCCAGCTCTTATCGAAATTCTCCTGCTCTGCTTCGGGGGAAAGATGCTTCCAGACTTCATGCTGGTACCCATGCCAAGCTACTTCGTGACCAGCATCTTGCAGTGATTTAATAGCGTCAGGGTAGGCAGACAAGCTCCATGACTCGGCAAAGTACGTGGCTTTGATGTTGTGCTTTTCGAGAAGTGACAGCATGCGCGGGAGTTGGTTGGTGACTGCCGGGTGGGTGCCGATGGGGTGAGGCCACTTGCCATTGAGGACGTCTTGGGCTTCGCCTAGGTTGTCCATGGTGAAGGAGATGGCTGCTTTGTAGGGGGCTGGCCAGCGGGAGGGGGGCGGTGGGGGCGACATGTTGGTGATGTTGGTGACCGGTGTTGGTGATGTCAAGTGTTGCTAGGAAGAAATCGTCAGCCTGCAGAGAAGACCGGACGGAAGTAAACGAAGGTCGTCGGCAACGAGCCGACCCGCCGGGATGGTTTGTTTGCTGTCGGCAGTTGAAAGCCAAGACACGATGCCCCGCATTCTGCTGTCTCCAACTTCGATGACGTTGTGGGGAAGATAGAACAGAATCATCGCGACAATGGGCAAAAACGGGAAAAGAGAGAATAAACAAGAAAATTTGAAGTTGGCTTTAGGCGCTAGGATATCTGGGTTGTCTTTATAGGCAAGAACCACAGACCACTCTACTCAAGTCAGACAGACAGCTGTGCTGGTTTGATGCCTGCTCCTTCCTCACAACACAACACAGTTATGGGCCATGCCCCGCTCACCAGCGCCATCGCATAAAGAAATATTTCACAGTACAACTGCTCTTATTCCTCTCATTCAGTCATTATTATCACGACATTATCAATTAACCAAGCCCCATGTCCACCTCATCAGATCCCTTGGGCCGGCGTTTCCCTCGACATTCTTCCCACGCCATGTATGTCACCCACTGTGACCCTGCTCATTATCATGATTCTCGTGGGCAGTCATCCTCTGCCCTTTCTCGACTCGACGACTCGACGACCCGACAACGCCATAGCACAATGACGCGCTTTACGACGATCGATTTGACGATAGCGTTCCTAAACGCCAGCAAATATGCATACGACGACGCTTCCATTTCCATTTGGTGGAGCTAGATGACGGTTAGCCATGAAGCAACCAGAGCACTGATAGGGTAGCACCTACGACTTCATGTCCTTCCTTTTAACAAATCGAGCATCTTCAGTGATTGGCCGACTTACGCCTCAGCGAAGGGAGTGTTTTCGTCGATTGTATGGTTCCCTTGTTTGGTGGGCCTCTTGTGCCCGGCCAGCCTTGTTGGTCGTTGGAGAATCAGACAAAATAAGCGCCGTTATTCGATGTCGTCTTTTCCAAATCCAAATCCGATTGCGGCAGCTTATCCAACCATTTGCCTACTTTCTCCCGTCTTTCCATTGAAGGATACGGGGATGGCTGTTGGTAGCGCTCTGGTTGTTGACAAGGCTGAGGCTCCGGGCTGGGATCCTCTCCCTTGACGAGATCAATCAAGGGCTTGGCCACCTTCCAGTACAGGACAAACATCATGGCGAATTGATAATGATTATTTACTCGAGATACCTAAAAGTATCGTGCCCAAGCTGCAGATATGTATAAAAGACGGTTCGGTCTTCGGCTTTCTTTTACGTCTTCTTGGAGCGACGGCTGTCAGGGACTGGGGATGCGGGCCCTAGCGGACGAGGTGGGGTTGGCGATGCCCGAGGTTTCCGTAAACATCAAAAAAATCTTGGATTATGATGCTGAAAAGCAGGAAAGAGACGGATGGTTTGATGGGAGGGCATCGTTGATTTCTAATAGGGTTTGTGGTTGAACGGAGATCGGCTTTAACGGGTGTTCGGCATTTTCCAGGGGTCCGATTTGGGTGCAGGACAGCGAATGGTGTCTTGGAGGAAACACTGGATTGTCGATGGGAGGCCGAAGTCTGCGATCGGCAGAGACACCAACAGGCGGGGCAGGACGCGCTGTTAGTCAGCTGTGGGTAGGGGTTGCGACGCAACCTGGGCTGCCATGGCGGCGTGATAGGGAAAAGATGGGCTTGATTGGGACAAAAACGAGAGGGTACGGAGCAAATGCTCAGAGTGACAGGATCATGACTGTTGGCAATGCCTGAATATTGATATCTTTTGCAGGTTGACAAATAGCAGTCGATCGCGATCGCAATGTTTTGAGAAGACCGGAGTTGCTTATGCCCGATCTGCCTTGATGGCTTGACAATCAGCCCTTGCATCCATCCCACCCACCCAACCACCGATATTGACGCTCCCTCGCGGCAACCCAGACAAAAAGTCACACCAAAACACAACAAAAAGAACTCCCCAGTCGCTCTCTTCTCTCCGTACTCCGGGGCCACCCGGGGATTGAACCCGGGACCTCTCGCAAGCAATGCTGTAGGGTGAACCCTAAGCGAGAATCATACCACTAGACCAGCGGCCCGATGAAGAAGACAGCGAACAGGAGGGAACGGGGCCACCCGGGGATTGAACCCGGGACCTCTCGCAATGCAGATGCTGTAGGGTGTACCCTAAGCGAGAATCATACCACTAGACCAGCGGCCCTTGATGTTCTTTGGCGAGGTTGGTGACGAGAGAATGGGATTTTCTGTCTCGCTGAGGGCTTTCTTTTTGACTCATTCGCCGGTTCGAGGGTTTGGGTGTGGCGGCGGTGGAAAGAGGGGTGGGCCTGGGTTGGGTGAGTGGACAAATTTGTGCATTGCCAGATCTCGGGCCGCGTCTGCTCCGGATGTTATGTGCTCCCCGCTACTACGCCCGCTACCGAACATCCGGCAAAATCACGCACATAAGACCTTTTCCGGCTGCGGAAATGACCACATCCCGATACACTAGCATCAGTGGTTTAGTGGTAAAATCCATCGTTGCCATCGATGGGCCCCGTGTTCGATTCACGGCTGATGCATCCCTTGCCTGGGCGTGTTGAGTATGCTTTTTGGTGCTTAGATATCAGGTTTCCTTGATCTTGGGTGAGGGGTACATTTTTGATTCAACTCCAAAGATGAGTGGAGCACTGTGCTGCGCCCTGACCACAACAGCCATCTGCCGAGAGCTGTTGGCGGGAATATCTCGCTGATAGCTAACGAAAATGTTGTGACACAGAGCATCAACACCAAACAGTTCGAACTGATTCGCCTGTCATGGCTGCCATGCGAAATCTCACTGTCAGCACCGATTCCGGGCGATCCGATCTGTGGGGCCGACGATAGTGGGGTTCCCTCCCGTTCATGCCTTCCCGTCATCGTCAGCATCTGATCAGGAGTCTTGGCCCTGACCACCATCGCCAACTTCATTTCCTTCAACTTTCACCACACTGAAAGGGATTTACGTCACTGAACGACGTCACACCAAAACATGGCAGCCAACGAAGTCTACCAATACTCCCTGATATCCGCCCTCATGGACGGCGTAGCCTCCAACGGCATCCCCATATCCGACGTTTTGCGCCATGGCGACCACGGTCTCGGCACCTTTAAGAACATGGTTGGCGAGATGATTGTCCTCGACGGGGAGGTGTACCAGATGAAGGCCGACGGTTCGGTGGTACATGTCGACCCGGAAGAAACCATCACACCCTTTGCAACGGTCACCAGATTCGACCCCACCACCACTGTCAAGGCTATGTTGAAAGATGGCAAGAAAGATCTTCAGGCGTTACTAGATGAGCTCCATCCAGAGGCAACGAACCATTTCCTCGCGATTAGGCTGGATGGGACGTTTGAGAGGATAGAGTTCAGGACTGCGGGCGGGCAGTGCAGGCCGAGAGAGGGGATGGTGGATGTTTGCTCGAGGCAGACGACACATATGTTTGAGGGGGAGAGGGGGACGGTGATTGGGTTTAGGTGCCCAGGGTATGTCATGGGGATTAATGTTGCGGGGGATCATTTGCATTTTATCAGTGAGGATCGGGAGAGGGGAGGGCATATATTGGGGTTTAAGACCGAGGGGGAGATCGAGGTTGGCGTGGCGGTCATGTCGAACTTCCGCCTGGAACTGCCAAAGGGGGATAGAGAGTTTGATGAGGCGAAGTTGGTGAAGGACGAGGAGGGGATTAAGGCTGTCGAAGGGTGAGCAGTTAAGGGAAGTGACCTAATATCGTGGAGGTGATAGAGGGTTGGTGGTGGAGGAAGTCTTGATTTTGTCTTGGCAAGATCTTCCTCTTTCGCGCTAAAATTATTCCCAAAACAGCTCCGCATTCTCCGGGGCACAGCAGGCGTGGTGTACCTTAACTGACCGTCAATGAAGAGAAGCCATAAAGTACCTCAAGGGAACCAGGTGCAATGAGCTATCAGAAGCGAGGATGGCACTTCAGGTGAAGGGAAAGGTTACTTGTACCTGGGTACTTCCTCGAGCTGGACTTGTGTCACCGCAACAGCGGAGAATGCGATGCCGGGACTTTATCCGAGCTGTTCCCCAGGCCCACGTAAGCACGCCAGGCAACCATGAGCGTCACCACGATAGCAGCGCAAACACCTCAATGTCCCCGGCGTGTTCTCTTGAAATCAGAATCATCGTTTTGCGCTATAACAATCGACAGCAGCAGTCACGATGCGGATTGGCAGCCTGAGACATGCAGCCGTTTGGGTGGCTTGCCTGTCCCACCATGTGGCGGCTGTCAATCATCGGGACCCCGCCGAGGGGGCAGCCAGGATGAATGCTTACGAAATCTTCAACGCCATCCATTCCGCCATGCGACAATGGGGCTCATCTTTGAACCATAATGGCCTGTCAACTTTCGTCGCCACTGTTCCTGCTGGAGTGACCTTGTACCACGGCACCTGGAGGTCAACTCCGCCACCTGGTCCAGAATGGCTCGCCTTCGAGATTGAGCACGCAGAGCTATTTGCTCACCCGCGATGGAAGTTTCCGCCGCGGGAGTTGAACACTGCGGGCTCTTCCATGCCGCTCCAGCGCCAACGAGGGATTTTCTTCCAGGGAGAAAACGATTATGAAGTTCGAGAAGATGGCGAAGATGAAAAAGGGTACCTCCAGATCTACAAAACGACACAGCCTGTTCGGCTGCTCTACCTAGACGGTACGAGTGCCGCCAACACGGAGATGGGCACCCTGGACTTGCAAGACTTTGTTATCCGAGGGGACCGCAATGCTGAAGCTTGGGATGAGTTCGGTCGTGCCAAAAGTCTCTGTGATATTGTCACGAGCTGGGGTCTTCAGGGTGTAATTCGGATGGAAGCCGGTTTTGAGATCATCAAGTGCAACTTTTCTGACAGCATGGAGCTGGTTTCCGCTATCCAGCGTCCAGCTGATCCGTCCAACTCTGATGGGCTAGGCTGGGAAGGGTATGCTGAAGTTCACCCTTTTGAATGGATCAGCGCTGTTGCTCAGCGGTACCATGGTATTGGTGGCTCCAGGATAGAGCTCGATTTCTCTTCCATGGTCTCGGCGATGTTTTACCCTGTCAACCTCACCAATGACAAATCGTCAAAGCCAAATCTTCCACGATTGTGGTATGCAACAGAGGACGAGTTGCTGAGCATCAGGTCCCGCGTGGAGGAGGTGGTACATGAGCGCCTGGACGGCAAACACACTTCCATTAACTGGCAGGAGGTTACCGATCTGATCATCACACGCTATGCAGATAGGCTTTGGTTCATGGCAGAAAGAGCTCAGTCAATATTGGAGTTCCAAGGCGAGCTCAACCATCTGACAAATACCCATATCGACTACGGCGAGAAAGACATATATCATGCCGCCTGTTCACGCTGCGAACGCCACTATATCCGCTCAGCCACGCCCAAGACTCCAGAAGACCATCTTATTCTCGCCGCCATGGAGGAAGTGACGCATGCTATCTGCGAGAGACTATTCGTAGTGCGCCTTTTCATCAAGAATCGGATCAGGATTGACAAGCTCAAATACAACGACAAAGTACCTGCGAGCCGTATGGATGAACTTCTTCAATCTTCAAAGAAGGCTATCAGGGAGTTGATGGACCAGCTGAAGTGGACAAGATGGAAGGAGTGCACCACCTGTGAATTTCACGAGGTGTGCTTTGTGCCGCTGTGGCCTGTCGGTGACAAGGACTCGTACGAGCAGCCCAACTGCAGGAATCATTCTTCGATTCAGAATAGCTGGTGGGATAACCGGTACTGGGATATGCCGAAGATGCCGCATGCGCCGAAGCCGCCTTCGCGTGAGGACCTTTAAGGAGCAACAAGAGAAACGTTTTCCCCATTACATACCATGCAGAACAGCCTGTTGATGTCCGAAGATGACTGAACCCCTGAAAAAGACAAGTCATGTTGAAGAAAAAAGAATCGGCCTTTTAAGGAAAGGCAAAAGTTTGATTGCATCAGCCGTGAATCGAACACGGGGCCCATCGATGGCAACGATGGATTTTACCACTAAACCACTGATGCTGTTGGATTTGTTGAAGGTTCGGGTCGGAGTGAGGCATTTTGTGTGCGGAGTTGCGTCCCGGGCCTAGCCCTGCATGATGGACAGGGGGCCCCCTTTTTTCTAAACATGCAATGGATTCCTGGCCCTTGATTGTATTTCATGAATGGGGAGGCACATAGGAAGCATTCTTTTGCTGGAAGTCATTGTATAAGAAAGGTATCAACATAAACACAGTCACCCCCTGAAATTGATGAAGACATTTACAAGCACCACGCATACATCATTATCCCGGGTATTTGCACCCGTCCGCCAAAATCAGCTCAAGTCTCCCGCTCCATAACTCTTACATAGAAGTCATTGATCAAGAACAGGCCAAAGGCATTCGTAAACCTCCACGGTTTTGAGGGCTTAGCGACGGCCCAGTCGAAGTTGCGGAACCACTGTCATCTGGTTAGCACACCCGACGCTTCTCATCATCGTATGTGTAGCCGACGTACCTCAAACAACATCTTGTTGATCTCCATCTGAGCCACGGGCTTGCCCAAGCACTGCCACTTTCCATGCCCGAAAGTCAAGTCGTTGATCCTGGTCATCATGGCCAGCTTCTGTTGATCAGTCTCCAGCAGCCACCTTTCAGGCCGGAAAACATCTGCATCTTCGCCGTAGAGCTCCTTGTCGTGATGCATGGCCAGTGTCGAGACACCAATGCAAGTCCCACCGGGCAAGAAAACCTTCTTCCCGTCGACCACGATGGTATCACCGCCGGCAGGCACATCCTTTGGCAGCAGGTTCAACACAGGTGGCCAGATTCTGAGTCCTTCCCGGATGACGGCCTGCATGTACGGCATCTGCTTCGCAACAGCATGAGGAACAATCCCATCACCCCAAGTTCTCTTGGCATGAACGGCATCAATCTCCTCTTGCAGTTTCTTTTGCACCCTCGGCGTACCCAAAACATGGAGCATGATGCCTCTCAACGCACCGGCGGTGGTGTCAGACCCAGCAACCACTATCATGTCGTTAGCATTCCCGACCTGAAATTATACCCAAAGTAGGAAAAAAGAGAACTCACTCTGCTCCAAAACCTCACTCCTCAACTCATCCCCCCTCACCCCATGCCGATAAAAGCTCGCCAACATATCCCTCCTTGTATCTGTTGCCGCGTTCTTCACTCTCTCGTCGATATACCTGAACGTCTCCCTCATCATGGCGCCAAAACCGGTCTTATCCTTCGGGCTGGGTCCCAAAAACTTCCCAATCACCGGCGCCTGCACCAACCAAGCCAGATTCAGCGACATAAACATGTTCCCGATCAGCAACCCATCCTCTGAGCTCTTGACAAAGTTATTGATATCGCTATCCCGATCCAGCATCCCAAATGTGGTCCCAAACGCCACGAGCGAAATGACGTCCATGGTGAAGAACTGAATCTTCTTTGCCAAGTCCATCTTCTTCACAGGGCCGCCATCAACAGAGAGGTAGTTTCTGCGGATGAGATCGAGGAAGGCAACAACACGGCTGTCGACCGACCCTTCTAACTCGAGGTTCTCCCGGCCGGAGTACTATTTCCCTCGTTAATTTTGCTGATTCCAAGATGGAAAGCACAGAATCCCAACTCACCCCAGGTGCAATCTTCTTCCTGGTAGCATCATGCTTCTCCGTGTCCGCCTGACTGAAAATGTTATCCCTCTGGTACTCGACCCTCACCGCCTTGAAGTACCAGTCACTCCTCCGATATCCAGGTTTGGTGTTGACATGGATCCAGACTTCGGGTGACGAGGAAAGAACAGAATTTGGTCCGATGCGTGCAATCTTGCCTGTAATCCCCAATCCATCATCAGCAATCGCTCCTCAAACAAAAAGCCATGATTCACAAAGACTTACCATATCGTTCCGAAATATCATAATAATACTGATAAGCCCTCTCATTCCAAATCGACCAATTATGCGGTATATCGCTCCAGCCCGCAAACCACGGGCCCGGCACATGCGCCAACTTGAAGTACGTCCTGATTTGACTCAAGAAATAAACCGCAACGAAAGCCACAGTGATCTCAACCTTGTGCTCAGACACAAGGTCAACGACCTGAGTCAAGGTCTGGCTGACAGCCATGATGACCAACAAACAAGAACCAAAATGGAAAAGACGAGGATAGTCGTCGAAAAAAAACGAGGATACGAATACCGAGAACCTGGGTCCGGCATCCAGCTATAAAACCACCTGAGAAGCATGTGGTTCCACAAAAATCTCACTCACATCCACCCCAGCCCGCCCTCCTTTCGCAAAGCTACCTGTCTGTCACCATATCACACGGCACTATCGATACCCTTTAGACTCCTCCCAAAACCTGTCGCAATTCCCAATCTCTGCCGTGACAGGTATAGACTGCATTCTACAGCTTCCAAGTAAGTCTAGCGTCCCCGTTCTCCCGCCCGGAGCCAATGCAGCCCTTTGGTACCCCATCACCCATCACGGTCCCAGCAATTGCCCACCCCTCCAATCACAACCACCCTCCCGCTTTCCTGACCCATATGCAAAGCCGGCTGGCACCACAACTCTGGGGCTACGTCCGTGTCAACAGGGGCAGAGGGGACAGAGGTCTCTAGAACCAAAAAAAAACAAGGTAACGAATTCTCAATTCCCCCCATCATTGGCCCGCTAAAACTCTTATATGGTTGCCTGCCCCTAGCTCACAACTCCCGCATATCGCCCCTGTCATTTAACAACAACAACAACCCCACCACAGCACCATCATCCCCACCATCACCACCATCACCACCACTATCGTGGACAAAAAGCCTCGCTAGTACAAATCCCCCCCTTTTCCCTCCCAATCACCTCCATACAGCGCCATCCTCGGATCATCCAAGTCCAACCAGCCCAAAAACGGGCTACTGATACCCGATCAGCTTCTGCAAATCAGCGTCGTAATACTCGCAGATCTTCTCAAGCGAGGACGCCAAGTATTGGTTCTCTTCCTGTTTACAGCGTTAGCTTTCCTTCCCTCTCTTTCCAAAAAAAGTGGGGAGGGTTCTCACCTGTCGTAGATACCCCTTTGTCATAAAACAACTGTAAATCAACCTCTCCTCATCCCTTGTCGTGTTAGCACTACCTTCATGAAAGCAGCTGCTAAGCATCGCGAACCCATCCCCGGGGTTCATCTCCGCAAAAAAAGCTAGCTCTTCCCCTAGGAGGCTCCATCTGATCCCAGAGATGGCTCCCCGGAATGAACCTGGTCGCGCCATTGGCCTTTGTGGTCTTGTTCCCGGCGACGAACCATCCGATGCCAGTGTCACGCCCGATTTTGTATTGGTCAGCTGTGATGGCCATGAGGACATTATGCTGAATCATATCATCGTGGTGCAGCTCCTGGGCTCTGGCGCCGGGGTTGATAGAAAAGACAATTGTGTTGTTGAGCTGAGGGCGGGAGATGGATGTCTCGAGTTTTTGCCCCAGCCAGGATTTATACTCTGCTGTGAGCATCTTGCTGCAGACGGCTTGGTATAACGGGTTGGCGACGACGCTCTTGAAGAAGGTGGGTGATTTGCCGGCAAGGCCGTAGACCCGGCGGGTTTCGGGAGGGAAGAAGTCGCCTTTCCAGGGCTTGTCGGCTTCGATGAAGGGGCGGACGTCTTTCTCGATGCCATCTAGTGTTTCTTGGGGGATGACGTTTCGGATGAGCGCTTGGACAATGTCATCTGGGTTGGCGCTGGCTGGGAACTCTTTCACGTTGGGAAGGTCGGAGGCAAGGCGAGCAACCATGTTGAGAATTTCGTTGTTGTGAGGAATTGACCAGATTGGTAGACAAGTTTGTCAAAGAAGTGGTCATATCTGCTTGATGGCCAAAGACACCGTCTTCTGCAGAGAAGATCGCCATTTTATAGCCAGTTGCCTCTGCCACTACACCATTGATACCATCTGCAAGATGGCTATCCCATTACGAACAACCAACATCAGAATGATACAGCCGCCTGGTCTCGGCGTGGTGTACTTGAGAGAAGTGGGAGATTAGCGCGGTCAATTCTGTGATTGGTCCAGCCCACACTTGAAGATAAGAGAGGTGTGATGCAGACAATTGCGGCCTAGCTGGTGGTTGGATGGCGTGGTGGTGTAGTGGAACATCATAATGCGGGCATTTCACAAACACCTTTGTGGCAAAGGTTTCCCGGACCACTAGCAGCAACCCACTGGTTCTATCTCTACTTTATCAATCTCTCAATATCTCCACGGTTCACTGTTAAAAAAAAGAAAGCCTCACCACCAAGGGTTGACACCACAAAGAAGTCCCATAGAATGGCCAGACTGAAAAACAAAAAAAAGATCGAATGGAATGAATCGTTTCAACGGGAATTGAGCCCGACGTGGGGGTCGAACCCACAACCTTGAGATGACGGAGGAACTCCTTAAGAGTCTCACGCTCTACCGATTGAGCTAGCCGGGCGTGGCTATACCCATTTGTTGATGTTTCATGAGCCCTGTTTTGGATTTATGAGGGAATTTGTGGGTGTGGAGGCTTGAAGGCTAGGATGTGGCTGCTTGTTGTGGTACTGACTCGGGGCGTGGCAAAGGTTCCAGGGGTATCTTGGCTCGGGACTAGCTCAGCATGAACACTGGCCCATGGGTGGCCATTGCTGCTGAGAAGCTGTCATTGTCTGGAACAGTTCTACCCGTCCAAACAGACTCGAGTAGGTCGATAGTCTGGCGAATGTTACCGAAGCCGTATTTGCGGTGCATAGCGAACATCCAGACTATCATTTCGAGGGAAATCCAATGCTGATTCTGAAAGATATACTGCTAAAAGTTGAGGAAGATTTCTCTTCCCATTTTTACATTCACACCCCCCCATGCTTCCAATAGCCTCGGGCTCATAAGCGCCAACAGAAAATAAAACTTGAAAATAAAACGGGCCGGCAAAAATAAATATAGGGACCCTAACGTGTGTGATAAGCAAGTGCCGCACTTTTTGACGTGACTTGACCCTCCATATTTAACCTTCTATTTCTCAACTAGAAGCTACGTCTTTTACTTCTAACGAAGCTATAGTAATTCTGGCCGCAAACGAGCCGCAGCGAGGATTTACAAGGTTAACGATAGAACTATTCGGCGTCTAGTTGCCGGTACATTTGCACGACGCGATACCCTAGCCAACTCGCGTAAATTTACGGATTATTAAAATATAGTATATATTTGTAGATTTTACAATATATTTTTTCTCGTGGCTTATAGTATTTAAAAGCTTTAAGCCATAGCGCCTATAACGCCTATAGCGGTTATAAAGAGCTAACGTACTTTATAAGCGAGTCAGTTATATAAGTGGGCCAGTCACTTTTCGGCCTCGACGCGTCCTCCTACACTCAACATTAACTTTCTCTATAACCTAACATACCTCCTACCTTAAATAAAGCCAGGATAATCTTAGCCCTTAAAGCCATTTAAAAGACTCCGAAATTAAGCCTTCGAGCCGCAGCAAAGCTATATGTTAAAATACAGCTTTTGTTTGTAGATTTTACAGTGTATCTGAGCCTTGTATATTACAGGGCCTCAGAGGCAATATGATGGCTTGAATCAGCAGTGTTTAGAGACTGCGGTTACCGGAGCGGAGGCTCGGCCTCCGGAAGCAATCCGAGGTCCCGGAAAGCCGAGCGCTAAGGCCGGTGCCCTGCAGTGGTCAAACGGTAGCGGCAACGTGGCCTGCAGTGGTTAAACGGTAGCGGCAACGTAGCCTGTAACGAGGCCCCTAACCTTATATTTGGTTAGCGCATTTAGCGGGCGTTCGGGCCCGGGAAACGCGCGTTCAGGCCCGGGAACGGAGCTACCCTCGGGAAGCAAGTAAGAGGCCGATGGCCTATAAGACCTCTGCTTCACACCCTATCCACTGTGGTATTTTTTAGTCTATAAGGTTCAATCAATATACTGGTTCACCACACTCATCAGTGCCTCACAAGCCTATGTTACAGTGATTCTCTTCTATATATTACAGGGCGCCGCCCCTGTAATCCTCCCTCCTTCAGTGCCACGGCAACTATCGAATGCTGCAGTCAAAGTCTTCTTCGCTCTCAGTGTACTGCGCCGATAGCTATTTGAGCCTATATTTACAGGCCTCAATAGCACCTACTTCAACATATACCGAATATAACTTACCGTTTACTTAGCGTATTATAACTATTAATAATAGCTAGACTATTAATCCGGTAAGGCTAGATTAGATTAAGTATTTCGATTATTATACAGCGCTCCGGATAAAAAGTAAATACCGGTTATTAATCCTCGACGGCTATAAAAGCTATTACTTAACTAAATTCGAACGTTATTATTAATAGAAAAATATTATTACGCTTTATATACTTCTATACTCCTTCTATTTCCTTTAGCTACTCGATATTAGTTACTTTAAGCCGTTAAAATAAGCGTATGGTTGCTAGATCGAGGATTTAATACGTATATATATTAACTATATAAATAAGCTCGAGTTCCTCTATGCCTTCCGTAAGGCCTTTTTCGCTTCTATAATAGAAAAGAATATATAGAGTAGCTTTATAAGTGCTAGCCTTATATCGTACGATCTAGAAAAAGTGCTTTTTAGGTTAGATATAAAGCTTTATATATTAATATCTTTAAACATACGGCCCGGCACTATATAACTTTAGGTCTCCTAGATACTATATAACCCTCGAGAAGCTAACTTATAATTAACGCTTATTAAAACTTGTATTACTAACTATTAAAATAGCTTTCCGACTTTAATACTAGCTACGGTAAACTAGCTTACTAAAGGTATAACGGCTATAATATACTAGGTAGCTCTTCTTTGTATAGAGGTCTCTTCGCTCCGTAAAGCTAATAAAGCACTAAGCAAGTGCCGGAAAGCCAAAAAAAATACGTATAAGGCTTGGAGGGTCACTTACTATATAAAAGGCACAGGATCTACTAGATTAGAAAGCCGTAGGCAAGCAGGTAATCCAGGAAAATCGACAAAGTGGTAGTGGTATAGGGAAGTCTTGTACGAAGACTTAATGCTGTGGTGTATGCGGCAAGCCTGGCCATAACGCGCGCACTTACTAGGAGACTACAGATGCTTTAGACTTAGCTGTTTCTAATGTTATTATAGTTGGTTAATAGTTTCGTTGTATTATAATGGAGGATGGTAATTATAAGGTAATTGAAAGTGACCGGCTCACTTATATAACGTACATTATAAGCGAGTGACCAATATAAGCGAGCGACCACTTTTTTCACGCAACGCCTAACCTCACCCTCAAAACCTTATTTTCTCAACAATCCAAAATGCCATCTAATTCAAAGGAAGCCCATATAATCTTAGCCCTTAAGGCTCTTTAAAATAATAAAAATCTAAGTATATTAGCGGCAGCCAAGATATATAACGTCGATCGCAGTACGCTTAGATACCGACGCGCCGGCCGGCTTACACAACGCGATACTACGCCCAAATCGAAGAAGCTTACTTAATCCGAAGAGGATACTATTATTTAATATATTACTAAGCTATGTACGCGAGCTTTTCTACTAAGATTGCGTAGTGTGGAAGATATGGCTAACCAACTGCTACGCGTACGCGACGCGCCCCCTATTAGCAAGCTCTAGGCATATAACTTTATTAAACGTTAGCCAGAGCTCCGTACGCGCTTTACGCGTAAATATAATTATTAGAGGGCTAAATGCAAGGATCTAAAGATTATTAGCGAGTGGTTCGCACTTATGCGGAATACTAAGGCTAAGTACGGTATTATAGATAACGATATTTATAACTTCGAGGAGACTGGGTTTATAATAGGTATTATCTTCGCGGGTATAGTAATTACGATCTTAAACGGCCTTAATAAAGCGAAACTAGCCTAGCTTAGTAACCGCGAATAAATAACGGTAATCCAGGGAGTTAATACCCTCGGCTAGGCCATCTTTCCTTTTATTATTTTAACCGCGTAATACTATTTTACTAATTAATATACCGAGTATAACCTACCGTTTACTTAGCGTATCGTAACTATTAATAATAGCTAAACTATTAATACGGTAGGCCTAGATTAAATTAAATACTTCGACTATTATATAGCGTCTCGTATAAAAAGCAAATACCGGTTATTAATCCTCGATGGCCACGAAAGCTACTACTCGACTAAATTCGAGCGCCACTACTAGCAGAACAATATTATTACGCTCTATATACCTCCATACTCCTCCTACCTCCTCCAGCCACTCGATATTAACTGCTTTAGGCCGCTAAAACAGGCGTACGGTCGCCAGATCGAGGACTTAATATATATATATATATTAACTATATAAATAAGCTTAAGTTCCTCTATACCTTCTGCGAGGCTTTTTTTACCTTTATAATAAAGAGGAATATATAGGGTAGCTTTGCGGGTGCTAGCCTTATACTATACGATCCAAAGAAGGTATTTTCTAAATTAAATATAAAGCTTCGTACGCTAACACCTCCAAACTTACGGCCGGGCACAGCACTCCTTTAGGTCTCCCAGACACTATATAACCCTCGAGAAGCTAATTTATAGTTAACGCTTATTAAGACTCGCATTACTAACTATTAAAATAGCTCCCCGACTTTAATATTAGCTACGGTAGACTAGCTTACTAAGGGTATAACGGCTATAATATACCAGGTAGCTCTCCTTCGTGCAAAGGTCTCTTCGCTCCGTAAGGCCAATAAGGCACTAAGTAAGCGCCGGAAAACTAAAAAAACACATATAAGGCTTAAAGGGTCACTTACTGTATAAGAGGCACAGGATCTACTAGATTAGAAGGCCGTGGATAGGGAGGGAGTGTAAGAAACGCAGCCGGATAGTAGTAATATAGGGAGGGCTCGTACGAAGGTTCAGTACTGTAGTATATGCGGTAAGCCTGGGCATAATACGCGCACTTACCAGGAGGCTACAGAATCATCTGATTCAGCTATTTCTAATATAATTATAGTTGCTTCCTAGTATTATTGTATAGTAATTAAGGATAATAGTATAAAGGTTGTGAAAAAGTGGTCGCTCGCTTATATTGGTCGCTCGCTTATAATGTACGTTAACCGGCTCGCTTATAAAGTACGTTACAAAGTTCTTATATAAAGCTACTGTAGCTAACTAA
This sequence comes from Podospora pseudoanserina, assembly GCF_035222485.1. NCBI lineage: Eukaryota > Fungi > Ascomycota > Sordariomycetes > Sordariales > Podosporaceae > Podospora > Podospora pseudoanserina. The sequence goes on from NC_085924.1 coordinate 1,359,152, forward strand.
ACCGGTAAAAGTTATAGGAATTAATAAGGAAGAAAACGAGGTTTTAGATAACTATAAAAGGCTTCCTTTATAGTGTATTTGGAATAGCTTTTTCTTTTATAAGTTTAAATTTAAGTTAAACAATTATAATTAATATATTAATTTACTATACTTTCTTCCCATATAGAATTCCTTATAGTTTAGTATTTACTATTATATTTATAGGATATAGTTTTTTATATTTAATTTCCTTCGGTGCTACCTCGCACTATTATATTTCGTAATCCAAGATCCTTAGACTCTTTAAGTAGAGGAAGATCGGATTATATAGCCTAGTAAAAAAAAGATAATAATATAGAAATATATATAGAGATATATATAATAATAGGCGTCGAGGCGTTATATTAGTAGCACTTAACGGCTCAGCTTAGATATTCCGGAATCTAGATACAGAATATTTAATAATATTTAACTTAACTTTTTTCTTTATCGAAATAATATTTCAACGGTATCGAGTTCCGCCCTTTAAACGTCCTTAATAGTAGTTATTGGTATCGGATAAAACCTATTAGTAATTTTTTAGATCCCTGATAGGCTAATATAGATCTCATCGCATAAGTCTACCTTAGTATTAAACCTAGTAAATAAATCTATAACTTAAACCGGACTAGCTATTGTATTTTAGCTAACCGCCTAAGCTGGAATAGCTCTATTTAGTTCTTTAACTTACTTATTTTTCTCTGCGCTTAGCCCAAGTGGGATAATCTACGCCACCTAGGTAGTCCCTTTATCAGTTTTTATCTCCTAACCGCTATTAATAAGGTACTTAGTTTAAAACAACTTACGATAATCCTAATATATTAATTCCGCCTTTTTATCTATCTCGTAAGCGTAAAATACGCCCTAAGCAGCTTTTTCGTCCCCGGCGTTCCTTTAATAATATCTACGCTGCCTAAGTGTATCGTCACTACGTTAGTAAAGTTCTTTCCTAACTAGTCCGACACCCGACCCTCGTTCGCTATCTAGATAGCGAGGAAACCCGGGTAGCCCTCGTAGTCACGGTTAAACTCAGAATCGTCGCAGATCTCACCCGCATACTGGCTGCTAACGAGATCGACCGAATCGTACAGCTTTAGGTCGTTTTGCAGGCGGAAGTAGATTCAGGCTCGCCAGCAGCCATAGTCGGTTATCGAGTCGCCTAAGGGCATCTATCTAACTGGCTTTTAGTCCCTTTATTTTGGGAGGAATAGGGATAGAGCATATGGAAAGAATAAAACAGTTAGGATATAGGGCCTTATTGTAAGTTGTTGTAAAGGTAATAAAGTTAAAGTTAAATTACAAGGCGCAAAGGAGGTATACGGGGCAGCTAAGGGATAATATAGTACCCTAAGTAGAGTAGTGTTTATCCGGCAAGAGATATCCGGGATCAGGTTACTATATAGTGCACAAAACGGCACTGTAAATACGGAAGATCTAGTCCGCGAGCTACGCAGCTATATAATAAGAGCGTGATTTATAATATATTTACTTTCATTATATCTCGTGTCATTATTATTCTAGCCCATCCAACACTATATTTCCTACTTAAAACCCCCTTTATATATTATGGTTCACAACTATTATCTTCTTCCCTTCTATATCTACTTATAAAACCCTGAACACCTTACTTTAATACTCTCCCTCCCCGGCGTCCCCTCGGGCATCTGCGGGTTAATAAAAGCAGTATACGGTGTTACCCCCGAAACCCCCTTCTTCCTGCCCGGCAACCGGCCCCCCTTAGAGGCAAAGGACTTAATGAGTATCGCCTCCCCAGGCGTTATATCCTTAATGTAGTACAGCTTGTGGTTCTCATTGGGCAGCACGCCATATGTCTTGCTCTTAACCTCGTATCCCTCAAGCGAGTCGAGCGTCTCCTGCGACGGCTTAATTTCCTTGCCCCTATCGTCGCCGTCGTCCCCTTCGTTGCGCTTAGGGTAGAGCAAGCTAACCGGCACAAGATCCTCGGGCGCGGTGGTGCGGTAGTTAATTACCGCTAGGGGGAAGTCGGTGGCGGGGTGCCGGATGGGTCTCCAGACGTTGATGAGCTGGTAGCGCTTTTGGAGGAGGGCGTCGACCTCTTCCTTGGGCGTGATGTGCCGCCGTACTCTGGCCTCGGCGGCCTTAGGCGTCTGGTCGACGTGGACTTGCTGCACCGGCTGGCGGGCGGCGTTGGGGTCGTGCCTGCGGATGGTGTGGTCGAAGATTTCGATGCGCTTGAGCTTTTGGCCGCTGTGCTCGAGCCGTTCCCTTAGGAGGGCCTCCACCTCGGCGTAGTACTTTGTTCGGATAGTCTTATCATCCTCAAAGTCTTCTAGGGTGGTGGCGGAGGGGGAGCGGTAGACCGCGAAGCCGGCTACGTCGATGTCGGCACCGAAGGAGCTAACTTTAGAGTGGCTATCGAGACAGTCGGCGAAGTTAGTAACCTCTTTATTAACGATTTTACGACTGTACAAAGAGTAGTCTATATCTACTTTGGCCTATGGCGTCTCCCTAGCGGTGATACTTGCTAGGTCGAGGTAGCGGAAGGTGCTGATAGTTATTTTGCGGGCTATGAGTTGTCTCAGGAGTCTTTATAAAGAGATTATAGGACGAAAGGGACGCATTAAAGTATAGAAGTATTAATATTATATTTTTACGTCGGTGAAGTGTCACAGTTAACCCAACGGCAAGTCGCGTAGTATGTGGGGCGCAGGACGTCCCCAACCAATCATTAAGAAAGTCAGGAGACAGCTAATTGGGGCTGGCCAGAAAGTACTATAGCGCTAAAGCCCACGAGCACTCTGCAGGATGCAAGATGCTCGGGGTAATCGAAGGCATAGCACGACGAGCGCTCTGCAGGATGCAATGTGCTAGAAGTGATCGAGGGCATAGCACGACGAGCACTTTAGGGTCTCGAGGTCTATATATACGGAGGAACTGGCTGGTGTAGATAGACAGTTCCGCAGTATGCAATTTAAGCTTGTATTTACAGGATCTAGTATTTACATTGAGACATCTTGTTGTGCACTGTTTAGCTGCACCGAACCAGGATTATTTAGAAGTGCCTTTAACTAGTATCCCTTTCAGAGGTTCTGGATAGGGGTTCGTCACATGAAGTCTTTAAAATGGCGGGGTAAGACCCTCTTAAATCCTAGCGCGGGGTTACATATATAGCTCTACATAACAATTATCGTAATTAGTAATGTAGGATAACTAGAATAATCCGATGGATTACGCGGCGGGTTTATAAAGCAGTCTTTATTAACAGTGGTTTGTCTTGCAATCTCTTTTTTTCTTGGGCATTCGATTTAAGATTTAGATTGAAGACCAAAATAAGATATTTTTGCGCCGAGCTAGAAATATTTACTTAAGTAGAGAGGATTTAACGTCATTCTAACAAGCACGCTTTATTATAAGATAACGGTTCGATAAGTAAGTTAGGGTTATCTACGCCCTTTGCACTCTTTAGTCCCCCGACACTACTCCTGCCTACTAAATATTTTTTAGGTAGGACTTTAAATAAGATAAATGAATTTAGAAACTTTAATTTAATTTTTATAAGCTTAAATTACTTCTCTAAATATACTAAGCGCTGTACCTAACTAAAACACCGATGTCGACCGACACTATGCCTTTTGTCCCCAGAATACTAAACTAGGGAAGTAGCCTATAAAGTTCAGACTAAATAACTATAGCAATTAGATCCACGATCCTCTACGAAAAATATTTACGAGAAATCTTAAACACTTACTTCCTTAGAAAACTAACTATTAAAAATAGGCCTATACGCTAAAATTCCCTGCATCTCCAACCTAAACACCACTTCTTTCGTGACGGCCGGATTACTAATTACGCAGACCACCTCCGCCTTAAACTCTTTCACTAACCTTAACACCTGCGGAAATATCTCCTTCCGCTTCCCTTTCTCGCTCGTATCGATCACTACTAGGTTCCGATCTATTCTGCTTACCAGATCCAGCGTCTGTGGCCCGTACATCTTAAGCGGGCTCTTCGTCTACCACAATACCTTTATTTAGAGCCTATTTTCGTCCGCCAAAAATAATAAGCAAGGGCCGATCCCGCTCCCTATTGTGACGACGATAATGCGGCTAAATATATGGAAGATATATCCAAATCCGTACGTCGGTACGCCTCTTTTCCACAGCTTAGTCGGCTGGGTGACGATAGTATCCTTTATTTAGTCGCCGACCCGGGAGATAATATAGTTAAATTTTATATTTTTCAGCGCTATTTCCTTAACGTTATCGAAGTAGTCGGGGAAATAAGCGTAGGAGTATTAGTCTTTAAGTGGGTACTTAGCGACTTAAATACCCTAGCCAAACTTAACGGTAGTATAGTTAAAGTAAAGCCTAATAGCGTACGGGGAGAGGGGCTCGAGGGTAACGGTTATTGTGTGTAGTAAGAGCCAGGGGTAGATTATAGTAATAATTATGAAAATTAAAATCCAGCAAAAAAGGAAACAAAAAAGAAACTTTCCTAAAGAAGCTTCTTAGGTACCGAGGAGGAAGAGCAACGCCCAAAAGAGGACTAAAATACCCCAATTAGCGAAGAGGTACACAAATTTGAAAATATCGTAGTATTTTCTACGGATAGTGGGGTAGGCTAGCACGATAATGGAAAGGCGGAGGGCAAAGACGGAGTAGATTAAGGCGAGGACGGCGATACTTATTGGGTTAGCGCTGGTGGAGTTAAACTGGTAGGTGTAAAGGTCGGCGAAACCGATATACTAGATGAAGAAGGCGACACCGGTGCCGCTATGGACACCGCCGAGGTAAAAGATGCGGTAAGCAAGACGTTTGATTATCGTTAGTGCTAATCGTGGGACAGAGCCGAAGATGAGGTATAAGAAGTTCAGGACTAGTAGTTACCGGCAGAGGCCACAGACGGCAAGGTTGATGGCTAAGGCGTTAACGAGGTCTAGAGGCGCCGTACCCTTGACGAGGTAGATGATAAGGGGGATGATATTGCTAATGAAGGCGAGTGTGAAAAGGCGGCGGTAGACGTTGAGGGCTGTGTATCTAATGAAGCCGAGACGTTTTCGTAATGGCTCCTCTTTCTGGCGTTGTTTGGGCTTCGAGGTCTTGTAATGGGTTCTCTTGTAATGGGGAAGGCAGGGAAGAGAGGTCTGAGTCTGTTGGTGGTACTGGGTTGGAGAGGTCTATTCTGGTTTCGATGATCTCATCCTTCTTCCAGTCCTTCTTCCCGTAAACAACTGCTGTCCTGTCCTCCATTGTGAGCAATGTGGGTTGTCACTGAACAATTAAAGCATAACGACTTAGTTAAGAAGGATGGTTGGGTATTCCCTATCAAAGAAAGGCAACACCATGCTCTATTTGTACCACCGACCATTCTGAAGAAATTTTGGCGTTCTGTCACAACCGTTCAGCTAGGTCTGCCATAATTAACGTTGAAACTGCACGGAAAGGCTTACGTCAATCATTCTAACGGCCCGTGAATTAGAACGGCGATGTCTGTAGTGCTGCAGTGACAACGATGCAATAAGATCACCTATGCGCCCTCCCAATCGGAGTTGAGCTTTCCCTTCATTCATTATCACATTATTCCCGAGTCCCTCGATTCAGGCGAAATGTCGTTTTGAATCACCTACCTCTTTTTTCTGTTCGCCGAGAGCAACTTGTCCGGTATGTAATGTGGAAGTGTTATTAATTATGTACAATCTTTGATCGCCCTTGACTCACATCGGATAATGATGATTAGGTGCAGAGCCTCCCTTTTTGTAACTCGGTAGAGTACCTGGTACCATTGCATCCCAATCACATATGTATGAGACCACGCAAGCCTCAAATGCAGCCAGTTTTCCAGACCACACCCAATTACATTGACCGTGGGCCTTGCAAATTTCATGTGGAAGCCTCTGCCGTGTCTCAACCGAATCCTCGGCGATTTCTGTGTGAGCACAGACTCTATCATCTCGATTCTGAACTCCCTCCCTCAGTAGATCCCGAATTCAGGGTCATGTTCTACAAAAACATACAAACAGAAAATATAACGGCGATGAAAGGAAACCCAACTGCTTAATGGATCAAGACAGAGAGACTTCATGATGTTGCACCGCACGATGCAGTCGACAGTTGGCATCCACGCCACTCTCATTCGTTCGGAGTCCGGACAAACTTCTTTCGCAACCTCAGCTAGCACTACCACCAGCAAACAAGTCGCTGCCAACAGCACGCCCTAACAATAGATACGGCCTGCATTAATCGTCAGGGTTCGGCAATGCAATGTAATGCAATGCAGCTAAGCTGAAGAAAAACACTAGCATTAAAAAAAGCAAAAGGTGGATTAACTTGCTGCCCAGGCACTTGGTACCCACTTTTGGGCTCCACCACCACAACCACACTTCCACCCACCCACACACACAAAACGCAGGGACATATCTTCCATCAGAAAGGCGGAACTCCGCCCTGGCTGCCATCAATCCAATTGGAACCATCCTCATCGGGTATGGTGTAGCGGTAACATCGTTGACTCTCACTTCTCAGAAGTGTCTGTTTCTCTCAACAGCCCCGGGTTCGACTCCCGGTATCCGAGTCCTAACTTTTTTTTGGACTATTTTGGTGCCACACACACACACATGAGACAGGCAAGAAAGAGAGTCATCATTGCGTTTCAAATCGAGAGACATGATCAGGTCATGTCTTTTTCTTTTGGAAGACGACTGTTGCCTAGAGAATGTACGTACACGATGGCCTCTGTCTATGCCTCATAGCGACGGGTACTTGGTTTCCTTGATCTGAGGCCAATCCCAGGTCTGTCAGATGGTCATAACATTGCCTTGGTGTTGCCGTCGTGTCTGCTCTGTTATTGGGCAACATTCTTTCGGCACGTTTCAGCAACCAAACGCTCTCATCGTTTCCACTACAGCCTGTCACGAACTGTCACTCTCCTGCGCTGACATGCACCACCAAGCTTGGGTTTTGCTGGACCTGTTTGGCAGCATGGTGGAGATAAACTTGTAACTGCCGATGGTACTTCTACACCTCTCGACGGACATGTTCACCCTCGGCGGATAACGGCACTCTCGCGTTGCGCCTGTAGGTGACCTGTGAAAGCCATCTTTATTCCAGGTAACCGGCAACGTCAACTTCTTCAAGCTTGCAACGGGTCTGACATCTTGGTGTTGATGAGGGATGACTCGTCCTTGGTCGGGCTGAGGTTTGCAATAATATCAGGGTGCCTTGCATCTGAAGGATTCTTTTCATCACCATGTTAGTCCGGAGGTAGGCACTTTGCAGTTAAAATGCTATTGAAAAGCTGCCGCATTTTCCACTGACAGAATGGAAAGAAGAGCGTGCTTGTTGACCAGACACCATCCGTTGTGGTGAGCTCTGGAAGTGGCTACCGTAGGTAGGTAGGTATTAAACTACTGCAGTGCTTGCTAGGAAGGAGCGACGTGATTGATTACCTCCCTAACTGCGGTGGACACCTTCCAGAGGGGTTTCAGGTTGTCACGAACAATTGTAGTAGCAGTCCGTAAGTGTGATTTCAAAGTATTGCGGGGATCTTGAAACTAATCCGATGAATAAGGTAGGTACGTGTCTACATATATATCCATGATCGGTACCCTCTTTCTCATATGTGTTTGGATATCCACGCCCAAAGGCCAGCCTCCGTCCATAATCTACTACCGTGGTACACACTTATGACAAAGCCTCCCTCGACCAGCGATAAGGAGGTTGAATGAACCTGCCGACTCCACCTTGTATAAAAGTGAGACCTCAGCGAACTCTCCGAGACCCGCTGCCACTCGAGTGGCGGCTGCCATGACTGGAGGACCGGCTCGAAGACCTACTCAGACCGAGCAAGCTGTAGAGGAAGGCGCCACGTTCCGAGCTGAGACTTTCCCCGGCATGGACAGCAAAGTTGTATTTCAAGCCGTGATCAAGCTGCGGTGCAACTTCCCTCACAATCTCTGAATGAGAAAGAGATATCCAGACAAGGTCGTTGAAATCCTTATTGCTATCGCGTATACTAAACGACCTCAGCTTGGCGTGAAAAAGGTGCTGCAGCCTGACAATATTGTAGGAGCGTTGACCGCACGTGGTGTTGAGCGTGTAGGTGTTGGTGGCTCCCTGGAGCACTCTAGGTGCGCCTTTCTCGCTTATTACCCAGGTTCAATGTTTGTTAGCATGCCAACTGAGAATGGAATTCGTCCCTCGAGTAGGTAATCTGGCGCTCACCATTCAGAATCAAATCGACCTCCACCGCCAGTGTCAGGACATTCTGTCCGTAGGAGCGACCTGTGAGCACGAACATGCGAGCACCACCGCTTCCAGCAACCGCGGCCGCGCGAGGAATATAGACCCTAGATCAACTGGGTTAGCATGTACTACCAGTAGGTGTGTACCGGTTGTCGGCAGCAAATGCTGCCAGCAGATCCCTGGTTCTAACCTGGACAGCCACATCGACGTCGGTAGTCGTCCGTTCCTGCTTTCCAAGAAGGATCATGCTCATACCGCCCATGACGCCATACTCAATCCCACGTGTCCTCAAGACTTGTACAACATGGTCTAATGCGTAAACTAGATGCCGTTGTGTGACGTGCTTGTCGTTTTGTTCCTCGAGATAATCCAGCTGATCTTCAGTATATGTGGCAGGAGCAGGGGGAAGTTGAAGGGGAGGTGTGCCTCGGCTAGAGCGGCTTCTAGAGCTTGTGCTCGAGGTCCTACTGTGGCTTTGAGATGGTCCACGGTACGAAGACATTCAGAAGACTGATATACCGGATATCAGAAAAGAGAGAAGGACAAGGAGTGGGAAGAAGGGTAGGAGCTAAAGGAGTAAACTAAAGTTGGAAGGTATGTTACAGCTGAGATTGTAATCAAGGGGTCAGGCACTGTCCAGCAGTGTCTGTTGAACGACTTGGAGAGATGTGAATTATGGATGTCCGATTGGTCTCCTTGAGCTTGCCTGGGTTGTCGTCCCTTTATAGTACCAATAGAAAAGATATGAAAAGGTAGTGCCTCTATTTCTCCAGCCGAGCTTTCTTATAATAGAAACCGGGTTCGTTCTAAGCTCCCTAGCACCATCCCGCCTCCTCACGTTGGTGTTGTGGTCGTAGAGTGTGAGTTGGCGATGTTTTTGGAACGGTTGGCTCCTCGGTCAAACGGCCAGGCCGGTCTGTGGGACTAAGTCTCAGTGGTTTGTCAAAAAGTGGTGTGACGTTCAGGATGTCGCGACTAGTTTTCTCTGGAATGGTCTCCTCCCAATTCTGTGGCAACTGCGATCAAGTGCCATCCAGTCACTTCACCTGATCACCCCTGGCCGGCCATTTGGGATTGCAGGTCTGAGGCACCCAGACCATGGCCCCGCCACATCTAGCTGCCTTGCCCAACTTTTGTTCCTTAAATATCTGCTTTGTTCATTGATTTATCACCAACCCGCATTGGCTACAGTACTGCAAGAGGCTCAAAGCACTGTTGGAGTCACATGACCTGTATGTGCATGTTCCACAATATCTTACCAAACACCAAGACTGAACTGGTACCTAACCAACAACTTGAATTCCTAACACCAAAACACCACAAATCAAGCCAGACATGAGCAATACCGATGGTGAAATTCTCCCAGGAGACCCAAGGTTTCAGCCTCGATTAAAATCTCAGTATGTGCTTGACCTGGGAAAACCGGACGATGCGGACTGTGGTCGTGGCGTCCAGGAGACGCTCGATGTCATCGCCGCGCTGGAAAGCTCTGGAATTCCTTGCTGCGTCGTCGGCACAAAGGCTCTGGTGTATTATGGCGCTCGCCGAGTTCCTATGGTTAGTATTTCCGTCGAGCTACGTCCAAAACAATGTGGTTTGCTGACTGCGAGTTGTTCAGAACTGGGAAATATGTGTCCCGACAGAGTCATTCAATAGAGCGATCACCTTGCTCACCTCATCCCCTCTGAACGAAAAGTACGAGGTATGGCACCGCGTCCTGCCGAGGCCTCAAACACTCATGCACACCTACCCCCGCTTCACGCTCAAGGGTGTCAACTTTTTTTTCATAATTGTGCCGGAATTTGAATGCCTTCTTTCTCCTAGCACGGACCAGTGCGAGCGCAGTGCGAGCGGGATCCCGTACCCCAAGCTGGAGCTGTTTGCCCAGAGCCTGATCGACCTGCAACAGTACGCTGATCTGGACGACCTCGTGGACGGAATGAATCTAGAGGAAGAGTGGGGCGAAACCAACCTAGAGCTCGACAAACCACCGCCGCTCAAGCACATCCGGGAGAAGAATGACATGATTGCTCGCTCTCTACCAGAAGACATGCGCGACGTCACTCCGCTTGCCTTGCTGAGTGAGAGGACGAGGCCGGCGCGGGATGCATGGCGGCGCAGCGTGGGCACGAAGCATCGGAGGATCAACGATGAGCTGCAGAGACACAGGTACCTGACGAGGTTCCGGAAGGTCGGCTCGAAAGATCCGCGTGAGAATACGGACCGGGAGGTGTGACTGGTCTATCTGTTCTTGTAGTAGCCTGTTTTGTTTTGTTTTTGGCTGAGTGCCTTGCTCAGTATATGTATGTTGCTCATATCTTCCATCTAATAAAATAAGAAATATACTGTAAGTCGTACAATGTATTCAATGAACCCAAGAAATAACAGAAGAACGGCAACAAGATCTAGAGCTCCTTCAAAGGCCCAACAAAGAAAACTACCCCACAAAAAAAGCTACCTCAGTACGCATCCACCAGAAAACTATCCAGCTTCGGAGTAAAGAATTCAAAGCTCTGCTGATTAAAGACACACTAAAACTCCTCCTCCTCATCATCCTGCTGCTGTTCTTTGCCCGTGCCCTTGCCCTTTCCTTTGCCTTTCCCATTGCCGCCGCTAGTATTACTACCCCAAATAGGCCTCAGAGGAAACCCGCAAATCCCCTCCTTCTCCCCCTTCTTCTTACCTCCCTAAACAATCCCCTCCAGCCGCTCAAAGTCCTTTCCCTCCTCCACCCACTCCATCAAGCTCTTCAGCACCTCCGTCGGCCAAGCGGAATTGTTAGGCTTGACCACCCCTAGCGGGTCCACAGTCCCAGGATCACAATGAGAGCCCCCAGGTACTAAACACAGCTTATTCCACTTTGCCATCTCGGCATACCCCTGCTGCACCCCCAAACCAGGGTACATTATCTTCCTGGCTTTATCCTGATACATGGTCGACGAGACCGCGGGAATCATGGCATCAGCCTCCCCATACCGCACAATCATCTTACCCCCATTGGACTTAAACAGAGTGAGGTCCGGCCAGAATTTAAAGATGGTAGACATGTACTTGCTCATCGCGTCGTTAACCCATTCGCGGATAACATCAGGGCTGACCTCATCCAGCGGCAGTGTAGCCGAGTAGACCTTCTTAATCAACAGGTTCACCACGGCAGGAGAGACAGGATTGGATAGGGCTCGAGCTGGTTCGTGGCCGGGTTGAAGACGGTAATAGAGTCGCTGAAATCCACGGAGGGGATGTAGAATGCCTGGACGAGCTTATTCTTCGAGTCGTACATACCGCGCCAGGTGTCGGCTACCACAACGGCTACTTTAGCGGAGACGGTGCCAGCAATAGGGGGTTAGCTGAGCTGGGGAACAGCGGAGCAGTTGTAGGGGTTGCCAATGAAGGACGAGGCGTTAAAACGGGCGAAGCAGAGGTCTGTGCGGGCAACTACCCCGTCGGTTTTGCCGTCGAGGGGATCGCAGAAGGCGATGGCATCGGCGGTAATGCGAGCAAGCTCGCAGACAGAGGGGTAGTAGTCGTGTTTTCGCTAAGCGAGGGGACCGTGGTAGTAAAAGATGGGGTGGCAGATTACCGGGGAACCCACAGAGACGCCGTCAAAGGTTATACCGTACTTTTGGACATAGGACATGCCCTCGCGCCCGCCCTCGGAGCAGCCGTAGAAGTAAGAGTAGATTTTGGTCAAGTTGGAAGAGCGGTAGAACTTCCGTGTCAGTTCTTTGCCGAGAACCGTCATTTCGTACATAGCTCGGTAAGAGTACGCGATGAGGGCGTCGTAGTTCATGGCGCCGGGATGGGTGCTGTCTGGCAGAGCCGTGAAGTTGGTGACAGGCTGAGCCGTGACAGAACCAGTGTCACACGTCAACAACCAACAGGCCTTGGCCACGGCCAACTGCATCTCCAACTGCAAGCCGACAGCCAGTCGTTGAAAGTGAAGCAGGCAATCAGAAGCAACTGCGCTTAAGGATGGATCTCACTAGCTCAAAGGAAAGTTGAAGGACTTAGCAATGGCCTGAGGCCAATAGGGCACGGGCTATGTGATGAAGGATAAATACGCGCTCAGGATCATTAGACTGTATTCCTTCTTCCTGGAACACAGACTTCGAGGCCATTAGAGATTATTAGCCTGAATTGAACCACGAAGTTCCAAGCTCTAATATTACAGCCCTTGTCACAACCAGCGATTAATTCAAGGCCCTGGAAGAAGTCGGGTGCTGGAAAGGATGATTCAACGAAAGATATTGTGCAGAAGTCCCGAAGGTTCGAACTACACGTGGATTTAACCATAAGACCGGCCACTACCAAAAGTTTTAGAAGCCCCATCGTGTCTCAGATATTCCCGTCAAGTTCTTGAGCTGTCTGGTGAGGAATCAGCAACCCATTCAAGGCGCTTCGTCTGGATATTTGTAGAGGATCATATTAGTAATCCCCTAGGGAACCCAGATTCTTGGCAAACAAGTCGATAGCTTAAGAGCTAGAGAGCTGGATAAATCCACTAAAACTCCTCTACTCCTCGTCAAAACGTCATCAAACAAGCTAAAGACTAGGATGGAAAATAAAAAAAAATCCCATTTGCTACTATCTGCCCTTATAATTTATTCATGGTATCCCTGCAATGCGAAGTATGGGGTACACGGAATACGAGATCTCGACCCGATCAGGGGGGTTGATGCCCCACTTTGAGGCTACCTCCACACACGCACCAACAACCCATGCAATAGGATTGTGTAACCACAGAATCTCTTAATCCCCCTTGGAAGGATGTTGTGGTACAATGGTATGACTGTTATTTGCCAATTTGGAAGGTCAGATTTCAATCCATTGTTGACGGATTGAGGCTATGTATCCGGAATCGTGTTCCCCCACATCTCCTACCAAGACCCTTATCCTGTAGTTTGGTCTTGTTTAAGCTTCAAAGCTGAACTGAAGTAATAACTAATTACACGTGCCTTTTATATAACTGCTGGGTGAAGGGGTTGGCCCACTTACTTAACCGAAGGGCACCTACCTCTTTAGCGTGAGAGCTGCAGTTGAATCCGATCTGTTACTCAGGTAAGAACGATCCAATTGATTTTGCAATTAAGAGAGTGAGTGCACCAATCACCGAGCTCCATCCTGCCATATTGTCAGTCCCCTCATGCCTGAAGGACTATCTTTCGGGCATCAGTCAGTATTTTCCGTCGTGATCCGCCACTTCTCCTCATAAGACCAATCGCCGAGGTTCAAACATCAAGATCAACTCCATCTGCCATTCGCTTATCGGATACCGCGTACTACATATGCAGCTATCCACCAGTTAGGATGGGCATGATACCTAGTAGGTCTCACGGCAGCGACCCAACAGGTCTTATACTTAACATACGCCGCACTCTCTTAATACCCTTTCCTCTGACACTGTTCTTCGTTGTTCGGCACCTCGAAACAAGTCTTGGAATGCTACTATGGCCCGACAAAAGACCCAACTCCCTTTGCGCCCAGCTGGCTCGCAAGTGGGCAAAAAGCCCTGCGTGTTCTTCGCCCAGCAAGGCTGTCGAAATGGTAGCTCCTGCTCATTTTCCCATGATCCAGCCGTCGTCGAGTCAGTGACCAGAATTACCCCCACCAGCGAGCAAGATAGCAAAGCCCCGACATCCAAACCCACCTGCCATTTCTATCTTAAAGGAGCTTGCCTGAAGGGAGATAGCTGCCCCTTTGCTCACCCGGAATCCACCCAACCACTCGTTGCCGAGGAGTATGGGGAGCATTCAACTAATAAAAGACAGGGCCCAGAGAATGTAGGCTCAACCCCATTCTAAAACTAAAGACATTTGCTAATCTCCATATTGTGTAGGATGAATCCGAGAACAAACCCGGCGACTGGATACGCCCGCTCGGCAGAGCGGTTATATAGTTAGGACACGGGGCAGCACTACTGAAGGTATCTCTCCAGTCAGACTTCTCAGCCGTTCGCATCAGTCAATTGCCTGTGGACAGCACACCGGGTCATATCTTTTTAGTCTTCCGCAAACTCGGCTTTGCCGTCTCGATCGACAAAATCCGCTTCACCCTATGTCCCGATCTAACATATCGTGTTACCGATCTCCGCATTGAGGATCCCGCTTTCGCCAGACGGTTCATCAGCATGGCAGATGTGTGGGGCACCAAAGGGCCCAGGTTTTCCCAGACCCACACCGGTTTGCTCTTGGGGCTGGATTTTCTTACTGTTTTCTTTTGAACCAACAACCAACTACTGTAATACTAATTTGCTTACCAATTTTGGCCATTTTTTGGCCTTATATTCGCCGCCGGTGACTTTCCTAGGTCGCCAGCCCAATAGGTTATAAGCTCTTTTGACGCTTAAATCACTAAGCAAACCGAAGTCGACGCCTTCGTCGACAATCTAACCTCGCAAGGCCGAATACTATACCGGACCTTACGACTTTTCGACCCTTGTCAGACCAATATTACGCAATTAGACCTTTCGACAGCAATTTTAGAGGCGTTAAGAGAATTAACTAACTTCCTAATCAACGGAAGCCTGGTTTTAACCCTAACGCTTATTTTAATAAAGAGTTAAAGCGACCGATTACCCCTTACCGATAAAAGTATAGTTTACAGTACTAACCTTCTCCTAATTAAGTTTCCTTAGTTCTATTATTTCTACGACCTTTTAGCTAAGAAATTACTATTTTCCGGTAATAATCGAGAACTCTATCCTACCTTATTAGAAGACCGATAGCGGAGCAAGTATCTCGCTCTTTATATAAGTTAATTTAACCTACTATAGGCGGCTATAAAGTTAAGTAGCGCCTTTCTTTAAGTTTTTCTTTTAATATCTTTCTTATAACGTCTTTCTTACGACTTTTTTTTAATTAGTTTTTCTTTTAAGATAGTTAATACTAACGTTATTATAGCCTAGCTCTTAGAGCTTATAAAAGCTATAGGGAATACTAATACCGTCGCTATAGTTAAATAATAAACCTTTTAAACTTTACCGGCTTTAAACTTAAAGACCGATCTTTCCGGCTAGGAATTTTAATTAACTTAGTCCTTTATATACTATAGTTTAGAGGACTATATTAAGGTTAATATATAGCTATTAGCGGAAGAAAAGATATTTACTTTCGATTAATAACGTACTAATAACCTAAATATTTAAAACCTAATAATAACTTCCGTTAAAAAGCCCGAGATCCGATAACAAATTTTTAACTTTAGTTAAAGGGCCAACGGTATTAGTACCTATAATTTATATTAAAAGATTATTTAAGTCTTATAGCGCGGTACTTTCGATATTATTAGTATACTTTTAAAGGAGTATTTTACTTTTAAACGTATTAACTTCGCTTTATTTTAAACTTATTTTAGCCGGCTTAAGGTCCTTCGCCGTCGTTTTAATATAATAGAAATTAAGATTAGCTATATAGTTTACCTTTAGGCTACCCTAAACGGTATTAAAACCGCGTACCCCGATTTATATAACCGGCTAGTAAAGAAGATAAAAGACAGTATTATAACCTAGGCGCTCCTTTATTAAGAGTATAGCGTTAAAGCCGTTACGGAGAAAACTACGCTAGCTTACTTTAAAATTATTATCGAGACTATTAAGGCCCCGGCCGCGACTATACCCTTATATACTATATTATTAACCTCGTTAAAGAAATACGACTATTATACTAAGGGTTTAAAGAAAGGTAATTAATACTATATAGGCTATAGTCGTTACTACCCGAAGGGTAAAGCTTATTAATAGTATAACCTTAATAAAGCTTTAAAGGATTAAAAATATAAAGAAAAGGTATAAGCGGATAGGTAAAAGAGGCGGTAGAATACTAGCTCGTTAATAGGGACTCTTTAAGGCTATACTAGTAGCGTTATTAATACTAGGTTTTCGAGGGACCGACTTACTTATAGTACCCTAATACTATTTAATAACTTCGTTAATATATTACTCTTTATTTACTATAACGATAATTAATCGGATTTTCGTTTCGGCCCTTAAAGGCAATACTCTCGTTAGTAAATACCTTTAAAATCTAATAAACCGTCGAGGTATTTAAAAACTATATATATTACGACTCCGGATATATAGATTTCGTATTTAATAAATTAAAGTAGTTTACTAAGCTCTATTTACTACCTAAGGAAAGGGAAAAGAGGTTTCTTTCGTCGTTAAAAAATATTATAAAGTATAGTTATTAAGGAACCATAGCGCTAAAATCTACTTTTTTAAGTAATTAGGTTATTATTTTAGAGCTTAAGGAAGCGATATATTACCTATAGGCGCCTATTAATTTAATATCGGTAGGTAAGTTACTTAATAAAGGTATTTTTTAGGATTAAAAGAGTTATAACCTAATCCTTAAAGGTACTAAGTAAGTAGTATATAAGTTAATTAAGAATAATAATATATACTAAATAAATATAATGCCCGGCGCCGATTTCGGTAAAGTATCTTTAGCGAAGACTTCTATTAAAACCGTAATAGTATCTATTAATTACCGGATAATATATTACCGCTTAATATATATTAATAAAGATAATATTTATAAGGTTTATATATAAGTAGGGATTAAGCTTGTCGGTAATAACTTTTTTTACGAGCCTTACGTAATAATAAAAATAATAAATTAATTAGGCTTATTGACCCTTACGTAAACTAATAACCCGTTCGACTTTATTTATATCGACGTTATTACCTATAAAAACCTTAAATATCTAGGTTATAAATACTTTATCTATTACGTAGATATATAGAGTAGTTATAAGTAAATTAACTTTATAATAAAGAAAAAGTAAGTATTCGATAAAGTTAAGGATTTCGAGACGAAAATCGCGCGTTAAATCGGGTATAAAATTAGTATTATTAGCTTTAATAAAGGTACGGAATTTATTTAGGGCTTTAGGACCTTTAACGATAGCTGCCTAGTTACCTAGGCCGACTAGAAAGGTATTACTATCCTTAAAACCGTACCTTATTTACCGTAAATAAATAAAAAGGTAAAGAGGGCCGCGAGGACTACGCTTAACCGTACTAAGGTTATTATACTGGCCTATAAGGTACTAAAGAAGCTATTTTTATTTATTATATAGTTTATAATTTACGTAAGTAACTTATTACCCTCGAAGGTTAACGAGGGAGATATTAATATTTACGAAAAGTATATTATAAGGCTTAATATACCCGAAGGCGAGCGGAAGTTATATATTCGGTACTTACGCTTATACTTTTGCGACGCGTATTACTATATTAAGCCGGCTTATTAAACTAATTTAAATAAGTTTACTATTAGGGCGGAGAAAGGAAAGCTTATCGGTTATATAAATATATATAGTAAAATATACTGGGTTTAGAACTTAGTTATTAATAAAGTCGTAAAGGTTAACGCCGTAAAGTTTAACGAAAGTAATTTTTATAAGTTTAATAATAATAAATATAAAGATATTAAGTACGAAATAATCTTTATTAATAGTACTATAGCCGAAAAAAAAAATACCGTTACTAATAAAACGGTATCCCTAAGAAAGAAAGTTACCTTTAATAATAAACCTATTACTATACCGGAGCCCGCTATATAGTAAAGTACTTTAATAATTAATAAAGGGAAGGTTAAAGACCTTAAGTAAACTATTTTATTTACTCCGAAAGTTACGCCGTTATTAATATTACTTTTATTACTTAAAGCTTTAAACGTAAAAGATTTTTTCGACGCCGAAAAGGTAAAGGATATACAGTCTAAGGTACCTATCCTATTAAACTATAACTAAGCGCTTTATATTACTAACTCTTTTACTATAAAAAAGCTTATCTCCCCTATAAAGCTAATGGGGGAGGAGGAAAATAAGGTTATAGGGGGGCCTAGTAATAACTAGGCCGATAATAGGTTACTAAATTTAGGTACGGATAGCCTAGTCGAAGACTTTAACGACGATTTCGAGCCTAATATAAGCTATATAAAGGAAGCGGTAGCTTCTTTACCGGCTTAAAAGTAGCCTTATAGAATAATAGTAAGAAATTAAGGCCTAAGCTTCTATAAAAAGCTATAATAAAGTAAGTACCCTTACTAAAGTTTTTTTATAATATATCTCGATAACCTACGACTATATAAAATAATAGCCTACGCCCTATCTATAATTAAAATCGATTACCTTCTATAAACCATTAATAAGTACTATATACTTAAAAACTACCGGTAAGTAAGGAAATTCAAGAACTATTATAAATATTAGCTACTTACTATAAAAGAGTAAGACGCTAGCCTATTAGAAAAAGACGTTTACGAGTTAGTAAATACGCCGAAAGGCTATAACGTTTTACCGAGTAAATAGGTATACGATAAAAAGATAGACCTTTATATTAATAAAGTAAAGGCTAGGGCGAGATAAGTAATATATAGTAACTTTAATAGGGACTCCTGGGTTATATAGGACGTTTACGCCGCTATTATAAGTAGTATAGTAGTTAAATACTTTTAGGTTATTATAGCCGTAAAGGATTAAAAGTACCTTTAATATAACTTTAAAATAGTATTTCTTAACGCTAAAATCCCTAATATTATATAATATTATATATAATTACTAAATAGCTTAAGTAAGTTATTAAGTAAGGTATACTGGCTTAAAAGGGTATTATATAGCTTAAGGAAGTTACTTATTTACTAATATAAAATAGTAAAACCTATAATAGTTAAACTAGATTTCGATACTTTTTTATTAAACCTTTACCTATTTTATTATAAAAAGATAGGTATCCTAGTAATCCTATACGTAGATAACTTACTTATATTAACGCCTATAACGAAAATTATTAAAAATATTACTATTAAGCTAGAGAGTAAATATAGTATTAAGAAACTAAGCGAGCCAAAGAGGTTTTTAGGTTTTAATATTATAAAGAACCGCGGAAAGAGGCAGGTCTACCTATCCTAAATAACCTATATCGACGCCTTACTTAAAAAATTCGGCTATAAAGATATAGCCGGTATAGTTACGCTATAGTTAGTTAAGCTAGAGCTCCCTTTTATATAGGAGAAAATAACCGCGGAAATAAAGGAATATATTCGGAAAACCGGTTCGTTAAATTAACTTTCTACTAATACTCGGCCTAATATTACTTTTACCGTTAACCGCCTTTATAGGGGTAATTTTGGGCCCTTACTACGTTATTTAGAGTTAATAAAGTACCTTTTCCGGTACCTAGTTATTACTAAGAAGCTATATATTATACTAGGGGGTTCCGAATTCTCGATAAAAAATATAAAGCTTATAAGATTCGTAAATACCTTATACGCGGATATTTTACTTTAGAGATATTTTACTAGCGGTTACGTCGTTTTTATAGCTAGTAAACTAATATTATAGAAGAGTAAGAAGTAGACCTTCGTCGCCCTAAGTACGACGGAGGCAGAATTTATTAACCTAACGCTTATAGGGTATTTACTATAGTAGATATTAAAGATATTAGAAGACTATAGTATACTATAGTTAAGGCTATATATACTATATACCGATAGTAAGAACGCCGAAATTATAGTTCTAAACCCTTAAAATATCGCTAGGATCCGGTATATCGATATACGATATAAGTAAGTAAGTAAATAAGTAAAGGAAGGAAGATTTAGTATTTAATATATTTTTAAGTTAGAAATACCGGCGGATAGATTTATAAAAATACTATAAAGGGAGAAATACGTAAAGTTTATATAGCTATTAGGAATGTAAGATTTTCCGGTTTAAGATATATAGGAAAACATATATTTATATAGGAAAAAGGCTACTAAGGTATTAGGTAAAGGAGTTAAAGGAAGTGGGAAGAATCTAGGCGTATATTGGCCTTCGGAGGATATTAACGATGGCTTCGTTTTGGACGGCGGTGTACTGTCTGTGGGGGGGTGTGGGGCACCAAAGGGCCCAGGTTTTCCCAAACCCACACCGGTTTACTCTTGGGGCTGGATTTTCTTACTATTTTCTTTTGAACCAACAACCAACTACTATAATACTAATTTGCTTACCAATTTTGGCCATTTTTTGGCCTCATTTTCGCCGCCGGTGACTTTCCTAGGTCGCCAGCCCAACAAGATGTCTTCAAAAGATCCTTTGCGGGCAAGAATAGCATCGAAGTCATCGCTATCAACGCGCCGATGCCAGGGGGGTCAGGAATGCACAGGGTTGAATGTAAAAAGGTCCTGTGCTCTTAGTACCAGCCGTTTAAGACGGTGTGGCTCAATTTCACATCGCCGGGCTTGGCCGAGATAGTCCACGAGAAGTACACGAGTAGCAGGTGGAGAGTTCTCAATATACCTATTATAAGTCACGCGCCTAAGAGGAGTAAAGCGTGGACGACAGTCATGCTCACCGAAGTTCCTGCCGAGGCTACCGAAGACGATGCCAAGAAGTCGATCCCGGCGAGAATACCGCCTAGAAACGTGGAGACTGGGACCCGAGCTCTAGCTACTACGCTGAGACGGCAAATGCTCTTGTTAAGTCTAGGCTAATGGACGTTAGACCGCTCGAGTGGTGGGAGGATGCCGTGTTTGGAGGCAAGCGTGCTAAGGCGAAGGCTCGGTTTCAGGACGATAGCGATGCTGCCAAGGCGGCCTCCCTGCTCGACGGGTGGGAGCTACCATTCCACAAGAAGGGCAAGCTTACTGTTCAGGCCATCTATTCTACACGATTCTAGGTCCAAGAGCGGATTTATCGAGCCATCAAGCCTATCATCGAGGAACAAAGCACAACGTGGCAGGCAAAAAAAAATACTTATTTTAGTAATTAGGAGAGAATAAAGTATAACCGGTCCCCGTTAAATAAAATATACGTAATTAAAATAGACATTTTTACGGTTAAATTCTCGTACCGGGGAATATATAAAGGATTTTAAGAGATCGAGCTAGACATAAAACAATATATATATTTAATATAATTAAAATTACTTTATCTTTATTAAAATGCTTTAGCTTACTTAACTTAATTCTAGTATAAGTAAGACATTATATTAAGTAGGGCGGCACCTAAATTTTATGGTAAGTAGACGGATTTAGATTATATATTTTAAGTATCCTAACGTACGATCCTGCTCCCAGACAGTAACTAAGACTTTTTTCTTCCAAAAGCTATAGCTTTAAAGAGAAATTCTACTATCTCGCAATTCTTTACGAAGTCTAATATTAATTTGATTAGTATAATCCTTTAGTATACGTTGCTTATATTTCTTTTTAATTATACGAAATAGCTTTTATAATAATTTAACTGTAGTAATTAAGCTTGCGAGAGCGGCAATTAATATTAAGGAACTAGGAAGGTATAAGGCTATAAGTCTTAATGAAATAAGATAAAGTACCTATATAAGACGGGTCTAAATCTTATGCTGAGTAGGTGTTTTATATGACGATTAGACCGTTTGTTTTATTTGGGAATGCTTCTAGTTAAAGTGTTTAACTTGGACATTCTGAAATGCAATTCTAGCCTCTACTAACAGGGTAGAGGGGTAGGGTGGCAGAGGCAGTCTAGGTATATACCCCACCAAAATCCAAAAGGAGCAACGCATTTCCCTCGACCTGGCAGAATAGGTATCCTTTAGTAGTTACTTGATGTGGTAGTTAACGAGTCGAAAGCCCACTATAGCTAAAGGCCAGCAGAGAACT
Source organism: Podospora pseudoanserina (assembly GCF_035222485.1). NCBI lineage: Eukaryota > Fungi > Ascomycota > Sordariomycetes > Sordariales > Podosporaceae > Podospora > Podospora pseudoanserina. The sequence continues at coordinate 1,381,017 of NC_085924.1, forward strand.
GTCGCTATTTATGCCTCGAGAGGGAGGCTTTGAAGCAAAGCAATGAAGGAGAAGACTAGTAAGTCATACTCGTCGGGCCTTGCGAGAAGTAACATCATAGCTTCTTCAATCGTCGAAAAAAAAAATTTTTTAAGTTCATTATTTTGATAGTTTTTTTCATTTAGTTTTATTTAATTTATAAGCTTTTTGATTTAATTGAATGTTTAGGAAATTAAAGGTATTATAGTAATTTATTCTGCTTTAGAAAATATTATAATTACTTAATTTCGGGATTTTTTAAAATTATAATTACACTTGAAGTTATGTAACGTACATTATAAGCGAGTGCACCATATAAGCGAGTGCACTACTTTTTAAGCGACGTATTATCCTTCCACCTAACATCGACTTTTTCTATATAACCTAATATGCCTTCTACTTTAAAGGAAGCTAGGGTGATCTTAGCCCTCGAAGCTCTTGAAAAAGATAAAAATCTTAGCCTCCGAGCCGCAGGAAAGATCTACAACGTCCACCATACGACTCTCTTACGACGACGCGCTAGCCGGCCTATACGACGCGATACTACGCCTAAATCGAAGAAGTTTACTTAATCCGAAAAGGATACTATTATTTAATATATTATTAAGCTATATACGCAAGCTTTTTTACTAAGATTACGTAGTATAGAAGATATAGTTAATTAATTATTACGCGTACGCGACGCGCCCCCTATTAGTAAGCTTTAAGTATATAACTTCGTTAAACGCTAGCTATAGCTCCGTATACGTTTTACGCGTAAATACGATTACTAAAGGGCTAAATACGAGGATTTAAAGGTTATTACTGAGTAGTTTATATTTATACGAAATATTAAGGCTAAATACGGTATTATAAATAACGATATTTATAACTTCGACGAGACTAGGTTTATAATAAATATTATTTTCGCGGGTATAATAATTACGACCTCGGACGGCCTTAATAAGGTAAAACTAATTTAGCCTAATAACCGCGAATAGGTAATAGTAATTTAGGAAGTTAATACCTTTAGCTAGGCTATCCTTCCCTTTATTATTTTAGCCGTATAATATTACTTTACTAACTAATATACCGAATATAATTTACTATTTACTTAATATATTATAATTACCGATAATAAATAGATTATTAATCCGGTAAACCTAGATTAAATTAAGTACTTTAATTATTATATAGCGTCCCGTATAAAAGGCAAATACCGGTTATTAATCCTCGATAGCTACGAAAGTTATTACTCGACCGAATTCGAGCGTTACTATTAGTAGAATAATATTATTACGCTCTATATACCTTTATATTTCTCTTACCTCCTCTAGCCACTTAATATTAATTACTTTAGGCCGCTAAAATAGGCGTACGGTTATTAGATCGAAGACTTAATATATATATATATTAATTATATAAGTAAGCTCGAGTTCCTTTATACTTTCCGCGAGGCCTTTTTCGTCTCTATAATAAAGAAAAATATATAGGGTGGCTTTACGGGCGCTAGCCTTATACCGTACGATCCAGAGAGGGTACTTTCTAAACTAGATATAAAGCTTCGTACGCTAATACCTTTAAACTTACGGCCCGGTACTATATAACCTTAGGTCTCCCAGACACTATATAACCCTCGAGAAGCTAATTTATAATTAACGCTTATTAAGACTCGTATTATTAACTATTAAAATAGCTCTCTAACTTTAATATTAACTGCGGTAGACCAGCTTACTAAGGGTATAACGGCTATAATACACTAAGTAGCTCTCCTTCGTGCAGAGGTCTCTTCGCTCCGTAAGGCTAATGAGGTACTAAGCAAGCGCCGGAGAGCTAAAAAAACACGTGTAAGGCTTGGAGGGTCACTTACTATATAAGAGGCACAGGATCTATTGGATCAGAAGGCCGTAGATAAGGAGGGAGTGCAAGAAACGCAGCCGGATAGTAGTAATGCAGGGGGAGCTCGTACGAAGGTTCAGTGCTATAGTGTGTGCGGCAAGCCTGGCCATAATGCGCGCACTTGCCAGGAAGCTGCAGATGCCTCAGATTCAGCTATTTCTGATGTAATTATAGTTAATTCCTTGTGCTGATGTGGTGTAATTGAGGATAGTATTCGTAGGGTGGTGGAAAGTGGTGCACTCGCTTATATGGTGCACTCGCTTATAATGTACGTTAAAGTTTGTAAGTTGATTAGTTTTTAATTATTTGAAAAATTAATTGGAGAGTTATTTAGAGAGTTTCCAAGATAAATTTATAGCGAAAATAATTTAAATATATTTAAGTTAAACTAAATATCTTTTTCAGAATTTAGTTAATCAAAGTTTAAAATATATGAACTTTTTTTGGAGAAAGTTTCAGGTAAATTTAGTTATTGAATTGTTTTAGGGATAAAAGATTATATGTTTGAAAGGTTTTAGAATAAATACATTTAGAAGGATTTTCGGCTTCCTCGAGCGACTTATATCCGGTGGTGGCCGAAATTTCGACTAAGATGGCAATGTTGCCCCAGTGGGTGTTCCTAGGCGAAAGTCGGATCACACTGGACTACCTAAAGCGGCAAAATTGGCCTGAGAAGTGAAATGTCACAGACGCTCAGTAAGCACCATGGCCACTGTCCGCCCGCGACACGAACTGACCTGCAGGCACATGCCTTTCCAGGTAGCATTTTCCCACAAAGTGAGTAACGCGTATCATTAGCTTCTCATCATCCATACCGTTACCAATGTGACGTCGTATACTGGTGACACCAACGAGGCTTTACTCGTATCGAAAACAGCGTCCTTCGCCATCATGCGATCTCATTCTCATCGATTCCCGCATATAAAGCTGAAGGGATGACATGCAAACGATCCAACTCACCATCATCACAGATCAGACCGACACAATCTTGTCTTCGAATTTATCCGACAAACCCCCGAGAATTGCAACCATGCACTCGTACCTCCTTCTTGCCAGCCTTCTAGGCCTCGCCTCGGCCGCGCCCACCTCATCTACTGACATTCCAAGACAATGGACCCCTCAGGAGCCAGGCTCCATCCCTCGTCATTCCGGTGCCCGTGGCTTCCGTCTCCGCGTCAACGTCACCGACCCCTCCCTTGACCTTACTCCCCCCGTCCACAACCTTTTTCTTTCCACCGCTCACATCGGCCCGGCCCAGAACCGCGCCGTAGTTAGCTATTCCGGTCCCATTTTCTACCAAAACGGTAGCTACTCCGACATTGCCAATTACCGTGCTGGTATTCTCACTGATGCGGGCCCGCCCGAGTCACCCTTCCCGGAAGCCATCCAGTACCAACAAGGCAGCGATGACACCAAGGGTAGCGAGCTCTTCATCAATGCTGGCACTCCTGGTGCTGGTACCGCGATCAGCAAGCTGACAATGCCCTACTCCACCTTGCAAATTTTGGAGGGTGCCCCGATTGTGAAATCGTTTATCGTTTGCGGGAACACGACGATTCCTTACTATGGGGGGAGCAGGAAGTTTGAGGTGGTGAACTGGCTTGGGGCAACTAGGGACTCAACTGGCACACATTTGAGGGTGCCAAAGGGCTGTGTTGCTGTCAATCTGGTGCCGGAATGCGCGTATGAGTTTGTTGATTTACCTGAGGGCGCGGCGTATGACAGGACGTTTGTGAATGATGTGCGGTGCTATGAGAGTGTTGCTGCTATTGATTGGAGCAAATATGCTTACTGAGGTGAGGTTCAGGAGAGATTGGGGTGAAGAACACTGGGAAAAGAAGGAACATTGGGTTGTAGACGTTGGGGCCTTAGGGTGGAAGTAATGTCCTGTAATAGTTGATTTGGTTGGATTTTGTTGAGCTTTTGCTTTTTGAAGTTGCTTTGTTGTTTTTTATGTTATTTTGCTGGTCTTGTAAGGCTGAGGTTTGGGCTTGTCACTGTAGCTTTGCTGTGCTTGGATGTTTGTTGTTGTGTTTGGCTGTTTGCTGCTGTGCTTTATGGCAATGCAGCCACTGGAGAATTAAGCTGACGGCGGCGGCATGTGGTGGTGATGGCATCAAGGGGAAACGACAATGTAAATTGGGACAAGGCACAGAGCTAGAGCCACTAATCATGTGGCCCGTTTCAGTATTGGAAGTGGATTCAAGGTTACAGAAATTCTCAAACTCTAGTTGAATAAGGCACTTGAAGAGGTCGCAGCAATATTCGACACAAACACACTAATGGACCACAAAGACGGGAAGGGATAGGAGTGGAAGTATTCGTCGGAAGGAAACTTCAGAGGTGCACCTGGTGTGGAAACGAACAAGCAAAGGGGTGGAGTGGGACAAAAAGAATCAAGTTGACACAAGATGTGACTCGAACTCACGACGTCTACCCGGTCGGCCGTGGTCCTGTCGCGATCTTGCTCTACTGATGATAATAAAGGGGATGAGGTTCCAACGATGTCAGGTCAAATACCAGCAGCAACAGATGACGAAACATCAAGAATTGGTTAGGAATGGCAAAAAGAGGACCAACGGAAGAGCTGTACAGGATTCGAACCTGTACCTTCAGAATCTTTGGGTGCTGGTATAGAGCCCACTTGAGCTCACCGACCACCAACCTACCAGCAAGGGTTAGACAGGGAGAAAGAAAAGCCCGCAGAAACTGCCGTGCTGACCGCTACACCACCAGGGAATCTCTTCTCTGTCCAACGGTCACTTGATACTGGCTGCTCCGGAAACAATCGCGAAACCGGTCGGCGAATAGGCTTCTGCTGAGCATTGAGAAGTGGGTCCTCGACATGGTCACGATCACGGAAGGAACGCTAGCAAGATGTTGGACTGTGCCCGATAGACTTCTGGATGGCCTGTTGGCTGTAGAGGATGCAAGCATGGAACCATGGGGGACAACAATGCCCAAACAGAGGAGATACAGTTATAGAATAATATCCTGATTAAGGTTTATTTTCCGATTCACGTGGGAGGCGGTAAAGTTAAATGGGATACGAGAAAGAGATACGAGGAAGTTCGGACAATTCCGGTGGATATTTTGCACGCTTTATAGGAGAAGTCTAGAGGGTTTGGGAGATATAAGAAGACGTCGTGTTAGTAGATGCCAGGTATCCTGCGGCTTGCAACCCATCTCTGAAACCCCCGGCTAGCCTTCAAAACATCATGGCGTATTAACTGTCAGTCTACGTCAGGCATCTTCTGAAAGGACAGCGTGAAGTTGCAGGCTTTGTTAGAGCTCGTCTACCTTACCGTCAGGAACATCTGTTTACGACTAGCCTTGGTAACCCCTGAGGCTTGACTATGGGCGCAGTGAACCGCTTCTCGAGAGTCAAGGAGAAACATAAATACTGGAACCCGTCTCTTTTACCTATGGGCAACACGGTGGTATTTGTAACCGCAAAAGTGACCATTGGAAACTGCAAGGTGAACATCGCGTGACCCCTGGTCCCTGCAGCAAGGCTCCCCAAACATATTTTGAACAGCTCCAAGTACCCTGAAAAGTACCTGTGATTGTTATGTTGGGACCGCCAAGAATGACCATTATCCAATATGAGGTCTAAAGAGCAGGAGATACTAATGTTGTGGCACTCTCTTCAGGTGTAGTTCCCAACAAAACACTCACAGCTAGGCCCTTTTCTCGTATTGTCAACCAAAACAACGAGCTTATTCGCAGCTTGGCCCTGGCTCCAAAACTATGGGTTTATTCGGAGTTCGTATCGCCAATCTAAATTGGCTCAAGTTCCACCTCCAAATAGCTAACAAAACAAACATCCCCCTCCTTCCTCTATCCCAATCCCCTATGCCCATCTTCACTTTCTCCAGCAGCACCATGACAAACTCTGTCTTTGTATAACATTGGTTTCACAACCCTTAGCATAAAACAGGCACCCTAAGTCTGGACCCAGCCGTCTAGCCTGCCAGGCAACAAAATAATCATGCCGGCCCAGCGCCGTCACTCAATCGTTAATACCTTCCCAGAACTTTTCCCCTCTCACCACTCGATTCCCTAATGGGCCTTCTCTGTCCTGTCAAGTATGTTAGGGTGCAGATCGGGACACATTTTGCCAAGGCCGTGGGTCGGGAGTACTTGCAAAATAGCCACAACTCCCTTGACTATGAGCTGAACGATTTAGACGCAGCCGACGAAGGGGATCAGACCTTGAATTCATGTACGGCCATAACACAAGCACAGCTATCAAGTATTAAGCTTTGTTGGAAGCCGCAAGATAACGATCTTCGGAGTTTGCTTAATTGTCGAAGGAGATCCTGATGGAAGCAGATTGTCTTTTCTTGGATCCCGGCATACAAACCGACTGGCATCACCTTCAGGCACTCAAAGAACTATTCGTTTGTGATGCAGGAGCTATTCAAGTGACTGGCGATGTTAGCCACTCCTCCGACTCAACTCTTAGCTCGACACCTGATTCCGACGTATAGATGGAGGATATCTTCGGATACTCATTTGGCAGCTTTTTCTTGAAGAGGTAGTGGGAAATTGCTCTTTCCCATCACCGGGAGATATAGCGTCCGCGCACGAGCCTGAATTTCGACAAGGTGGTCTCAGTGGTATAATCAGAATAGTCGCGGCAGCGGGGCTCTGCATATGCATTGCTTGGTTGAGTCTGCTAGCAGAATTGCTTCGTATCACATTGCTGTCAAAAACCACAAAAACAAAACAAAATTGATAGTCGTCTTGGACCCCTTCACTTGCTCCCCATAGTTCCGCTGCCGCGGAAGGTCCCGGTGCAAATCCGGGCTGGGCCACCCCTGGTCTTTTGCTTCTTTGACTGTTAGTGGGCTTTGTGTTTTTTGACGAAGTTATTGTTGGTATCGTTGGTTGGGGAGGTCGTGAGTTTATGGTGTTGTGATTTTGTTAAATATGGGAGTGCCAGACTGGAAGCCCCATTATCTTTGCATTTATTCAAAGCTATCCGTTTGCCTGTCCTTTTGCTTATCCTTTTCCTTTTGTTTATAATAATAATAATGAAGTTAGAAAATCAAAAACACCAGGAAACCCTGGGCACGCAAGATAAAATGCTTCAGCAGTGGCCCTGCCCACTGCACCAAAACAAATAACTAAGCTTAATGACGGGAGGCTTGCAAAGCCCCGAACGAGGGTGGTGTTTTTTTAATACCCTCAAGAGGGCACTTTCTTTTGTTTACCACCAAGATTGAAGAATTTCGTCAGAATATAGCCTGCTGGTTTTGAGTGTAGCTTGACGTTGCCTGGGTACATAGCAGCCGGGTGGGAGACCACAGACAACCCTTTACTCTTCGCCTATCTTCCATTTTGCCAGATCTCCTTTGCTGATTGGCTGGGACCATCGAGTTCAGACACATGTGAGATATGTCCGATAACCCAGACATCTCTCTGCTGTTTATGGATAATGAAGTGGAGTTATTGATTACCCCTATTTTGGTCGCCATTATTACAGTCAGCATCACCATGCATGTCTCTACCAGCCTGGATGCTATTTAAAAAAAGCTCATTTCCGAACAAGTCTCTTGGTGATGTGGCTATTGAGGTCCTCGTAAAAGCAACAGACAGACAGCAAGAGTGAAATCAACCCATCTGCCCAGTGTGAGTGGGACTTAATTCTTAACGTGAAAACTCTGCTCCAGGCTACACGTGACGCACGGCTGCGCTTGTTGACATCACGAACCTCGTCGGCTATCCTCGGCTATATCGATCCTTACCCAGCAGCAGCCAACTCTCTACCGTCCGATGTATACCAAGCTTTTGTGTCTAATATTCAACAAGGAGCTCCAGTGGCCGACTGGTAGGGAGCGACGCGTAGCAGAGTTGCCAGTTTCTGTAGACCCTTTTCCGTCTTCGCCACTGGTCACGGCACTTATGTATATGGGACCTGTCTGCACTCGAGATCCTGGTTCGAACCCAGGACTGGGCTCATTGCTTTTTGTTTTTTGTTACTTTTTCTTTTCTTCAGTCATGCTGACCACTGTCAGTCTCATTCGTTTCTTGAGTAGGGATCTCGTGTTTCTTCAATGAAAACTTATTGCCTGCAAAGTAATTTCTTCCATGTAAACCAAGACTTGTGGGCGAATAGCAACTTAAATTTATCTAGCAATGAAAACACAGAATGTTGTAAACAAAAGACGAAAAAAGAAAGTCTCTAACGACTACCGTCACTACCAAATAACCCACCGACTACCTACCTAGATTCCCACACAACCAAAACCTCAACCCAAAACAACAAAACAAAAAAAAACAAAATTCACGAGTTCGGTACACAGCCCAACCCCTACAAATTCCCACAAACGTTGGCCCCCGCCGAATCGATCCCATAAGTCTTCTTCCAATCGTTACTAAACCACCACCCCCCCCTGCCCGGCCCACAATCCCTCTGTATACTCCCCCAAGCAGTAACCATCTCATTAGCACTGCAAGGGTTATCACCTCCATAAGAACTACACATCATCATCAGCCTCCCTCCCAATCCACATATTCCCAACAACCACTTGAAAAGACTCACCAGATATACATCATACTCCCTCCCACATTACAAAACTCCCCCCCACGGGGCGGGATCGTGTTCCCGGTGCTGCACCAGTTGCTCAAGCAAGTGAGACTGTTCTCTAACTCGGACGCGTCGACGGGGTTGTTTGTGCAGCCGATTCTAATTCTGGCTTGCGAGGCTAGGGATGCGAAGGAGATGTTGGAGGTGGAGGCGAAGGGGAGGGGGTATTGCGGGGAGGGGTTGGCGAGGGTGGGGTCGTCGGTCCAGATGTCTGGCTCTGCTGGGGAGGAGGAGGAGTGAGTGAGGCTCCAGGGGAGGGGGTATTCTGGGGTTGGGGCTGTTAGATCGGTGGGGTTGTTGTGGTTGTTGTGGTTGTTGTTGTTGTTGTTGTTATTGGCTGAGGAGGAAGGATTGTTACTGTCATCCGAGGGGAAGACAGCGGGGGAGGAGAGGGTGAGGGAGGGGAGAAGGAAGAACAGAAGCGGTAGCATTGTGGTCAGATTGGGAAGAAGGTTCTTGTTGTGATGGATTGATTTTGGTGTGCCAAGAAGGAAGAAATAAGAAGCCCAGACTAGACACTTTTATGCCCAACTTCCAGTGAGGCATCCCGTTCTTGACTGGCGATATCTGACGACTTTGAGAACCATCACAGTAGGACTGACTCAGCCTGTGGCAAGGTGTGTGGCCATCTGGTTAGTGGTTGTCATTCTGTCAGTCAGGACGGAGGGAGTACACGTGGTGCCTGGGTTGGGTGACAGACATGAGTTTGTGGGACTGGACTGGACCGCGACCCGTCTGTCACTGTAACTTTATAAGGCGGGCTCATTGATGGTAAAATTAGGGTTCAGAACAGGTAGCCATCTGACATCATCTTGCGCCTGATATAAAAAGGCAAAACTTGGTTCATTGCGACCGAAAGATGACTCGTAGCGTTAAATCGCAATGAAAGCATCCCAGAACAGGCAAGCACAAGATAGCCGGTTGTACGACCCCGAAATCTTTGTAACATGACAAGGCTACTGGCCTCTCTGGAAGTTCTAGCAAGTTCTGTCCAACAGACAACTACGCCATATGACAGGTTTCAGCAAATGCCATCCCCAAATCACCATTCCGATCTCCCACGATGCTAATGAGACACTCCGCACTGGCAAAACCGATGAGCTTCTTTTTTTTAATGCATCACACCACCAACGACAGCCCGAAACCGGCCGGAAGGTGTGCTCCGCAGTCAACACAAGAAAGGAAGTCTAAATGTCTCGGATGGCCCGGGTCCAGGCCACCTGGCTGTCACACTGACGCCATGATCAGCATTCAAGTGAAAGATGGACGACCATAATAAAATCTGTGAAACAGAACTACGGAAATGTTCAAGTCCCATATCAAAATCCAATAATGAATCGAAAAAGGGACACCCAGCTTTTCAAAGATGAGCTTTTGTCATTCAACTACCTTATCAAAGCCAAGACCACCCCCCTTTAACTCCACAAAAGTAAACAAACAAACCCCCTATTTAAAAGCGGGTCCCACCCTTGCCCAATCACAACCCCTCCCAAATCTCCCCAACCACATCCTGCAACATCCTCAACCCATAAAAACCCGCCACCCTCTTATAAACCTTCAACCTCCTCATGACTTCCTCCCTCTTCACACTCTCCCTCCACTCCCCAGAGCAAGTACAATGTTCCATAAACTCATTCACCCTCGCCGCTCCACACTTCCCACACTTCAAATCTTGACAGGTCCACTCGACCACTATCCCCTCCACTTCGCCCACCAGCCTCTCCTCAATCGCATTCCTATCATACTCCGCCTCGCAATACTGACAAGCCCACCTCTTTGCCTGTGGCTCCTCGTCGGGCAAAGGCATCAAATCCTCATCCCTGCACAAATCCAACTCCCGCGTCATGGTGCAGTTTTCACAGCTCAACTGGGTTATCTTCAACGACTCCGAGGGATTCAGAAACTGCCCCTCCTTGGAGAACTCCCTCACGTCAAAAAGCGCCAACAACTCCTTCCTCAGCAATCTCGCCTCAAGAGTGATGTTCTTATCAAGAGAGAGCACTTGCATGAGCGCCTTGACCAGTTCCAGGATTGGGTTCGCCGTTGGCTTTGTTGACGCGCTCTTCTTATGCGTCGGCCCTGTAGACGTAGAAGAAGGAAGCAGCTGAGTGAGGTAAGACCCAGGCAAAACAGGAAAGCTGTAGTCATTGGCCAACTCTGGGTGAAGCATCTCCCTCTTTTGCGCCTGAATTAACCCTAGAATTTCCTTCTTGAGCGGCTTCTCAAAATTCTTCCCCAGGATGATCTGGTTAGCGCCTGTGGGGACCTTGTCATCGGCTTGTTGAGTGCTGTCACCACGGAAGGGGAGCTGGGTCATTCTTGGGGTGGCGGTGGGATCTGATCCATTAGCGGGCCGTTTGATGCCGTGCATGAGCTCGATGAACTCGACTACCCAATCTCGGAAGACTGGCTGCAGTCGGACTGGGAGGAACGTCGCGATTTGCCAGTGCATGATCATCTGGAGATCTTGCTCATCTTTTTCGAGAACTTCTTGGCAGGCTTTACCGCCGTAGTTGAACTCGTCGTACCAGACCAGATAGTCCCAGTATTCCTTGATTTCAAGATCGATGAAGTGGAACAGGGGCTTGGCTTTGATGCTCTTGAGGATGTACTGCGAGTAGGCGTACGCATTGCCAACCTCAGATTTGGTGGTTTGCAACAAGAGGCGGTTGGCACTGGCGTACACAACGTGCGACCCCACGCGGCGGAAGTCAGCCATGAGCTGGAGAAGAGCTTTCCGGCTCATCATCTGGACATAGTAGTGCAGAGCTCTGTCATAGAGACAAGATGCCGGGGACTCAACCCAGCGGATGAGATGCTGCACCATAATATCAGCCATTGTCGACCCTTTACAGGCCTCAGCCCACCATGACTTGACCATCTCGCGAAGGACTTGGACACCAGCGTTCGCAAATGCATTCTCAGACTGAAACGACTCTTCCCCACCCCCGCCATCACCAGCAGGGTTGAAGGAGATACTGTCCGCGCCCTCAAGCTCGTTGATAAGAGACGACGTCAAGATGGTATTGATACCAAGATTGCGAACCTCTATATCAATGCAAACTGAAGCATAGGTGCCAGGGGTATTAACCGAAGGCATCTGCACCTGATCAAGCGGACCAACCACGTCATCCTTCTCATACCCAGCATGGTCAGGCCGCGGACTAGGCGACCACCACAAAACAACACTGTTGGCTTGCAGTCGGCGGGCATAGGCAACGTCGATCAAGAAGCGGGGATCGTCCCGCTCCAAGTTGCACAGTGGCACATCGCCGTACTTGGCCAGGGCAGTCAAGTGCGTGATCCACGAACCAAGGCTAAGGTAGTGGTTCACCAGACGGCGTGCCACCACAGTTTGCCACCCAAGAGGCGGCAGCGAGCTATCGGCCGTGTCGTACTTGAGTGGCATGACAGGAAACTCGCCCAAGATGGGGATATCGTGCACCAGCAGGTTGCGTTGCGAGGATTGGATAACCATCATCGTCGGACCGGATTCCTCCTTCTTCATCTTCTTGACAATGTCGCCAATCTCGAGGAAAGCTTTGCGGCGCGTAGTGACCTGAGTGATCTTGACGCTCAGCTTCTCTTGGTATTGGAAGCGTTCTTGCCAGGTAGAGTCTTCACCCTCTTCGCTGATCCGCCGAGCAAGCAAATCTGAGTAAAGCTTGGAGATGTTTGGCAAATCCTGACCGCCGTCCTTGCTCTTCTGCTGGATAATGACATGTGCTTGATCACCGGTCGTCGAGAACAAGCCGAAGATCTGCCGGTCACCGGCGCTGATGTGTGACAGATACACATAAGACATACGGGTGCCCTCCAGATACGGTCTTGGCTTGGTTGGTTTCTTGAGACCATCAAGGTCAAACCCTTGCTCGAGACCCTTGCCAAGAACACCAGCTTGGCTGGTATCAATGGTGCAGAGATTACCCAACTGGAGAAGTGCCCGAAGGTTGAGTGGGATCTGCTTCTCATACACGCCTTCCACACTTGGGTGGTTAAACAGCAGTGAAAACTTCTCCGCCTCGGCAAAGTAGATCTCTTCTGGCACAGTGAGCTTAAAGAGGTGCACCGAAGAATGCCCATTGGGAAGTGTATGGTTGACCTGTTCCACCTGACATCCGTCAATCTCGATATCCGGCAGGTCTTTGCTCTTCAAGTTCAAGAAGACCTGACGTTGGACATTGATTTTGACCGTGTGGATCTTGTTGTCGATGAGTATATAAGCGATAACAATCCCTGGCATGTCCGTTGCCTTTAGCTGAAGAACCTGCCAAGTATTCCTGAAGGTCACCTCGGCCTGGTTGCGGAAGGTCTGCTGGAGACTGTTCTGTGCATTCCCACGCCTTTCACCGAACAGATGGCGTCTCCGTGCCCTGGCCTGCTTTTGAAGCTTCCACTTCTGTTTCTGGTATTCCAAGAACGCGGGGTAGTCCTCGCTTGGATCGGGCATCTTCTTGGGAAGGGCTGCAAAGGGATTCTCTTCTGGCTCAGGAGACTTGCGCTTGTGAGATAACAGCACTTTCTGGGAGGCAGCAATAGCCGAGGTAACTGTCTTGGGTTTGAGCAGATCACCAATATCCTCCAGATCTCCCAGCTGGTTGGTGATATCGTTCAAAGGGCGCTTGGTGGTGGGTCCAAAGAGATCGGTAAGCTTCTTCTGCTTCATCTTGTCTTCCTTGATGTTGATGCGGCGCTGCAGCCAGTCCGGATGGGGAATGCGCGGTACTGGGTTGCGGACCTTTTGCAGTGCTGCCGGAATGGTGATGAGCTTCTGAATAACAGAGCCAAGACGCTCACGGTAGTAATCCCAGTCAAGCAAGGCACGAGGATCCGTATCGGCTGGCTCTTCCTTGAGCCACTTCTTCAGATACATCCGCTTGGTCTCTTCCTCGGCAGAGAAGATGGCAACTGGCACGGCACGTTCAGTGACAGGCGCCCCCTTGGGCCTGGCACAGATGATAAACTTGCAGTTCAAGCCCTTGTCTTTGACCATCGCCTCACCCAAGAAGTCAGCCAAGCGTTTGGCCGTCGTGATGGATGTGGACTTTTGTGAGCCGTATTCCTCCAGAGTCTTGGTCATGCTACGGTTCTCGGAAATGAGCTCCATCAGCTCCTCGTCGGCAAGTGTTGTTCCTTTACTGTCGAGGACGTCGAGCCATCTGTTGGCAACCTTGGCCACAGCGGTGTAACACTCGGCCAGGGTGGTGCCGTCCAGGAAGAACTTGAAGATTTGCTGCTGGAAGATTTTGATGAGCTTCAGCTCACCTCTTCGCTTGACCTCGAAACCCTTCAGCTCAGCAAGACTGCCATCGTCGTTGAACACGGCATAACGCTTCTTCAAGTTCTTGTCCTCTTCCTTCGATGTTGGAAGAACCATGGCCTTGTACGGACCATCGACTTCGAAGAAGATGGAGTTGTCGCTGTGGGTCTCGTACTTGAACGTCTTCGGGTCAACAAGAGTCTGATACTGGTGGTTGGTGAACTTGTCGTGGACCAGGTGGTTCAACATGACACATGGATACGAAATGGTCATTTTCTTGCTGTTCTTGAGCTTGAAGGTGAAGTTCTCTGGGAACGTAGCCGGCAACATACACCAGATACCATCCGTGTCAAGCTCCAGTGGGCGACCGAGGCGCTCGACCAGAGATCTGGCAAGCTGAATAATGGTAGCGCCCGTCAGACAGGTAACGCCGGCCATTTCCATTGAGTACCAACGGGAACCCTTTCTCATGACGTATCCGTAGAAGGAGTTGAGAATGACCTTGTGCGCCAACTGCAACGAGTCAAACAGAACGATCATCTTCTTGGCGTGGTCAACCTCGGACGCTGATGCCCCTGAGCTCCTGAGGGCATCCGTCTTGCCTTTCCACACCTTGGCCTTTCCCTTGTAGTCGTAACGACGATCACGGAAATCGCGCACTGTGTCGATGTAGAAGGGGTTCTCTCGCTGGCAGATGATGGCTTCTCGGACAATCGTGGTGGAGTCGTGGATCTTGTGGTAGACCTTTTGCGAGTAGAGCTGCAGTCTTTTTCTGATCAGACTTGCCTGTTCATCAGCGGGTAGTTCCCGAAACGATCTTGTCGGCATGTTAGGCCTTTTCCCTGGAAACCGTTCGCTCTCCAACGCATGCCGAATCATGTTGTACTCGTCACGCTTCGCTGGTAGATACTCTCCTCTCCACGCCCATGGTAACCTTCTGTCGCATGTTTTGCCAGGCCGGTTGAAGTCACAGGCTGCGCAGTCTGACTCTGAGATCATGGAATCCGGCTGCAACCGATTGGTCGTCATGATGTTGGGATACATGGAGGCGACGTCGAGATGGTAGATCAGGGGGTTCTCGAGGCGGTTCGGCGTCTCCTTGAGGTTCATGAGCTTGGCAACGATTTGCTCCTTCACCTCGTCGTAGTTGGTGATATCGTCCATGGACTTCTTTTCTTCAACCGTGATACTAAACTTCAAGGCAGCATCCAGATCCCTCAACAACTCATCCACTGCCCCTGTGTCAACGGCAAAGGTGACGGGGATGTCTGCCCTGAACACGCCAGCCTCGATACTTTCGACGTGTCCACCAACATACGTCTCTGATTCCAGCAAGTGCCCTTCCCAAAATGACTCCTTGGCCTGGACGTGCTTGTTTGGAAGCACGATACCCTTTTGGTAGGCCTGCACCATCAACAACATCTCGCACAGGGTTCCTGTACCCTTTCTGAGCGTGTCGTCTGGGCCAAGCGGTAGAATCGTACAGAGAGAGAAAATGAAGGGGTGGACGTATTTCATGTAAAGATAGTAGGTGGCGACGGCATCGGAGACTGAGTACTCGGCTAGGGTTTGTGGTCTTTCTTGGGCGTAGGGTGTCATGAGTTCGGGATCGAGTTCGTCTGGGTCGTATCCAAGCTTGGCCACCGTGACTGCCTTCAAGCCTCTGCTACCTTGTGGCAGGTAACTGTCACGGTTGACCCAGTGAAAGCAGTCCATGTGCACGCTGTAATTGCACTTAAACTGATCATCGCTGTCCCTTTTCCAACCAATTTCGTGGTACAGGTCAATCCCGTTGATGCTAGCACGGGCTTCCACGAAGGGCCAATCGAAGAAATCACCGTTGTAAGTGGCGATAACGGTTGGTCGAGCTTCCTTGATGTGGAGAAAGAACCGTTCTAGTACTGACTTCTCGTCCGGCTCGTTGAAGATCATAAACGGCCCCGGGTATTCTGGTCTCGGTGTGTAATCGAAATCCGCAATGTCTTCGGAGACAACCTCTCGGTTCGTGATCAAGAAACCTTGCCCGTCGATCATGTAGGATATCATCATGATCTGATCCACCGCGGCATCGGGAAACTTTAATGGTGCCTTGCACGTCTCGATATCGTAGGCCATGACGACCGGATCTGCTGGGGCAAGGCGGTCCTCATTTCGAATAACCGTCGTCACACCGTTTTTGGCCTCTACAAAATACCAATTACCCACCCGAATGTCTGACAGGAGTTAGCCAACAGTGCGGGTAAAGAACCGAGAGGCACGTACCCAAGTCTATCATTACTCTAACGTGGTATGGGACGTCATATTCCCTGATATCAACAATAAAATCGCTTGCCTCAGCAAATGATGTCTTGTGTTGTTGGTCGTCTCTTCGTAAGTCGTCATCAAAAAGATCAAAGTTGCCGTTTGTTCTGCCATATGTTAGTAAGCCAGCAGGAGAGAAACCCCCTGAATGTCAAACTCACGTAGCAACCTCAGCATATGTGTCCATAGCATCCATCCCCTTCTTATTCTTGTCCGCTATCGGCATAATATCCCTCCTTGCCGCCATCAAGTCTTGCACATTGTGAAACTTGATCTCGAGAAACGTCCTCCTGTATCCCAGCAAGTGATTCGGCATGCTCAAATCCTCCTTCTCAATCCTTTTGATCGACTTGACCACTCCACCCCCAGGTACTCTCTTGCACCACTCCTCCACCTCCCCTTCATGACCCTTTCGGCAGGCTATCAAAAAGTATGGCTCAAAGTCCACCGTCGCCTTGAATGTCTGTCCGTCCTCCTCGATGAAGTAACAGTCAAGCGCTGCCCTGCCGCCACCTCCGGGAATCCGTGGGTCGTCGATAGAGGTAGCTTGTACGTTGACCAACCAACCCTCGCGCTTCCGTCCGGCGTCATAGCGCGCAAAACCCATATTCTCGTCGATCTGGTGTGCCAGTGCGGTTCTCTCCCACTTCTCATCCATCGAGGTGGCCTCGCCGCGGGTGCTGGACGAGGCCGCAAAGGTTTTAGTCTTGGGCCCATGGTACGCTTGTTTGCCGCCT
Source organism: Podospora pseudoanserina (assembly GCF_035222485.1). Classification (NCBI taxonomy): domain Eukaryota; kingdom Fungi; phylum Ascomycota; class Sordariomycetes; order Sordariales; family Podosporaceae; genus Podospora; species Podospora pseudoanserina. Next base: position 1,397,806 of record NC_085924.1, read on the forward strand.
CGTCGGTAGCCGCCCCGGGGCTGGCGGAGGGAGGTATTCGGCATGGTGAAGGTATGTAACTATCCCGTGGACGGGGTCAATTAATGTCGACCCGGGGTACTCTGTAGACTCAATGGCGCTGGCTGTGTTGGCTTTCTATGCTGGATGCCGCTGTGCGCTATACGCTATACGATAGTGGAAGTGCCGAGCAAAAGAAAACGACACTCAGTCATGAAAAAGGCGGCATTGAACTGATAGAAATGTCAAAGAACGAAAGACATAGCTCCTGAGTCCGTGGATTATTTGGGAAAGGTGCCAATTGGTGGTGGTGTTCGCTGTGGACCACTGCCTCGACTGTGTTGGCAAAAACCCATTAAACAAAGACGCGTTCTGAAGCGCGCTTCCAATCGCGACGCGACTTGGCGGGGCACTTAACGCAGGGGTGCAACGGGGACACCAGAAACCCTAACCCTCTGTAGACATCTTCCCCACGTTTTGGCAGACAAGTAAAAGCACAGACCACACCATCGAAACGGCAGTGGACAGATGCAAGACTTGAGCTCTGCATCACAAGCCGAAGCTCAAGACCAAGGCAAAGTAAGCAACCGGCCAGCTCAAACCCAGGTATGCCTCAATTGCACCCACATACTTCCCATATCGACTGTTGACATTCCCAAGTTTGCTCCAGCACCACCCCTCCACCGAACTCAACATCTCCCACCCAAGATGACCACCCCACCAAACGACTCCTCCAACAACCCTGAATCTGACCTCCCGTGGCTCCAAAAACCGACAACAATCACGCCCTCATCACCGTCCCAAAAACAAAATCCCCAAGAAGAAGACCTCTCCCTCACAGCAGCCCTATCAACCATCACCCCCTCCTCCTTCCTCACCGTCCACCAAACCCCCTGCGCCCGTACCGGCCTCCTAACAGGCATAGGCCTCGGCTCCGCAGTCGGCATCCTCCGCTCGATCCTCGGTCTCCCTATCCCCCGCGCCGCCAACTGGGCCGTCGGCACAGGCGCCCTGACCGCCATCCTCCAGTACGAGTACTGCCAGGCTAAGCGAAGGCAGGAGAAGGCCAAAGTGGCCAGAGTGGTAGAGGTATACGGGCAAAAACAGGCTGAGATGAGAGCGAAGGAGGAGGAGGATAGGAGGAGGAAGGCGGAAGAGGAGAGGAGGTTACTGGAGGAGCAAAAGGGGAAGAGTTGGTGGAGGGTTTGGTAGGGACGTCACAAAGTGTAGGTTAGTGAGGTGTAAGATAGGTTGTACATATACCAGTGGGAGCACCAGCACGAGGGGGAGCTTTTGGGTACCAAATATAAGATATCATTCATGATGGGTATATTTCCATTGTCATGTTAAAACAATTCAACGCTGCGCTATTCACCATGTTCAAGATCCTCCTTCAAATCCACCCAAATCACACCACTGAGAACAAAAGGAAATAAAAAAATAAAAAAATAAAAAAAAAAAGACAGTCATCCATGCGGCCGTTATCATTACTTCAGTAAACCCATGATAAAAAAGAAATTGTTGGCTAGCCTGCCGCTCACAAAAAGAACCAGGAACTCCATAATCCATCATTGCTAGAACAAGCTGCCAGAACCCTGCAAAAAGCCCAAGCCAGAAACCAAACGCCAGTTCCCCCAATGTACCGTTGAAAAGCCCCGTCTCCATCCTGGAAATAATCCCCATCCCCCAAACCCTAAACCGTCACCTTAACCTCAGCGCCCCCGTCCAAAAACCTCACCCTCCTCCTCTCCACCTTCTTCTTCACATCCGAGCTACTCCCACTGAGGCTAACAGCCGGACTCTCCCCTCGCCTCCTCCTCTGGCTCCTCCACGACCTAGCCTCTCGTTCCTCTCTTTTCCTGTACTCAGCCAGCTGCTGCTTCCTCTTCACCGTCCTCGCATAGGCCACCGCAGCCGTAGGCTTAAACCCAATCCCATTAATCCCCGTCCCATCATCATCGCTGTCATCAGGGTCATAAATCGTAATCTCGTCGTCGTGCCATGTCAGCGATGCCCTTAAGGGATCCGTAATAACCGTTGTCGGTGGCTTCGGAGCAGCCGCCGTCGCCTCAGCCGCCGGTGGTTTCGGAGCCAAAATCGGGAGGTTTGTAAGTGTCATAGCCGGCAACGGAAGCTGTGCCTGCGGCTGGGGAGTAGTCTTTCGACTGCGGGACTTTTTCGCAGCAGGCTTTGTCCTCGATGGTAGAGTAATTGCTCGAGGCGCGGTAGTGTGCGTGTTGGCGACCGTCTCCGACTGTTCCACCACCCCAGTATCAATCGCGAAACGGAGCGATTTTGGTGACGACTGCCGCTGCTTATCGGCGATATCTTGGTGTTGTTGTTCTGCATCCTGCAGACTGTCCCGGGTAACCGCATCCGCTGTCACATTATCATCCCCCATCACCACCTCCCGAGTCCTCGCCCGTTTGCGGGATCCCCTCTCCGAATTGTCCATGTCCATCTCTGATGACGAGGAGGTATCCATCGCGCTGCCAAAATCTGGGGGGGATCCAAAAGAGTTTCTGACACTGCCGGTGCTGTCTCCACTACTGTTGTTGGGGACGACCCCACCCCCACTCGGCGTGGGCCCCAGGGCGAGGCCCCGGAACCTGTGTGCGACGCAGCTTCGGGGGCTTGTGCTGCCATCGTCCGTTTGGGAGGAGTCGGGGCTGAAGGTGAACTGTTGTTGTTGATGTGCTGGAGAGGGGAAGTCGGGGATTTGACGTCCTAGTATCTGCTCGCGCTTTCGCTTTGGCGTTGAGAAGGGTGATGGCGCTGCCATTTCAGTCGTTGGTGTGAACATTCGAACGTTTCGGGAGGCGGCGGCGCTGGCGGTCAATTGCTGCTTGATGAATCCACCGAGCCTTATAGGGCTGCAGATGAGGTGCGGTAGTGCTTTTGGGACTCGATGATCTTGCCGACGATATAGCAGCTGTGGGAGTTGGGTGAGGAGACCTGGGAGGGGGGAAGGAGATATAAACAGCTGGCTGTACGGTAGTAGGTTCCAAAAACGTGGCAGTTGAGTGCAGGTGGTCTTGACAATGGATGGCTTGCCGATGCGCTATGCTATTGTTGGCCGCCCGGCGGTTGAATCGCTGAAGAAGGGAGTCGGAGTCTGAATGCAGGGCACCAGTGGCTTGTGCAGGGGTTCACCGCCCCACTTTTGGCAGTGGCATGAGCACATCGAGCCCCACCTTTTGCAACTTCAACTGATCACAATCGACCCAGAGACTCCGGTCCTGTCAAACGATACGTCACATACCCGATTGCTATTGCGGTACACGTGGGATATGTTTCACAGAATCTTTTGGTGTCTATTAACTTTTAGTGTTTGACAACCAGGACCGAGTACAAACCCAACCTTTTGCCCAACCTGACGTTGATACCATCGATGCCAACCACGTCTTGCCCGTAGCCTTGTTTGCAACCACATCGCCAAAGAGAACTCCATAAATTTCCAACCAGACGCAGGAATTCTAAATCTTCAAGTCTCGGAGGCGGGTGAGCATCTGTTTAGCATACAAGGGGCGTTGGTATAATGTAGTCTCAGCTTTCTCCTAGCTTGGAGAAACACCATCCCAACCTCAACGCTTTGGAATCCTCGCTTGGAAGGGGTTGTGATCTCAGCATTGGGAGTTGTAGTCCCAGCTCTTAATGCAACAGACTGGTACTTACACCATCACAATCTACACCACCCTCTACCCAGGCGATTGAGTCATTCTTCAACTTCACCATCTCAGCCCCTTACGTGGCTTGCGCGGCTTTCTACACCGCGAGGAAGCCATCCAGGGAGCGCTTGATAGCGCCATGGTCCCGTGCGCAATCACGGAGGGTTTCATCCAAGCACTTGTTGAAATTTTCGCGCTCCCTGTCTTGCATCTTTATCGAGTTTGCGGCTACCGAGATGTCAGATTGCCCTTGCTGATCACCGAAAAGCACAGCCTTGTTGACCGTGAGCTCAATGGCAGGGACTCGATCATGAAGGGCCTGAACTGCTCGAGTAAGGGCACCCAACGTAGCAGCGTCGGTCGACAGAGCAGTGGCACCCGTGGCCGGCAGGTTGTTGTGCTTTTTGAGGGCCTCGATCGTGTCTCCTTGATCTTTGATCAAACGCGCTTGTTCCTGCAGGATCGGGTACATGTTGGCTTGCATGTTGGTGATATTCTGGCAGAGCTGGTCAATTTCGGCCTGTGTGTCATCAACACGTTCATCGGCAATCTTCACACCGGTTCCAAGGGGAAAAGGAGTCGTCTTCTCTGTGCTGTGAGGATCGAGGGCAAGATCGGCGATACTGTCGACGGTAGAGCCCAAAGTTTTGTCAAGATCCTTGACGGCTTCTGTGGGCGCCATGTTCTTGGAGCCAACTGACACTGAACACAGCCAATGCTCTACGTCGTCGCAACTGCCGAGGTCGACTTCAATTGCATAGATCTCTTCATCGCGCAACTCCTGCATCACTGTTAGACACTAGAAGGAACTGCTCAGTGTCGATGGTCGAGATACTTGCCTGCATAATCTGAGTAAGCGTGATCACAGCATCAGGCTGGATAGCGGCGGGGTCGAGAACGGGAGCAGCGTTAGCGGTTGAAGAAGCAGCCTGAGTCCGTCATTACGTGAAACGAAACGCTGGGAAAGTTGAGCATGATAATTGACAGTGTTGGCATTGCAGCGGCATTTCACAGTGAAAACGAGTGTGTATGGAGGCAAGCCAGGGTAGGGAACCATTGACGGCAAATGTGTTTGATCGGGGACTTACATCAACCGAACCCACGGCCGTCTTCTTGCGATGCTGGGTTTTTTCCTTTGACTTCACCATTGTTATTCGTGAGCAGGCGGGCTGGCAAAATGGAGTCGCGAGGAGGCGATATCAGAAGCGCGGGCCGGCGAAAACAGATGCTCAAGTGGGCACGAACGAAAGCTCCAACAGGTGAAAAGAGAGGCGCAAGGAGGAGAAAATGGAGCAGAGGAAGAAGAGGGGATCAGAAGAGGGTAATTTATACCTGGGTAGCAGAATGCGGGGCCAGCCAATGGTCGGAATCAATCCCCATTGTTTACCTATTGTTCCCTATCATCGTAGCAGGGTGAATAGATAAGGGACTCACACAGTTAGTCACCAAAGTATCTACGTTAGCTGGTTGGCCGATCTTTCCACTCGCGAAGAAGGAGCAACGCAACACTCGGAGAAATCAGGTCGTAGAAGAATATCCGGGAAGGGCAGAGGGCACAAGGCAGGAGAGCTTAGGGAGAAGTACTCTAGGGCAGTGGGAGGGTGAAAAAACGGGACGGCAGCAAGGAATACCGGCCATCAAGGTACTTGACGGGCATTAACAGAAAGCATTAGCTCAGATAGAAACACTCGATAAGTAAGAGTCTAGAATATATGCCCATATAGATATGACAGTGCAGAAGCTACCGCACCCTATGATGGCCATTATCGTGGTCTAGTTCTCATCGTGCTGTTAGACCATCCGCCACACCAGCCACACTGCACTGCTACCCCCTGACCAAACTCTGATGACAAAAGTATTGAACAAAGGCAGGCCACATTGCGTCCTTCCCAGTGGATGGCAAATGTCTTTTCTCTCCTATTATGACCTTGCCGTGGATAGTAATTCTCTTTGCTCTGCTTTCGTTTAAGACTCATGCAAAGCTGAGCCTCGAGGATCTATGATCTCTGTGCATAGCAAGGGATGTTTACATACTCTTCTGGCAGAGGGAGGTGTTCGGAGTTCGGTGGTTGCAAGAAAGACTAATGTTTGCATTGTGATATCTAAGCTACGTTATAGACTCACCAAAGAAACAATCTCTTCAGCTGCATCGACCGTATCCCCTCTGACACCCAGTGTCGCAGTGCGCACTCGTTGTCCCGCAGAAGCCACCAGCGCTGCAGCATTGATTGTTGAAGTCGCCACCGTTGCATGTCCACCCGCCCTTACTTGGCCCACAGCTGCCATCGACAGAGGGAATGTTGCTGGTAAGACAGGCACTCGAGAAGCTCTTCTGGCTATTGCCATTGTCAGTCAGGCACACAGCATATCAAGAGAACAAGAACCTGAAATGTAAGGTAGCTTACCATCCTTGACCGCAGTGATTAGCAGTTCCGCCACAATTCCCAGTTGCTGAACAACAGTTCCCAAACGCCGATCCCACACACGTCTTTCCATTGGAGCCGCATTTTCCATCAGTCGAAATGCTCCCGCTTCCACTTAAGCAAGTGCCAAAGCTGGGCTGGCAGCCCACGGCACAGTGGTCCACTGTTCCACCGCAGTTACCAGACGACGAACAGCAGTTTCCAAATCCTGAGCCTGTGCAAGTCTTCCCGTTGGATCCGCACTTGCCGTCGGTGGAAATAGTGCCACTACCGCTGTTGCATGTCCCGTAGCTGCTTTGGCAGCCGGCACCGCAGTGCGCAGTAGTGGTACCGCAGTTGCCGCTGGACGAGCAGCAATTACCAAATCCTGAGCCTATGCACGTCTTCTTGTTCACATAGCCGCATGTACCATCGGTCGAGATGGAACCACTTCCACCGCTGCAGGTCCCGAACCCGCTCTGACAACCAGCGCTACAGTGATCCGTCGTGCTACCACAGAAGCCATTCTGAGAGCAGCAGTTTCCAAAGCCAGAGCCCGTACAAGTTTTGCCATTCCTTGTCCCACACTCCCCGTCAGTCGAGATGGAACCGCTCCCGCCGGTACATGTGCCAAAACCAGACTGACAACCTGCACCACAGTGATCACTGGCACCGCCACACCATCCTCCTGCCGAGCAGCAGTCTCCAAAGCCAGAACCAGTGCAGGTCTTGCCATTGGCACCGCATTGACCGTCGGTAGAAATATTTTCTGTCCCAGCATCACAAGTGCCAAAGCCAGACTGGCAACCGGCCGCGCAGTGATCAGTGGTGTTGCCGCACCAGCCTCCTGACGAGCAGCAGTCGCCAAAGCCGGACCCAGCACAAGTCTTGTCACCGTTTGCAGGGCCACACGAGCCGTCAGTACTGACGTTGGACTCAGTGCAGATGCCGAAAAGAGATTGGCAGCCGGCACCGCAGTGTCCAGGCGAGTCTCCGCACCAGTTGGTAGATGAGCAGCAGGAACCAAAGCCTGAGTTGGTGCAGTTGTACAAGTTGGGATAGCCACAAGAGCCGTCGGGGGAAGGGACGCCAGTCCAAGGGATATTGCAGTTGCCGTAGCCCTGCTGGCTGTTTTTGGTGTGTCTTGTAAGCAGATGGGCATTGGAACGGAGGGAACGGAAGTACTCACCAGCCATCTCCACAGGCGTCTTTAAATCCGCAGCGTCCATCGGCACCACAGCAGGCTCCCCAGGTAGGCGTGCAAACGTAGTCCTCTAATGAGTTAGGGCCACAGCTGCCATCGTCGGTGAGGACGCCCGTTTGCCATGCTGGAGGGTCCCCGGGACTCTGGGATAGGACACCGCCGAGGTTCCCGGCGAGGAGCCCTAATAGGGTGGCCCATGAAGCGCGCATCGGGTAGGCTCCGCTCAATGTTGGGCTTTTGTCTGTCGTGTGATTAAATGGTCAAGATAAAAGGTGAGAAGGGGCAAGTCACCATGGTTCACTGCGTTACGCTTCACCTTACAGTGTCTAGTGGGAGAGTGGATCATGATATGGTTGACGACCTCTCTCTCACCCTCGAGCAGCTATAGACCTCCCAAATGGCACTCACATGGGAATGGGCAGCAAAAAGTCCGATGCTCCCACTTTGGTCCCCGGATTGATAATTTTGACGGCAGCCTGGCCTTGGCGTGCCCATATCACACCTCTGTCACAAGTCCATCAAGTCTGGTCTTTGGATCAGCGCGTGTTCCAGACCTGCTCCGGGTGACATCGGGCCGGGCAGTAGTCCCTTTCTTTCTAGAGCGACTGTACTTGCCGGGATCGGGATTGGAGTTTTCGGGGCGACGCGGCCCGGATACTCCGCTAGGAGCCCGATTGCTGACGGAAAGTCAGGGAGTTGAACAAGTAGTCGCGAGTGACGGGAAATCACCTGAGAATGTCTTCATGTTTGCCACATGCAAGAGAACGCCGATCCCAGCTAGGTAGGTCCTTGCTTATGTTGCAAATTTCCTGCACTATTGACTCCAGACTCCCGGTAACGAGAGCAAGCAGAAGTTGATAAACATGTGTATAGTCCCAGCACAGCACTGGCATTCCTCATGTTAGAAGGTCCTGTCGAGCATCTAGCCTGAAGTGCCTGTCCTGTGAGGATGACACTGGCAGGTATGAGTCGGACCGGCACAGGCCTTTGGGCCGCTGCTGTGCTCCTGCTCCTTCTGTGCGCGTCGCCGCTTCTTTATTCTTCTACAACAAATATCAATGTCGTCACCGCACCCAACACCCAAAATCTGCCTCGGGATGCTGCTGCCATCTCGATTAAGCGTCGTGACACTGCCGCGATTCCCGACGCTCGTCGTGGCGTTGCCCACACCAACCCCCTCAAGCTCACCCCTCACGAGCCTCTTCTTTTCGAGGAACCTGTCGAGGGGTCATCTCCCGACCTGTCAAGACGTTCCGAAGGCTTGTCAAAGCGGCGAGACGGGCCGTTGTACTGCCATGACGGCCCCTGCATTGACAACAGCTGCTGCGGCCCCGACAATGTCTGCGGCTTTGGCCCTGATTTCTGCGGGGAGGGCTGTCGTTCCAATTGCAACGCGACGGCCATGTGCGGCGAGCACAGCGAGTTTGCTGAGATGCCTTGCGGAATGAAATTGTGTTGCTCGGCCAGCGGCTGGTGTGGTGTGAGTTTACACTTACTTGTGTGCTATTCTGAGCGACTGCTGACTGTCTACCTAGTCGACCGAGTCTTATTGCCACAATGCCGACCCCTTGCGAGGCACGTTGCCCTGTCAGGCCGGATACGGTTCCTGCTACATCACAGGCCCCCCATCGTGCCCCTACGGCGGTGGCAGTACAGGTGGCCGTCACATCGGATACTATCAGTCTTGGAACGTTCGCAACCGCCTCTGCAACAAGGTGTCTCCCAGACAGCTGAACACCACCGGATACACTCACTTGTTCTACTCATTTGCTTCCATCGACCCGGTCACCTACAAGATCGCCCATGCTCATCCCGATGATCCAGCCATGATGCGCGAGTTCACCAGCCTCGCCAAGCCCGGGCTGAAGACATGGATTGCCATTGGCGGCTTTGACTTCAGTGACAAGGGCACGCCCACTCACTTCACCTGGAGCAGGATGGTTGCCGACTACGGCCGTCGCGCTGCCTTCATCTCGTCGGTGAAGGACTACATGGACGAGTACGGCTTCACTGGTGTCGACATTGACTGGGAGTATCCCGGTGACCCTGACCGAGGCGGTAATAAACTGGCTGACACGCGCAAGCTCGTTCTGTTGATGAAGGAAATGCGGGCAGCATACGGCAGCAAGTACGGCATCAGCCTGACCTTGGCGCCCGACTACTGGTATCTGCGTTGGTTCGATGCCAAGGCCATGGAGCCCTACGTCGACTTCTTTGGCTTCATGGCGTATGATTTACATGGTCCGTGGGATGCCGACGTCAAGGCTTTGGGTAGCAAGGTCCGTGGCCAAGCCGACATTCGCGAGATTTCCGAGAACACAAAGCCGCTCTGGTTTGACGGGCTGAACCCAGCCAAGCTCAACTTTGGTCTGGCGCTGTACGGCCGCGGTTACACCCTGGCAGACCCAACTTGCAACCAGCTGCTGTGTCCGTTCTCCGGGGGCAGCAATCCGGCACCATGCACCAATTATGAGGGTGTCATGTCACTCCACGAGATCCAGCAGCTGATTGATAGGAAGGGTCTCACACCGCAGTACCTCTCTGATGCCATGATGAAGCAGATCACCTGGGATGATCAGTGGATTGGTTACGACGATGACGAAACATTCGCCGCCAAGAAAGCATGGGCCGACTCGAGATGCTTTGGCGGCACCATGGTCTGGAGCATCGACTTTCAAGTGGCTGGGTCCGGTGATTCTGAGGACGAGAAGTACGGTGATGTTGTGTACATTGGTCAAGAGGTGTTTGAGACTCCGGCTGCACAATGCCAAGCTCCCTGCATCATGGTCTTCCCTTCTAGCAGTTTATCTGAACCCAAAGTCATCACCATGCAGCCCTACACGGCCACGTTGGAGGTCGGCACCACCACCACGACCCTGGTCGCCGTGAGCACAACGAGCACCACGACTGTCACGGTTGTTAACTTCTTCAATCACTACGTCACAAGCGGACAGCAACCCGGTGCAGTCGTCACTCTACGACCGAGCTTCCAGCCGCCGCCCATCATGCTGGCGGTGACTGGCCAGGACGGACAGACAACCTCGAGAACTGTTCTTCCTCCGCCTCTGGGTGGCGGCGCTTCTGATGGTGGTTACGGCGGTGATCCAACCACGACCTCTGCAATGGTTTCCAGCACCACAAGCTTTGTTGGGCCCGAGAATCCGCCAGTACCAACACCCGTACTTGGTCTTGAAGACATATACGTGGAAGATGAGGACGATGACCTCCCGACCCCAACTATCGACTTTCCCGGGTTTCCGCCCGACGCGACAGAAATTATCGAACCCGTGATCGAAACCGATATCCCCCCACCCCCTGGCAAGACTCGTATCAAGTGTGACGCGTGGTTCTTCAATCTTTGCATCGACTGGCCCGAACTTCACATCAAGATCTTCTGGTGGGACATTGAGCTTCCCCAGGGCGAAGATTTCGGCCCGGGCCCGCTCCCCCCCCGCTTGATCAAGCGGCCGCCTGGCTGGACGTTTGGCTGCCGCACACCTCCGTGCTCTCTTCCGCCGTGGCCCAAGATTAGGCGCGGAGGCGGTGGCGGGATGCTTTCTGTCACACCCCCGGCTCCAAACCCCTGCAAACCAGTTACAGCAACACTCACCATCTCGACAACCTCGTATGGTACAACAAAGACTCAAGGCACCGTTCGAACCATCACAACACGCACCATGTCGAGCGAGTTCCCTATACTTGGCTGTTCCCTCACGGACGCCACCTTCAGTGTATCCGAAACCGCCTGCGCAACACCGCAACCCGCCCCCCGATCGCTGGATGAGCGGGCTGTGCTCGACGACGTACCGTCCGAGCTGAAAGAAGATGACGACACAGCTGGGTCTGAAACCAGGCTCAAGCTGTTTGGGCGGGACTGCGATACGAACATGGTGGATGTCATCTTCATCCCTACAGACCCTTTGAGCACTAATATTAGATTCCGTCAGCAGCTAGAGGTTTCTAGGATGGAGGGTCATGTTGGGGGTTTTACGGTAATCGAATCGACGGATCCTGTCTTTGTGGCCTTTTTCTATGTGAAAAAGGTCAGCACGGCTTATGCAAACTTTCTGCTCAATCAGGGCGATGATCTTGGGGTAAGCTCCGTTTTACCGCCGCAAGGTCTTCTGCACATGCGCTAACATGAATTCCGCTCTCAGATTGCCGACGATTCCTATATGGTGGCGCCACCGCCGGCCTATACGGGGTATGGGGCCGCCGCAACTCGGAAGCGGCACGATGTCACAGGCTTTGCCGACCCCAGCCTCGCCCTGATGAGCAACAAACACAACATGACGGTAGGCAACCATCGACGACAACAAGGGCTGGCTCGGCGAGATTTGATAAATTATAGCTACAACTGGGGGCCGTCCCATCTGTCAATTCCCCCTAACGTCAACTTTAACGACCCGGCCATGGGAGTGAGAGCAACCTTGCATGATGGCCAGCCTGGCTACCGGTACAACAGGCACGAATCGGAATGCCAGGGACAATACGTCTACATTATAGAAAGCGAGTTTGACCGTGTGCATCCACACTTCAGTGGCACCACAATCGAAAGGTTACCACGGCAGGTATATGGCTCCTGGGAGGGGTATGTGCGACAGGACACCAGCCACGCCACAAAGGTGGCGTCTATTGTTGGCGGCATGTTTAACGGTGTCTGTCCTGGAGGTCATGTCACTCTAGTCACCACGTCCGTTCCCGGCATACACTGGCTTAACACCGACTCGGCGCAACCTGAAAACCAGTATGGTTTCAGATGGCAGATTGTAGAGGCGCTCGTGCTTGCTCTCCAGGACATCAAGACGAAGAACCGTGGTTACAAATCCGTCATCAATATGTCACTGCGGCTCAAAATACCCAGAAACACTGGGCGGCGAAGTATGATGGCGGTGCTTTTAAGAGAGTTGGATAAACTTGGCGTCGTGTTGGTGGCGGCGTCGGGCAATGACGAGGGCAACCAAGATGGTAGAGTGCAGGTCCCAATTCCGGATCATGATTGGCCTGTGGGAGGAGAGGCAGAGGAAGTTCCAAATCTGCTGGTTGTTGGCTCGTCCAACATGGACAGTCGATCGTCGTTGTTTTCAAAGTGGAGTCGACGAGTCACTCTGTTTGCGCCTGGTGAGAATGTTCTGGTTTCCGGCGAGGGTTCAAGCCTGGTGGTTGGTTCTGGGACATCATATGCTGCACCTGCTGTGGCTGGCCTCGTGGCGTACTGGCGTGGCATGGCAGCGGCGATTCGTCCCGATGTGCGCGACTTTGACAGCCCAGCAACCGTCAAAAGATTGCTCGAGCAGACTTCGCGCCGCGTCCAGACTACCCCGCCGGGTCAGTTTTTTGAGGGGGCAGATGTAACCCGCGGCTGGCCTGTGAACCCCGTTTGGAACGTTCAGAGCCTTTATGGGCAATGCATTATCCAGCCGAAGCCTGGCGGGGCCGGAAAACGTCAGGTCGGCGAATCTTGCCAGTGGACACCCCCAAATCCAGGAAGCGGTGATGATGATGGCAGTGATGGCGGCAATGGTGATGGCGGCGGCGGAGGAGACATAGGTGGACAGGATCAGCTTGGGCCGTCTAAAACGTTTACATACAGCACGGGTACCCCGTCTCCGACATGTACATCGGGCTGTGGGACTCTGTGCACCGACTTCTGGTGCCGACCCGATCGAACTGGCCAGCCTTCCCACTTCACGGAACCGACAAGGTTAGCAACCATCACATCCGCACCCGGCGGCGGCGGCGCTCCGTTGCCTACAAATTGCATCTCATCCACCACCACCAGATCCTGTAGTGGCGACCGCCAGGGCCAAATATGCGGCCTCGCCACTGTATGTGTGGCTACGTCATGCCCGGAAGGCTCCATCTGTGGCCCGGGGGATCTTCCTCCCCTCCCTGGACCGACATCGTTGGATTGCACCAGCCCGTGGTTCTCCACGACGTCGTCCCAGTGCGTCGGGAGTGGCGATAAGGAGGCATGCAGGACCACCACGGTTTGTGCCGTAACCCCAACCGCGACTCCGATCTATCGCTTCATCGACAATGCGAATTGTCCCAAAAGCGGCGATGTGTGTGCTCAAAGAGATGTTACCGCTACATGTTCTTCTCTCCAGCCACGGGGACTGCCAGAGGTGACCGCTGTCCTCCCGATTGCGACAGAGACTCCGAGGATTATCTCTCCATCTGGAGGTATGAGACAGCGAGTCAACAAGGGAGCCGTCATCAAGCCGCCTTGGCGGCCTCGTTCAATGGTTTCGAACACTCCCGTGGCCGACAACTCGGAATCGCTTGTGTCGCCCGTGAGCAATGTCTTGCTGCGAGCCCGCCAAAACACCTATCTTATTTGCGACGTTGAATCACGATGTGTGAAGTGCGTCACACCCAGACCAAACATTCCTGACCCGTGCATCGAGGTGTACATGGTGTACACCATGACCACGGCCAACTTCCAGGGCATTTTGTACAAGGCCGAGCTGAGTATTAACGGCAAGACGGTGTGCAAGATGGAAACATACTGCGACTCGTTTGCGGGGAGCACGGATGGGTGTTCGGGGAAGAAAAACTATGACTGTGGGAATGGGAACCGGGTGGACAGCTGGACCGGGGAGCGGTTCTTGTTTTATGTCAAGGCGAATGACAAGGTGTATGATATCCAGGCCAAGGTGCAGGTGTTTGAGGGGGTGTGGGATGCGTGTAATGGGGCTACGTTTGCGTGTATTCCTACTGTTTTTAGGGGAAAGGTGGGGTGTTGATGGCCTTTCGAGGTGTAGATAGCAGGGAGACGTGCTTCGCTGCCAGCGGGTGCCTGGCAATTTAGATATCCACAAAGACCGGCTTCCTTGGCCAACTCGAAGTCAATGGAACTTCAAGAACAACGTCAACTGACACGTCCATGGTGGGGAGATGGTGCCATTCACATACTTTCTTTGTCCTGGCCAAGGAAATCGGACACACGATGGCTTGTGGTGTCACAACGGAGTGATTGGTCTGCCTGTTTTGAACTTCAGACGGACGCCCGTGATCAAGAGGAGCTCAGCGGAGCTCAACTCAGCGGCTGCATTTGTTGAGGGGTCCACTTTGAGTATTGTGTCACAGGGCAGTATCTTATCAGTGTCAGTGGTGGTTGATGGGGTGAAGACTTGAAGGTCCTGGTGGTTGGTTGGTGATGAAGTAACAAGGTGGAGGCGCGTCATAAAGTACCTGCGAAATCCAGTGATTGAAAGGTCTTGGGTTTAAACGAGCTGCCAATGGCAACCAGTGTTGGAGAGGGCTGGGTAGTTGTTATATCACAGCAGGATGTCTGGTATCGTGGGTTTTGGAGGTTGGAAGACCGCTTGGGTGGATAACTGCAGGTTATGTGCATTGTCTGGGCTGATATTCTCGTGGTGGTACGGTTCAGTGGTTAAATAGGTAACCTTTTGCCTGCGTGGTTCTGAGAGACAGTGAATGTGTAGCTCTTGATAATGGCATGGTAAGGAGACATCAGCTCCGGGACCCTGCTGAGCAAGATGTGACAAAATCGTCCCTTCTTCAACACGGCCTGGGCCCACTTAAGACTCCCTCGTGGTTCGGATGGCCCAGATCATCCGAACCTGCTCCAGGCAGGGAGCAGTGAATGGTTGCTCCTCACTTATGCTGCTCCCGTGCGCCGAGGGGATCACGTCATCGTCCCAATAAACGCGATATTCGACGTTTCTGCTACATCTGATCAAGAATGCGTTTTCGTCCAAAGTAATTCCCTCAATCTCTTATGATAAACAAAATTGTGTTGGGTCACGTTTGGTAATCTCTTTTGCCCATGTTGGAACCGGACACCGTGTTACTGCTCCATCACAGGTATAAGAACAGGGCACTTTCACCACTTGCCCTCAATCTTTTCCTCCATCACACACTCGTTCTTCTCTGATACCGCAGGCACCTTCCGCTTACACCACCATCGCACATCATCACCACCACCCAGACGCTTCTTGTTGCCAGCCTCATTTCGTTGCGCGGCAAAGTTATTGATCTTTGCCATCGGGCGCAACACCACACTCAATCACAACCGCCCGCAACAGACCATCACCACCGGCTTCACATTAACAATTCACCCATAGACCACGGCTGTCATATCTCTTAAAACCCTCTTCACCCAAGTCTTCGGGGCCTCTTTCCTTTCTTTGTAAGTCCAACCCATCACCCCCTTGGCAAAACGCCAAGCCTTCAGGGGTAGTAAACAAAGACCCACTAACAAATCCCAACACCACAGCAACTACGACGATGGTCCATACCAAGTACGGTCCCAACGTCCCCGGCATGATGTGTAAGTCTCTTTCCACTTTTTCCTGCCATCATCACCACTAACCCCTTTTCCAGTTCCGCAGAATCAGCACCCCGGCGCCACAACCGGCCTCGACGCGAACAACAACCCCTACGTTTACATTTCCGGCCTCCACGGCTCCGGCCGCCTCCCCCAGCCGCCTCCCCTCACTCACCCTGGCTTCCCTGCCGCGAACCTCATCAACTCCACCGGTGGTGCTGGTGCCGAGCCTGGGTTCAACTACTTCTTTCCTACCGAGCACGCCGATGTTATTGTGTTGCAGAGTGCGGTTGCGCCCTGGAAGTTAACGGAGGGGTATACTCGGTTGGACTATTGGACTGTCAAGGTGCCGGGGAATATTACCATGGGGGAGTTGCTGACTGGATTAGGGGTGAGCAGCGGGAATGGGGGGTTGTATGTTGTTTATCAGCAGGGGAATGGGAAGTGGGAGCATCAGGAGAGTGTGACGGGGGTGGATGGGAGGTTGATGAGGCGGAGTGTGAGGGAGATGGGGTGGTGCAGGAGGGGCAGGGAGGGGAAGGTGAGGAGGACTTACATTTGGGTTCAGAGGGTTTAATCCCGGATGGGGATGGGGGTTGATGCGGTGGTTTGATGCTGGCTGGGGGGTAAGAGGGTTTGTTGTGGGGTAGCTTTATGAAGTATTGGCTAAGGGGTATGGGTATGACAGGTGGTGAAAGGCAAAACAAGGAAAAAATGTAGTCAGCGGTTCAAAGGTGGCAAGGGGCACGCCCGGGTGAAGGGTCTTGGTGGGTATAGCTATTAATGCAGTGTTTCTCCCCTGAGGTGATGCATCGTTAAGTTTCATTTTTCGGTTGCGGTGATAACGAATCTTAGGTATATTTGTCTGGTCAGTATCTCTGAAGCATAGGTAGGAAACACCATCCTGGCTATGCTGAATCCATCTTGCGTGTGGTATGGACACCATCAGCTTTGGAGATGGTATTTGCGTGTAATGATGCTGACTTCATTGAGTACTCAGGCCGCCAAAGGTTGTACGGTATGCCATAAGTCAACCATTTCAGTTGTTGCTCATTGTAGTTCAAATCGCGGTGATATCTGGGGGCAGGTCAAGCTCCAAACAAGACTGCCCAATCGAATACACCAGACCGTCCAAGAAGCGGAGAAGATCTACCGAGTATTTTCGAGCTTCTTTTGCCTCCTTCACGACGTCCAGGAACTTGTCGACGTAGTCTTTGATGGTAGTGCAGCAAATCTTGTTGGCCTTTGCCAGGTCAACCCCCTTTTCCTACATGGTGACCAAGATGGCATTTGGAATATGGGTCTTGCCGCTCTTCATGGCGTCTTGTTCCTCCTTCTCCCAAGAATAAAGATCGTTCACGAGAGCAAAGGCAATCTATCCGGGCCGGCACAGGTCCGAACAGACCGCCTTTTTCTCATCTGGGATGCTGATGGCACGGCCAAAGTAGAGCATGCCACTCCAGAAGCTGCCATATGTTGGCACCCAAAAAAGGATAGGCCCTATAGGATATACCCACGTCTTTCCAACGTCTTCGTTTCGATACTCGATGTAGTCAGCCAACCTGCAATGCTGTGCTCTCGAGCAGTCCCCACCACCGCCACCCTGAAAAAACACCTGCCAGAGTTTAAGAGCTACTAGCCCCCGGTCAGGATCGATTCTAAGCATCTCCGTGACCATCCATGTTTGAATCTTCTTGATGTTATTGATGGGCAATTTGGGTACCGCGTCATCGTTGTTGGTGGAGCGTTCTGCAAGGCGAAGCCGGAGAGGACCTCAGTCAGTGTTTCTTGCCCTTCTGTCTCTTCCGCATTCTCAAAGACATCGTCATTAAGAAAGCTAAACTCGTTAGCACAGGTGACAATAACCAGTCGGTCCGGGAGGCATTCCGGCATTGAAAGGGGCCCGGCATTGAAAGGGGCACGGCGTTGAACTTGGGGTGGAGGCCACCTCGGTCTGCCGTACCGTGTCAGTAAATAATTTGTGTCTGAGCAAGGAGAATAACAGGGGAGGCAGCTAGATGATCCAACCGGGGCGACATTCTCTTTCCAGTCTTCAATTGCGCCAATGATGACTAGGTCGGTGGTCTTGTGATGGTGGTGGATTCGAACCTTGATGCCATCACACAGGCCTTGAGTGTCATACTCGGATGGATCGAGGATGTATGAGTATTGGAATTCCATTTGAGTGAAAGATAGGATGCTAGAGTAAAGTTTGAAGTAGCGATCTAGGTAGGAATATGAAAAAACCTTTAGTCTTGTTCGCTACCCACAACCGTCATCCTTATGTACACTGGGCTAAGCCTTTACGGGTCAGAGACAGCCCCCATCTTGTGGTCGAGTGGCTGCAAAGTACCTACCTAGATAAAAATATGCTTTAGGTTATGGCAAGAAGCCCTAGGTGCAACATCCGAAACACATCGGAGCTTTTGCCTCGTACAGATCTTGGATGAGATTACCCTAGACAAGAGGCGTCAGATATCAGGTTGTTCTGCCAGGGAAAAGGGCCGCTGTGTGACAGATGTAACCACATTGGCAACCCCTACAAGTTTCTGTAAAACCAGCATGATAATTCTCTTTTGTAGAACAGGTACAAGAGCGCATTATGAATCAGGAATTAGTCCCGAGTCACATGGATGACCAATGACTTATGTAGAATGATGGGAACAATGGGATTGTCTGTTTCTCAGCACTCTTAGCAGCTAGGCCTGTCTCTAAGTGGGCTAGGGATGTCAGGTGCTTCTCTGCTTTAACGGGTTTTTGTCCTCAACCGATCGCACCACGGAACCTTCACCATTCAGGGTGATCGTGAACAGGATGCTTTTAGACCAGAGTCATCTTAACGGGTCATATCTTGTTGTTGTCACCTCTGCGGGACTTGCTTTCTACGGTCTTGCACTGACTATCTACCGCATTTGATTTCATCCACTCGCTGGCTTTCCTGGTCCAAAGATGGCCGCTGCGAAAGGGTGGTAACAGACGTATTACGAGGTTATGACCTACGGAATGCTTTCTTTCAAGCTTGCAGAACTGCATACAAGATATGGTATGGCATTCCCTACCTGCATGCTAGATTGCTGATGGATTTCCTGACATGGGTTATCCACACAATCTGTAGGACCAATCGTGCGATATAGTACCTGGGAACTCTCCATCAGAGACCCAGGGTTCTACCAAAACAGTCATGCCCACGGTTCTGTCCGCCGTACTGAGGTCAGTTTCCGACAAAGAACGGCACTCGGCTTTGACGGCTCTCACATGTTTACAGAGTCTCATGAGCTACACCGCTTACGACAGAAGCCCCTCGAATCATTCTTTTCTCGTCGTGCAGTTGAGTTCAAAGAAGACCTGATTGTTCAGAAGGCACAACTTATCGTTGCTCACATAGGAGAGGGGATTGGCAATAGCACACCTTCACAACCGGAGCTTACTTATTTTGCTTATGTCACGAATGTTGTTGGGGAGATTCTCTTCGGGGGTGAGAACCTGAGTTTGTTGGAACACAGCGAATTCGCACCTGATTGGTGAGTATAATACTTGAGGTACATTTCCTTAGATATTTGCTTGCGCCCAGCATCCATCTGAAACTTCACAGGGGGGACATGATGAATGAGATGAAAAAGCATACGCCGATTATGCTTAACGCTACTTGGGTGGCAAGGTAAGGCCAACCTGCAATTACCTACCTTACTAAAAATTCAAAGTTAACATGGAGTCAGAATTCTTCGCAAGATACCAGTTGTTGTTCTTGTGAAACTGCATCCGGGAGGGGCCAGCTTCACAGCGTATGTCAAGGTGGGTTGCCGAACACAGTGCTCATGGAAGAAGGCTGATGTTCCGAGACTATTGACCGCCTCCTCAACCACACCATCCACCATCTTCAGAATCTAAATATTGCCGAGATCAAAGCCCAGCCGGCCGTTAAACGCACTATTGCGCAAAATCTCCTGCTCTCGATATACCCACGCGGAAATCGTTTCGTCGACCAGATATGGAATCGAGCCAGATCGGGGCTTCGAGATGGCGTTTTTTTTTCGCAGTGCGGAATGAGGCGTTGGTCCTCGACTTACGATACTGGGTTTGGAAGGGTGGGCAATGGAGTCGTTGAAATATGTTCGCTCATGAAAAGAGGAAGAAGAGGAGGAGGAAGACGAAGAGATGTTTTAAATGGCAGCGGACTCCTGAAATGTCACACGTTGAAAGGACCACGGGACAAAGCCACATCGTGGCACATTCTTCAGCTGCAAACCTATCACGCTTCACCCCAGTCCCACCAGCCACACTTGGCCCCTGAGCTGATAGTAGTTGATGATGACGATGATGAGCAGAAAGGAACAAAAGGGGGACAAGAACAGGGAGAAAACAGGGCATCAAAGCTATCTCATGAACCTGCATATTGCTTTCACTGCCTATTTCTAAACCCTTGTCAGTAGTTGTCGTCGTGCGTTCTAGGTTGTTGCTATCATGATCAGCTGAAAATCAGGTAGGGCCATTGCCCCCAGGTCAGGGGCATCATCTCACCGCATGGCATAGATATCCTAATAATCAAGTCTCTTAACCGCATCTTTCAGCACGTTCGTCACCCACGAGATGGGAGCTCGTAAGCTTTGTTCACCCTGTGTATTTTACCCGCGGGAAAAAAAGTCTGTGATACTTCTTGTGACATTGTTCATACCCAACGCCAGTAATAGGTGAAAAGGGGTAAGTGTTAAGGTTGAAACGCAAGTTCAGTTGGGCATACTACCTATATAAGCCCAATCTTGGAAGTATTCTTAGTAGGTTGCAATGTAATTTCAAAAACGGTCTTGACTCGTGTTGTTTTTATTATGTTCACCTCATAGTCACTTTCCATTAACTTTCATCGTCGCCCATAAGATTTCATTAAGCGGTCGTAGCTAGCCCATTTATAACTTCATCCTGACAGATAATGCCCCTTGACAGGCCACCTTCTTTACCCAGCTACTCCAAGAATTCATCCCAGCTAAGAAATTCCACAGAAAACACCATAGTCCGTGTTAAAGAGCATGCTCCGGCAGCCAGCACCCTTAGCGCGGAGCATACGATGGTATGGTGACTCCATTAGATAACTGTAGAAGGTGGTCGAAACCTCACAAAGTGACTGAACTCCATCACGAGCCAGTGAAATAAATCAGGAGGTTGGGGACGATGCGTAGTTCGGACGAACACCTGCGTGTGCCCCCCCAGCCTGAGTATCCACCCCCTAATCAACGATGGCCATACCTCTCCAACAACCGAGCAGCACTCTCCCTCAACACCGCCGGCTGAATTGCTCCTCCCCTGGGGTTTTCCCCAACAAAATCGTGGTACTGGCCCAACACAGCTGCAATAGCTTCCTTTCCAGCATAGGGGAAATCTGTCCCAAAGAGGACCCGATCAGAGCTCGTGAAATTAAGGAGGCTCTCCAGCTAGGCAGTGGAGCTACTAAGCGCGGTGTCAAAGTAGAATTTTGCAAACCCAGCTTTGACGTCCTCGCGCATGATGTTCACCATCCCCGCCAAGGTCAGGTTGAGCAACAAGCACTCGATACGATTGGCCAGGTAAGGGAGTGTTCCTCCCGCATGTGAGAGGATGATGTCGACGTCGGCGTAATCACGCATGATACCACCAAAGACGATGTCAACCGCCGCGCGAGTTGTAGCAATGGGGTAGTCGATTACCGGCCTGGGGTAGACCGCTCGCAATAAACCGACGGGTGATGTCGAGCGTTGTCAGATGCAGGAAGATCAAGGCGTGGTAGTGGTTGAGCTTTTCCCAGATGGGCTTGAACAGAGGGTTTGACGGGAGGTACGAACCGTAGGATGTGAACACCGTGACTCCCTTGCAGTGCTTTTGCTGGCAATAAAACAAAGTCGGTTTCATCGAGCGTGCCGTCTACATCCTGCCAGTCTGGAAGTACCCCGAAAAAGGCCAGACGGGAAGAGTTCTCGGACGATGTGGCATACGTGGCAAGCTGGGTGTTGAGAGCACGGGATAGGTCGCGGGCAGTTTGGCCGGTACCGGCAATGGAAACACCCGGGGCAGAGACGGAGAGAATGCCGAGGGAAGCGCCAGAGAGATCAAGAGAGTTGATGGCCGCTTCGGGGGACCAAGTAGCCGAGGGAAAGTTGGATGGATCGCCGCCTGCCGCTTCGATGGCCGCCACGTAGACAGGTGGAAGGGCATGAACGCGGACATCGATGAGACCACTAGGGGTCCCAGAGTTGGTGTTGCTATCCATCGCAGACACTGAGGACTTGAAGACAGCGTTGCTTTCAGAAGAACTTAATCAGCAACGAGCATTGGTTTAAATAGTACTTGCCCGACAATGATTGAGACCCCTGACATTTTGACGTGATTGGCAGCGGCTTCGGACAACTGGCCTGGCATCATGAGATTAGATGAAAAGGAGGAATATCACCGGTTCTCCAGTGCAGCGTTCACAGTGGTCACTTCAAAGCTTTCGGCGGAAACAATTTTGTTTACTGTGCAGGAGGCAACTAAATGCGGCGTCTCAATGTGCTTTGCTCCTCCCTGAAATACTCTTGGCTTGGTAATCATGAAGATCGCTAACTGGATGTAGAATGGCTGTTGTTAGCTCTGGCGTGTAAGCGAAGCTTTTGAAGGCCAAGACGGGAGTTGGGCGAGGGACCGGGAAGGTCTTGCCGTGCATGATTTTCAGCACAAGACTGTAAGTTTAAGGGACACCAAGTCTGGTGTTACAGCGAGAGATCAGACTTTCAGTCAGACAATCATACCAGAACAGATTATTCCTATTCCCTTGCTCATAAAGAGATCGTATCAGCGTAGCCTTGTACCCTGCATGTATTCGAACAGATATATACCACCCAGAATCTTACAAAGGCAGCAAAAAGTGTCCGACGCACTCATGTCTCACGCCATGTTCAACTGTCAAAGCACAGCATCAGCACACCCCATGAAACCCTCTCAATCCCCAACCCCATCCCTCACCAACCTAACCCCACCGCCCATGAAACCCAAGCTAAACCCCTTCCTCGGACTCCCCTTGCCCACCACCACCTCCTTCTTCGGGCTGGCATCCATAACCCCAACCCCCTCCCTAATCCTCTTGGGACTTTCTTGTTGTGGTGTCGTTTCCTGTGCCCTCAACCCCCTCCTCCTCTCCACCTCCACCACCAACCCCTTCAGGTACACCTCCGCCTGCACAGTAGCACTGTACGCCTCGGCCGTCCACAGCCAAACATTGGTCCTTCTCGGATCCGCCCCCGCCGCCAGTAACGTCCTTAATACCAACAAATTCCCATTACTACTCGCAAAATGCAACGCGGTATTCCCATCCAAATCAGCGTTTCTCAACGCACTCTCCGCTCCACCAGGCGCGTACGTTAGCAGCAACTGAACAACTGTGTCGTGTCCATGTAGTGAAGCTTCCATGATTGCGTCCCGCCCTCGTATATCCTGCCTGACGATACCCGCTGGGTGGAATTCGCATAGGCAGTGGACTACTTCTGTGTGGCCGGCGGCAGAAGCGAGCATGAGTGGTGTTTGATGGTTGTCATTCAGTGATGGTGTGATGTTATCGTCGTCATCGGTGGGGTTGTTATCGGCTGTTCTGGTTCGTTCGTGGCCGAGGGATATCAGCAATCGACATATTTGTAGATGGCCCAATGAGGCGGCGAGGTGGAGGTTGGAGTTGGACAGGCCGAAGCGTTCGTCTGGGTCGGGGTTGTGGAGGAGGTGAGGGTGGGATTTGAGGATGCGGGCGACGAGGAGGTGGTCATTGGAGCGGATTGCTCGGCGGAGGCGGATGGAGGGGTCGATCCTGGAGTTGAGGAGCTGTTAGTGGTGACTAGAGTTCAAAATGGTGGGTGGGGAGGGGCAAGAAGGTGTTAACATGAGAGACAAGGACAGGAAAGGGCACGTACATGGTCAGCTCGCGCTTTGGGCGTGGGCAGCTGTGGTGAATTGATGATCGTGGAGAGAGTCAGTGCGATGGTTGGTGGGGATGGAGTGACGTCGCAGATCGTGGCCCAAGCCTGGAACACAGCGCTTGGGCTTCCGCGCCGTCAAGTCCGAAATGCGGGGTGGCGCAGGTACCCCGCCATTAGCCTGCGCATGATCCCTGCAAGTTCAGCCCTACCACAACAACAAGAGACAACAGCAACGACATCAAGTGGTAGGTGGTATCATGTGCGACGAGGGCGGAATAAACTATTTCTATAGGTATACCGTGGGCCTATACTTGGGCATCGATATAGTTCAGGCTACTTCCACCAGCGAGGGAACCGGGTAGTTAACCCGAGTCGGTGCATCCCGTCCACCACCAACGACAACCACCCAATCATCGTGAACCACACAATCGCATATGCCAGCCTGAACCACTTGCGACTCGTAACAGACAGGCCCTCATCGATCAAGGCTCGACCATCCCTCTCTGCTCTTTCCATGCTCGGCGTCCACCAGAACGGTCCACGGACTTGAACCATGAAGGCCGCAACGAGGAGCAGCACACACCGAACAGCCAGTATGAATCTCAATTGCTTCCCGGTCATCCTGGCCCGCCGAGCCCCGGGCTTGCCGTTTCTGCCAACTGCCGCATCGATGTTGACCAGCTCATGAAAGCCCAGGAAGATAATCGTTGCGAAACCCTAACCAACTGTTAGTGAAGAACCACACCGTGTTTCATTGAAACACGAGCCGCCTCACTAATAGCAATCCCCAAATCAGCAACCCAACCGGGTCATCCAAATGGTTTCCAACCTGTGAACGGTCTCCAAACACTTTCAAGGTAGCAGCCACGAGAGCATACCCAGATGCAAGTGTGACGAACTCTATCCCGTCCACCAGCCTGTCCTATTTCTCGGTGCCGGGGATGTATGACTGGATGATTGGTTTGACTTTGTCGAACTTGGTTTTGGGGCGTTGACGGGGCTGAAACTCCACGATGAAGTTTCCGGGGTTGTGTTCGTAGGGTTGTCCAAAGTCTGCTAGTGGAATTGGGTCTTCCAGAGCCATGGGGGGATTAGCGCTGCTTAGGGTGCTGGCGATGGTGGGTTGGGAGTCCATGATCAGTGAAGAATTATAGCGAGTGACAGGATCAAAGGATCAGGGGATGCAAGGATGATATCACAGTAACGGGTTGGAGTATTTCACCGTACCTGCACATTACTTTCCGTTCGAACATCCGCGAAGCGTGGCTCTGGTGGCTGAACATGAACATGTGGCTGCCGTTCACAACCCACCTCGCGGTCACATGGCTTTGGCTTCGATCCGCATCCACACTTCAAACTCTTCTTTCGAGGCCATATATTTGAGCACTTCTTTTCTTCTTTTCCAATCGCACTTGCGAGGTGTCCTCTCTCATGTTGTCGCAAACTAACAGTTTTCCATTCACCACATCATTCGAAAATATGTCGTCCTCGCCAGCGCAGTTTTCCAAGCCCCCAACTGAGCTTCGATTGAAAATTTATCGAGCAGTATGGGAGTCCAGAACGGTTGTCCTCCCATACGGTAAGCAAACAACACCTGCGATCACATTCTCCATCAACTATGAGGCGCGCCAGGAGACGCTCAAGCACTAGCACCGCTATACCTGAAGTTCCTCAGAGCAAACCCCAATCCTGACTGGAGGCTTTTTGCCTTCCCAATATACCGCCGTGGCTTTTGTCAGTCAACAACAGGACATTGTCTCCGTCGCCAATCCCAAGATGTCTTTCCCGGAACCACACGATTAACGAGACGTGCGACTGGAATTTCCGACACTAAATTAGCCATGTCTCCGCATCACTCTAACCTAGTACGCCGATCTTGAATTGCTCCACAACCTTCAATCACTCATTTCCACCGTCGACTTCCGGCCATTCACAGCGAGCGACCCCAACCCTTCGCTCTAGATCTTTCGCCAGGGCTCGCATACATACATGCCTTTCGGCAACGAATACCTGCCTTTGGGGTACTATGTACTACCAAGTAACTTGCCATTTTGTGGACGAACTAAGTTGGGGCTTGGGATCGGAGCTGGGTGCTTAGCATATAGGGGGCCTTGATTACCTCCGGCTTTATTGCGATGATGTAAAGGATTGAAAAGCCTGAATGGGCTGGGGAAATTACTCCTTAAGGATTATTACGGTATAACATGTACCTAACCATAAATAGCTTTATACGAGGTTGCTGTTGCTATGTGGCCCTGGCTTTCGGCCAGGAAACGTGACACACATATACACACAGAGCGAACCCAACCCTGCCCGATACCTTACCGCATTTGCCGGTTTCTGCTTCGGTCCCCCGCTTACCCATGTAGCTAGGTGCGAGAATACAGTTTTTCCATTCCTCCTCAGAAGAAGAGTGCAACATTCTGGATGAAGCACTAGGCAGTACGGCGAGGTTGAGATGAGGACCGCGGAGCACCTTATAGCAGGAAAGGAAGAGAGGGGTAGGCAAGTGAATAGATTTAGGCTTTACTACCCTGCTTCGTCCACCTCCTTCGCTGATGAGCGGTCTCGAGTCTTATCGTCTTCGCAACGATAATCCCGACATTGATGAGCCCATCGGGGAGGTTGTGTATGCCGCTGTGTCGGTCAAACTTCATGTACGAGGGTCACTTTCATCGGGCCTCTGATTGGCTTCCCGAAGTGAGTGTCAAATTTGAATTATGAATTCTATTGTGCCACGGCTCGTAGGAATGAGCGCGTGTGTGATGAGAAATCGCGCCCATACTACGTCGAAGCAGAGTTTGACAACTGGCTTCAGGTGAAGAAAAGATATCATGATTCTGGTAGCTGAAATATCAGCGGGAAATGCAGAGGTCGGGGTTTTCGGTGGGTTGGCTCTGACGGGAATTTGTTTTGCTGGATACGAGGCGAGTCAGGGGACCAGGTTGAGGACTCTTCGGGATGGACGCAGGTTAATTGAAGATCAAGAGCCGAGCTTCTTGAAGAAACATGTAATGAAGAAGATGAACTACATATTTCAGCTGATCATATACCCTGGGATCATCAGGATGCAGCGACTCCCATTTAGAACATCAATAACAACATAAGGTAAGGATGGCTTCGACGTATGAGGGACGGCTGAACTATCTAACATGCTATCTAGGTAGTCAAAGCCATGAGAACGTGAGGTCCCTGAAGCACCTTGTCAGACCTTCGTCTGCTTGGGCCTTTCCTCGGACATGTCCGTTTCCTGGCGTGGTCTGGACTGCAACCATTCCTCCTCACAACTCTCACAGCGCCCTGGTGATTCTGACAAATCATATAAATGTCTGAAAGACGGGTACAAATCCTTCAAATGTGGCCGTTTCTCAGGCTTCACTTCCAGCATCTCCCCAATGATGGGCAAGATCTTCAGCACAGGTTCGATTAGCTTCGGTATCACACTTTTTTCGGTATTGCTTTGGCGTGCTCGTAGGACCTGGAAGTAGTCTTCAAGTTTGGCACCGCCAGCGAGCGCGCTCCGGTAAGTAAACCAATGGGGTTCTTCAAGCCCGGCGTTATGAGAGTTCAAGCCTAGCCATTTTCTAGGATTATCCCGTGGCAATCCTAGCAAGACAGATGTGATTTCGAAGAATATGCAACCGAGTGAGTAGACGAGGCCCGGGAGGGTAAGCGAGTCGGGATGATCCATGGAAGACTCGTCAGTTTCTGGGGGAATGTAGGGGGTCTTGTACTTGGTGAGTCTGCCGGCGGGTTCTGTTGGTGTCTCGAAGTGGCGGGTCAAGCCTATGGTTCCAATGACCGGGAGCCCAAAGTCGTCGATGAGAATCTTGCGGAGATTGATATCTGAATATTGTATCCCGATGCCAGAGTTCCAAAGGTAGAGCATTGCTCGAGTTAGGCAACCGAAATAACTGCAAAGATAAGCTCCCATCCAGGTGTTGTCGGATTTCCTGGTCGAATCTTCCCCAGTCTGACTGTCGTGGAAGTCCTCTAACAAGACCTGCAAGTTTGTTTGTGCGGGTGGGTAGACGGCCACGCCGAATATGTGCCTCTTGATTACCTGCGACGTCAATAGTGTGTTGATTTCCTTTGTCCAGCCCCGCCGCTGGCGTACCTGCCTTGTGCTCAGACAATAGTCCTCGAATGAAGCCACGTACACAACGACATGTGGATGCTGAATTCTTGATAGCTTGCTGAGCGCTTGCAAAGTCGATCGACGAGCTGTTGAGTCTGGTCCAGGCGGACGGTCATGAGAACGACAGACAATCACTTTTAGGGCCAGGGACCGCGGATAGGTGACATCAACGGGAGCTTTAACACGATATGTGATCGTGGATCCTGAGTCTCCCAGGGCTTCCCCCTCCTGAAGGAATGGAAAAGGCGGCTTAAGGTATTCTTGACCCCGATGGTGAAACACCTTGTGAGTCGTCAGGTTTAGACCAGCTTGGCGCACGGGTTCCACCCATGCATGCTCGGTTTCCCAACCAGCGGAATCCCACTCATACTTGTCTCTATCATGCGACTCCAGAAACTCCTTTAGAGTCATCTGCTGTTCGTTCGAGGAGTCAACCGAGCCACGTTCCCAAAAATCGGACCCGCTGTAAGAACGCGGCCTTGTGGCCTCTCGGGGGCGGACATCATCTGGAGAAGCCTCGAATCGTGATGAGGACCTGGCCATTGTCGGTTTGTCACCAATCGCTCTTTCCGAACTGGGAACGGTTGCTGCTCCAGGGCCTGGGTGTGCTTCTTCGTAGGTGCGAAGGTCAGGCCGGGTGTCCTGAAACTCCAGCGGCCCTTGGTCATCTGGCAAGTTGCTCAATACCCGGGTGTTAAACTCCTCGAATGATCTGACTGCAGCGACAAAACGTCCGGTTTCACGGTGAACCGGTTCATTGGAGTGGTCTGGATAAAAGCTCTTGCTATACACCGATCCGAGAACAGGAGGTAGGGATTCCGACGGAACGGCCGGGTTAGAATCCAAGCCCTCATCATCAGATTGGGCATTTGTGCGAACGTCCGAAGGGATATCCTCAAACTGTAGTGGCCCTTCATCGTCCGGAGTGTCACCGAACAGCCGATTATCAGAACCCTCCTCCGTCGAACCATTCTGTCCACTAGCCGCTTGATCTGAGTCAACGGAGATATTATCATCATCGATGTATCTTATTGATATGAAAGCCAACGACTTCAGGTGTTGGGCAACGTGTTTGACCATCTTTGCGTAGTCCACAAAACTCGGCCTGTTATCACCCGGTGACTTCGGCGAGTCATGCTGTTGTGTGTCGTTTCCGCCAAACGAATATTCGACATCCTCGTTTTCTGCTGCTTGCTTTCCCTTGGACGGGGCCTGTGTGATTCTAGATTGCAACTCATAGACCGCAAGAACATCCTGATTGCAAAGCGGGCAGATATTGGCGTTCCGGGTAACACGCAAGATATTGCGTGTTACCTTTCTCACGACCCTGGACTCGGTCATGGCGCTGTGTCTTGTTTTGATGTGCTCTCTCAGTTTGTCCCCGGTGGGAAACTCGGCATACTCGCCGGGTTCAACATCACAATACCACACCGTGTTGTGAATCTTTTGTGCCCATTCCTTTGAATGGGCCTCCTCCATATGCTCACGCCACTCGGAGAGCTTGGAGAAGTATCTTAAATTGTCGATGCACTCCTCGGAAATGCAGACGTAAGGTTCGAGATCATGTTGAAAATGAGCCCTAGCTGTTAGGTTAACTCTGTCTACCTGTCTACCCCAAAATGGAATGACAAAACTTACCTCCACCATCCGTGTTTTTCCAAGTCGGAAGTTTTTAATTCGCACGCGCACCACTGGCATTTACAGAAGCCGAGACCGTCCTCTATTTTTGGCCGTGGGGGATACGAGTAGCCTTGGCCAAACAAGCTAACTGTGGCATTGTCCAAGACTGAAGCAGGCTTTGAAATCTCCTTCTGAAATCTGGATTGATCTAGTACCGACGGGCTGGTTTGAGATGTGGCATATATTGGCTGGTAAAGTGGGGAGCTGCCTAAGCGATGGTGCGCTTGGGACGCAGGCACCGGAATTCGCACTCGAATATCTGCTTGGGACGGGTTGGGTTCTGAATTAGGACCGACAGATGGGAGATATTGGCGAGGGGTAGCGAGCTTTTGGTGATGTCTCCTAACATACAGAAGTTTGAGTCGTCGAAATGTTATGGATGAAGCTAGCTGTTCTGCAAGAGATTCTGATACTCCATCCAATCTTCCCTTGACAAAGAGCAAGGCGATCCTTTCGAATTCAGATATCTCTTCTGGGTCCACTTTGAGAGCGTATGCTTTGACTCTAGATGCCCAGCTTCCCATGGATGATTGGCGAATGATGGAGGCTAGACGCTGAAGCCTCTCGATGGCTTCGTGGATGGCGTCGAGTGCAGCGGCGGCGACCGGCTCTGGAAGAGCTTGATTCGAATGATTCGAGATTAACGATGAATTGAACCGGGCTAGGTTGGATTGCAACAGTTGGAGGAGTCGAAGAACTAGATTGTGGACTTGTGGATGGTCTCTAAGTCGAGCATCTAGCGACGCCTCAGGTTGAGCAAAAACCCCAACGAAGGCAGTCCAAAGCTGAAAACGCTGGTGGTACTCCCGAATTATGTGGTAGTTCTTCGCCTCCACGGGCTCATTATCGACTGTTTCGTCCGTTAGGAGCCTCCAGAAAAGACTTTCACAATCTCGAGCTCGCTCATAGATTTGGTTATCATTGACCAGGATGGCGGTTGAAGTTGACATCTTGAAAGTAGGTGTCGAGATGTTCACGGAGAGGAACTGGTGTTGTTCGTGGCATGTGGTCGTTGCGCAGATGGTTTTTTTGATTGGGTGCATGTTATACCGGTCAATCTGTCTTCTGAAATGACAAAGAATGCCTGGGAAAGATGACTTAAATGAAGACTGCCTTAACCTTAATCGGGCCGAACGAATAGTAGTCGTAGCACACTGATAACCTGCCTGGAAGTTGTCAGCGACACGCGCCTGACACCCAACCCCGCATCACACACCCCCGCTTTTGAATACATGCATGTCAGGAAACAGACCAGTCATTTCATGGCTACTTGGGTGTTTCATCTAGCATATAGGCACCTCTACACGGTAACTTCGAGCTCACCGTCACGAGGTTGAAAAGGCCGCAACTCTATGATGGACAGACAATACCTCAACACCACCTCCGAAGAACGGCAGAGATTTGACAGCAGCGTTCAAGAGAGACGGATTCTTGACGTCGTTCAGCCTCTCTTTGCAACTAATCTTCCTTGGAAGTTGGAGGCAGATAGCGACCACGGCAATGGCCTTGCGGAGCAGATCAACGCCCAGACAGCAAAGGAGATGTTTTTACACGAACTCGTCACTGCGGGCCTTTATTTGAGAGAGCTAAAAAGTGCTCTGTCGGTTCGGTCTTTCCGACTATGCCTAGAAACATCATCCGATCTCCTCGCCTTCTTAGAGACACTGGTATGTAACGATATCCTGGGCCAACCGCGGCCTGGCGACACTTCCGGCGCGGATAATACACCTGGTATCCACAAAGACAAGCCTCCTGAGAATGAGCCTGTGCAAGTGGCTGGCGTTCCACTTGTACTCGACTTGGTTGCCAAATGGCTGTTTCAAATACCTGAGCCGAAGCCTATTGCACTTGGACGGACCGAACAACCCACTGTGCGCCCTCATGATGACATCGGGGCGCTCCAAGATCTTTGCGATGTCAAAAAATATCCAAAACTCGAAATGCTTGGAAGAATTCTCCAGGAGTCAGGCGACAGGGCTTGCCACAAGCTTATCAATTTCCACCAGAGGATGGCCAACTTCCAGGAGGGGGTACGCAAGGCTTGGCATCTCAACAAATGTCTCGCAAACCTCAGGAAGACTGCACCAACTAAGCGTTTTCGACCACCTGCTGCACAACGGATTCCCCGAACAAAGTGGGAGAACACGACGCCGCGCGACCTCTCCAGTCGCCTTTTCGAGAAGCTATACAGTAGCGTTTGTCAGAATCAGGATCACCAGGTCAAGCTTCAGTTGAATGGATTTGACATGGATGGTTTCTTGGCGCCGCCAATACATTTCAACTTGTTCCTCCCTTCCTGCCCTACCAACGACCTTTGGCAAAAATGTCAGTGTAGGGCCATTGTGCCAAGGTAGGTATTTACCATTGCCAATGTCAGGCTGCCCTTATGTGTTGCATGCACTAATACCTTTTACAAAACAGGAAGGTCAACAGCTTACCCGAAGACGTGGAAATGATTGTCGATCTCTGCGAAGACATTCGGGCCCTTAATGAGAACCACCACCTGCCAACAGTTTTGGCCGTCCATTTTGAGGTTGTTGAGCCCGGTCATCGATACTACCTTTGGCACGACCCCAAGTATCAGCTTGATACGCCGCAGCACTTTCAAGATGCCAAGCCAACAATATCTCTGGACTACCTGATTTGCAGCGGCTTCCTTACCGACATACCAGAAGGAGGCGTCTTCGGGATGAACGACAAGGCTGTTCTAGCATTGTCTCTTTCTAGGTGCTTTCTCCATCTGTGGGGTACCAATTGGCTCAAAGACCCTTGGACGGCGGGCAATATACATTTCCTTGCACAGTCCGATGAGATCTGGAATCCTCACCATCCCTTCATTCACTGCTCCCTCGACAATTCCTCGCCCACATCTTCAACTGAGGCTACGATTTCGCTTTTTTCCTTCGCAAAGCTCCTCCTCGAGATTGAAACTGGCACACGCATTGACGTTGACCCCTCCTCAGTAACCCAGGATGAGTTCGAGGACACAATTGTCAGCATTCTTGATTCTAGAGGCGATAGATTTGGAAGAAGAGAGTACAACGCCGCGGTAGATGGATGTTTTCATATCTTCGCATTAGTTAACAAACAGAGCAACGAAGCAGGCGGTGTGGTGGACGAACTGGATATGATGAGAAAGGCCATTTACGACGCGATTGTCGAGCCACTTGAGCAAAATTTCAATCTCATTCCAAACCCGAGCAAAGCGCTTTACGTGAAGAAGCTTCATTTGGAGCGAAAGAGAGGGACGTATGGAGTGGCGACGTTCCAGCCGGAATATCACCAACCCACAAGGAAACGTGGTTCAACAGACTCGACGATGTTCTTTGATGGTGAGATCGTACGCACGGTCGATGAGTATGTACCTCTTTACTATCTCCTTGCTAACCCCCCGTTCCCTACCGAACCTGTACGCTTGGACTATCTCGATGGCATGCCTTTCAATATCACAAGGCTATTCCCGCTGTCCTCACAATTACAATATAAGCTAAACCTTTGAATGCAGGCGGGTTGACCGAGCCGCGAAATTCTTCGATTCCATGGACCGATTCCATGCCCAGTTCATACAACCGAGGATCACAAAGAGCAATGGACTACGGCCTGTTAAGATTGCGATATTAGACACCGGGATTGAAGTTGATAATAGCAGCCTTCAAGGTGTGTTGGATAACATCAAGGATTCGAGAAAAGCTTCTGGCTTTCGGGATTGGAGAAGAGGTTCAATCCGCGCAGTTCAATCATTCGTCACGTCTCCAGGAGACGAAAGGGATGTAGTAGGCCACGGCACACATGTAGCGTGGCTTGCTCTCAAGACAGCCCTCAACGTTGAAGTATACATCGCGAAGGTCTCCGCCGGCAAACAGTTCGATGACAACACAGCCGTGGCGAAAGCAATCCATTGGGCCATGGATCAAGAGGTGGACATCATGGTCATGTCATTTGGCTCTGCATATATAGATAAGGGGGTGAGCGACGCCATTGACCGTGCTGTAACCACTCGACCGCACCCAACACTTGTCTTTGCGGCGGCGTCAAACTCGGGGCTCAACAGCCGGCCAACTTTTCCTGCCACCCACGACAAGGTTATTGGTGTATATTCCTTGGATGGATACGGAAACGACAACGGGGGCTTGAACCCGTCTCGACAACCAGGAGGCACTTATTTTGGCACATTAGGTGTCGGAATAGAGATGCTGTGGAACAACAAAAAGGAGGCCCGATCCGGAAGCTCATATGCTGCGCCAATCGCCGCTGGTATCGCCGCGAATTGTCTGGTTTGGCTGGAACACATGCTTAAGAAGGGGTACTTCAGCCAGGACCAGTACATGTGGCTAAGGACGATTGAGGGGATGCGTTATATGCTCAGGAAGCAGGCTATGGGCTCTAACGGCGATAGAGTGGGGATACTATCATTGGCCCCATGGGTACTTTGGAGGCGTGATCTTACTGATGTAGAGGTGTGTACCATTTTGAAGGAAGGCATGCCGCTTTTTCGATAGCCTCATGGGACTTTTAGAATCGTTGAAACACAAGGTAATGAAGGGGAGCGGGGTTTCTCCGTTGTTACGGTAAGGTATTTAAGCTGCGCTTAATTGATCAAAGTCTGAGGCGGGTTAATGGAAAATTGCTTCATTGTGGAACAAGTCAGATGAAGAACTGGAACATGTTGAAGCGAAGAGTTCATTGCGCAGGGATACCGCAGAAAGACACGAGAACCTACAAACAATATTGTATCTAAGTGTCGATGTATCGGGCAGAACCTTACCTATCAGTCCTCAAACTCCCTAGCAACCGCCCATTGAACCCCATCCGAATCCTCAAGAACCTCAACCTCATCTTCCTCACCCACAAAATCATCCACCGACTCCACCTTCCACTCTTGCACATCCTCCCTCTCATCACCCAACATACTCGTCCCCTTCAAACTCAACTCATGTTGCACCCTCCCCCTCGCAAACTTAATCCTCCTCACCTGAAACGCCAGAACAAACTCGCTCGCTGTATCAAAAGCGACACCCTGGAGTCTATTCCTCCCAATTTGCAGCAACGGCTTCACCTCCGCCACTCCCTCGAGCCCCGACACCCCCACTCGTGCATCTACCTCCCGTGTCCTCTCCAACGACACCGATGCCCCCCTGGCAATCTTGACACCAGTAACGATATACACCGGCGCGCGGTATCTTCTCTCCGTCAAATACCCCTTTACATCATCCTGCTCCGACACCCGCTGTATATACTCCTCCGTCGCGACAAACTCCCCTGTTTCGAGCTCTGGGACTTGTATCACGTCGTTGGAGCCGCGCTCGAGGAATAAACCGAGGTCGGCGCCCATCGGAAGGTTGAGGCCGGCGAGGAGGGTGGTCCAAAGGCCGAAGCGGCCGGTGAGGAGGTCTTTCCGCGTGGAGGAGAAGGAAGTTACTGTTGTTGGGGGTAGCAGGTCGTCGGGGTTGATGGGGAGTCGCGATTTTCGGTTTAGGGGTATCAAGTCCGGGCTGAGGGGGTCGGGGAGGATGTCGCCGAGGCGGAGGGAGGAGGGGGAGGTGGTGAAGTTGGGGGCTAAGATGTAGGTTTTTTTTGCCATTGGTGCGGTGGGAATGGTAACGGTGAGGGAAAGTTAGTTGGAATGGAGGTGATAAGGGGGGGGGGGGCGCGGTAGAGCGTTTGTTGTGAGGAATCTTGACGGTGAAATCGTTTGGTGCGGGGTGTTTTCTCGTCAGCTTTGGGGCTTACACCAATGGCGCTGTATGCCGAGCCCGGCTGAGCTTCAGGTCCAGCTTCGCGACAAGTCATGGTCGGGGATGGATGAATGGCCAGTAATTGACGGCTAGCCATTCTTGACCTGAACGATGTAGGTACTCATCATCCCCTCAGCTGAGTTCCGAGGCAAACCAGACCAGGCGATCATATTTGCGTGCTTATTTAATAATACATGGGAGAGCTAGTCTTGGCTCCTAAAGGCTAAGGCAGCGGACAGCTGTTACACCGAGCTTGCTGTAATACTGCTTATTCTCGATATTAGCCTCGGACTTATGGTTTCAAGTTTGTTACCTCCTGTGTTACTGTCGTTAGATACTCGCCATGCTTGGATAATTGCGCTTATGATCAAGATGAGCGACCATCTCTCCGAGATCATCATGGTGATCGCTGTTTTGGCAGAGAGATACCATTTACGGCGACACCGTGTGGCTTGCAGTCTTACACCAAGAGGTAGAGAAGATTTCGAAGCCATCAAAAATAGCAAAAGATCAGAAATATAGAGAGAATGGAGATCACGATGCTGTCAATGCAAAGTATAAAGGCTTATGGTTCTCCATCCCGTCCTTTCGTCTCTCATCATCACCATCTTCCTCACCACCAGCTCATTCACCAACCCAGCTTTGACAACCACTTCTCAAGACACCCCAAGAAAACCGCCTCAACCAATCTCAAAATGAAGTTCTTCACCACCCTCCTCTCCATGGTAACCCTCACCTCCGCCGCCGCAGTAAACTACGACTTTTACGCCCCTGTCAACGCCCTCGCCAAACGTGAAGCCGCCGCAGCCCTCAGCTTCGACCCTGCCCACGACCCCCTCTCCGCCCGCGGTGACGAAGACGTCAACATCATCACCGCTTCTCTCGACGACGGAGCCGAAAAGGTTGAAATCATCGTCGACGGTGTTTCCCAGGGGTATCTGATCGTCAGCCCTGGTGGCGATGGTAACCCCACCCCCTTTTTACCCCCTTAAACTTCCAAATGAAACTAACCCATCCCTCCCACAGTCCAAGGCTTCGACGGCAACGGCACCTTGGTCGACCTCGACGCCGTCCTCGCCGCTCGTGACGTCGAGCACGTTGACAAGCGCGCTCTTGGCTGGCTCCAGGTTCTGGCTAGACTTGCTCCCATCATCACAAAGTTTGGCCAACGGGTTGTCAACTGGTTGAGGTGTGTTGGTGCTTGGAGTTTGATTTTGGATTGTGCTCCCAAGGTACGAACCCCCGGTGGTGTACGTTGAGATGTGATTGCTGACAGTTTGGATTTTTACCTAGCTCATCAACTGCGCTACTTATGGCAAGGCACCTTGGGAGTGCATTGCTGGGATTAACTGCATTGGAAAGGCTGCTAGGAACTGCTAAACAGACTGTCGAGGTTGCTCTGGAGGGAGACTGAGACTTGTGGGCGAGGTGTCATGAGGTGGTTGCTTGGATGGTTGGACTGCGTGGTTTTGTTAGTTGTCTTTGGCTTCGCTGTGTGTTTATGATATTCTTCAGGCCGGTGGTGCGGTGTCATGGTCTAAGAAATGTCAGCTGAGTGAGTTGAAAACAGCTTATCGTTGTGATGCCATACCGGTCCTTCATCTTGTGAGATGGGCTGCCCAATCAGAGCTTTTCCCCTCTTGTGACTGAGACCTTTTCATTGGGGAAGAGCACAGCCACACCTCGATCGTGAGCGTTAGCCCCGTATTCAGGGGCCAGTAAGCAGGGGTAATGTTTCCCCGCTGGAACACAGATATTCTTTGAAGAAGACTTATCGCTTTGAAAGCTTTCCACATCCTCAAAGCAAACAAAGCAAGATCACTTCAGAAGACATCATGAAGAAGCTATTTCGAAAGCTCAAGGACAAAAAACCCAGTGGCAATGACCAGGGTCTCTCGGAGACAACCTCTCTCCGGGAAGCTCTCCCCTCCATTGCTCAAGACATCACACCGCCTGCTCCCATCCAAACTCCGGTCGCTCAACCATCACCCCCTACAACTACAGCACCACCCATAGAAGTCCTCCCATCAAGCAACATCTGTCAAATCTGCTTTCACCTCGACGCAACACACGCCCCTAGAGATGGCAACCTCAACACCAAAGACCCTTCCTGGGCCGAACTCGAGTACAATCTCCCACCGGACACACATGCCGCCAAACTTGTCCCCAAATCAGAGGATCTCATCAATTCGGCAAACGGCGGCTGCATGCACTGTTTCATCGTGCGCACAGCGTTGAATGCCATCCATCCAGGCTGGGAGAATGAAAAGACCATCCTCCACATTTTCCTGGCGCCTGGTGTTCCCGTGGTGGTGCGACTAGAGTTTGGAAGCTTGATCACGACGCATATGAGCCGAGAGGAGGCGTTGCAGACTTATGGCTTTGATGTCCCGGTCAAGTTCACGGTCACTGTTCGTGATGCTGAGAAGCCCAGTGTTGATGTCGAGATTTATCGACCACTTTCGCCAAGCCCCTCTGGAGGCTCTGGCGCCCCTGGACCAGGTAAATACCCCTCTTCCCCATATTGTCAGAAGCTTTTTCTGTTCTGTTTGCCGATTCATCGTGTGTTAGGCTTCGACTTGTCATCCCTTGTACGGCACGTCGGCTTCGGCGAGGAGATCCCACAGTGTGCCGGTAATGAGGACTCGTTAAATTTCATCAACCAACGAGTGAACGAGTGCATCACATCCCATAGCTGTGAAGGCAACAACAAGCTGCTTCCACAGTTGCCTAGCCGGGTGATCTGGCTTCAGGCGCACGCGCCGAGCCATATTCAGCTTGTTGAGCCCACTGGAATCCGCGCCAAGTACATAGCTCTCAGTTACTGCTGGGGTTCCGTCTCGCCAGATACCTATCTCACTGATGCACGCAACCTGGAGTCAAGAAAAGCAGGGATCAACTACGATGAGCTTCCGCCGCTTCTGCAAGACGTTGTAACGTGTGTCCGCGCCCTCGGCATCGAGTATCTGTGGGTTGACCGGCTGTGTATCGTCCAAGGCGATGATGGTGACTTTTCCACGCAGGCACCCAAGATGGGTGACATCTACGGGGATGCCACACTCACCATCGCAGCCGCCTCTGGGGAGTCTGAAAATGATCGCATTCTTCTTGAAAGAGACACCAAGGCCGGCCCGTTCTCGCTTGACCTAAAGCTCAAGGGCATGGGTACGCTAACGCTGAAGGTCCGTCGACGAACGCACAAGCTTGAAACCGAATATGTGGGAGGAGACTATGGTCGGGTGTCAACACGGGCCTGGATCTGGCAGGAACGTCTTCTCTCGTCTCGCACCGTGTTCTTCACCCCCCGTGCTCTCAAGTTTGAATGCCATCACCACTCGGTTTGGCAAGGTTATGCCCCTGGCGTTGTTGGAAACTCGTGGTCAACACACGTCGAGTTGGCCTCCAGCTCACACAACGCATGGCTACGGTTGCTCATCGAGTTTATGAAGCGCAACATCACCAACGCATCGGACCGGCTGCCCGCCATCGAATCCGTCATGAAGCGAATCGCAGTCAAGACCGGTTGGAGCCCTTTTTGGGGCGTCTTCGAGGAGAAGCTTGTCGAAAGCCTTGGCTGGAGCGCCATAGACCTGAAAACATCTTCGGGGCAGGCTAGCTGCCGTATGAATCCAGGACACTATGCTCCGACGTGGAGTTGGGCGAGCGTTGATGGTGAGATTACGTATATCCATGTGTTGACCGACCAGCACTACGCGCCCCTGCACCAGGTTGATCCCCTCATGTACGAACTGCAATGTCGAGATCTTGATCGTGCCACTGGCGCTATTACAATGGTCGGAAGCTATCTCATTGGCGGCATTCGATGTACCATCGAGCCGAACGCATCGTACAGCGAAGAGAGTGAGATGACCCGTGAGGTGGGCAAATACCGCTACACCCACAACGTCCGGGTATCTGGACAGCATCCGGACTTCCTCTTCAATCCTGATGTCCCATTGATGTCGGTGGAGGGTGACCCAAATCAGCCATACTCGGGCTCGGCGGTAAGAGCGCCGTACGGGGTCGACGATCCAACAGAGGAATGGACCGGAAATTGTTTGGTTTTGTTGGTTGCGAGACGAAACAAAAGGTCGCTGGCTCTTCTGCTGGGAGCTTCGCTGAGAAATATCGATGGAGCGGCGTGGGAACGTATTGGACTATCCACCTCGATTGATGTGTCTGTCTGGGACGAGGAACATGTCAAGACGGGGCTGATTAGGGTTGTATGAGTGTGACGGAGAGGGCTCTGTACAACGAACTGCATTCGGCTGGCTTCTTCTGGGGTGCTCGTACTGGCCGATTTGTGAGTCACTTACAAATGATCAA
The DNA here is from genome assembly GCF_035222485.1 of Podospora pseudoanserina. Taxonomy (NCBI): domain Eukaryota; kingdom Fungi; phylum Ascomycota; class Sordariomycetes; order Sordariales; family Podosporaceae; genus Podospora; species Podospora pseudoanserina. The sequence goes on from NC_085924.1 coordinate 1,437,159, forward strand.
CATCAAATACTGGAAAAGGTGGACTCACCAAAGCAATGACCCGATTGTGATTTTCAACCGAGCCGCGGATGAGTCAACGGAGGTGGTTTATAAGAGAGAGCCTCTAGAAACAAAACAACGAGAGATTTTAGTGAAATGGCGGAATCCAGCAGAGCGAGGTAGGTAGAGTGTAATGAGGCAGGCAGGGCAGGAGCAACATTGACAATAGAAGCATATCGCAACAAAGAGCCGCTGCAGCCTTGACATGCTGCCTGCCTTGTGAACTACTACTCTGGCACGTAATGACTCGTCTTTTTCTGTCCACTGTCTGACAGTAACTCGCCACCTGGAGCGAAAGCTGAGGAGTGAATTTGAAGGACCAGTGCCCAACACCAAACAACACCTTCTTCCCCTCGCGCTTGCCCTTCACCCAACTTTTCCCCGCTAACACGCCGCTTCGAGACAACTAAGTCTAGCAAAGAACATGATATCTCCGGTTCAGGCACTATCTCAGGCTCATGGCATCGGTCTTCGCCGTCTGCCCACTGAGCTTCGGTACCAGATCTATCGTCCAGTTTGGGAGCCGCGGGTCATCTTTCTGGGAGACAAAACATGCTACGACTTCCCTGACAACCTGCCTGGTAGATCGCGATGCGACACGCAAAGACCACCAGTTACATTTCACATCAGCCACGAGGCCCGAGAGGAAACGCTGAGACACTATCACAAGTATTCTGTCATCGCGCATGACTCACATTGATAGTTTGCGTTGTGCCTTTCATTGGCACCGTGACCTTCATGATTCAACATTAGACTTCACTTGGCTTTATAAACCGGCTCCCGCCGTTGCCACCGTGACATTCATATGACCTTCTATTTGCATATATGTCATATTTCCGCATTTGAACCATGCTACCGCGAAGGAAGTCAAACCACCAGCGACCGGTGCTCTCTCAGCAATTAGACCTCACAGGACAGTCTAGCCTGCCGTCTGGTTTCAGGTTTCGTTCCCTACCAGTTGAGTTGAGATTGCAGGTTTATCGGGAAACATGGAAGTCTACCATCATCCTGGTGTCGTTCCGCGGATGTTGGCAGCCGCTTCAAGTTATGAAAAGGGGCAAAATGCCTGCCACCTTACATCTATGCTTGGAAGCGAGGCAAGAAACTCTGAGATATTATCATCTGTACAAAACATCAGCAGCAAAACTCGTTGCCCCGAAGATTTCTTTTACTCAATGCGGCTACATTAACCCAAATCTCGACATCATGCATCTCACCGTTCCCTTTGGATCAGGCCCTGTGAAAGGGCACATTCAGATTGAAAGACTTAGTCCGGCTACCCTGCGATTGACATTGGGTCGTGCCCTAGTACCAAGTGCAGTACTGAAGTGGTTTGTTGAGAAACCTCAGCTGTTCGTGGGGCTTAAGACCATTGATTTCTGGGTCCGGACCCCGTCTCAAATGTTTGAAAACGGAGTTACGGAACGATACCGAATCTGCTGTGTCCTGCCCTCAACACCACTTACTCCGGTGGTTCATCGAAGAAACATCATTTACAAGCCAGCAGCAGTCGATAGTTGCTTGTGCCCAAATCCCCACTGTCAAAGGCCAATCTGGCACTGGAAATACGACCCTGAAACCAGCTATTGTGTCGCCTCTACCGGCCCTTACATCAGCTCGCAGCACCCGTTTGTTCGCGGAGAGAAAATTAAGCTTCCTGATCCAGACAGCTCCGCCAGGGTTGTGATGCCCTCCATCAGCTTTGATTGGAAAGCCACCCGCGCCCGAGCTTTGTTGCGGGAGACAGACGTGCTCCTCTTTGACCCGGGCGATGGGATGAAGAGGCGTGAATGGGTCATTTGCAAGGTTGTTGATCCATCCGAAATACCCAGCAAACTCTTTATACAGCTGGGCGCCCGATACCTGCTATATTTGGACTGGGATTTGGCCCACTAAGCGACACTTCTTCAACAACGGGAGATCACAGCCCTAATGGAACAACATCCTGATACAAGTCAATTTCTGACCGAGATGGTTCCTATGTTGGACCATTAGAGCACAACTAGGTACTTCAGGTCCCTGCCACTTGGTCCAGATTGGTATTACACTAAGTACCGTGACTGGGAGTGTTGTAAAGATGTTGCGCATGGTGTCTGCGGTCCTGGGTGGTTGTATGCGGCAGGCCAGAGCTTCCCTTTACAGGGTCTGCATCAAAGCGGTGTGGAAGAGCTTTATCCAAAAACAAGGGAGAACAGGATCCGCAAGGTGATGAAATGCGGGAAGTTATTGACAACGGAGGAAAGGGATGCCAGATTTCTCAAGGGTTTCTACCAATTAATTCACCTGGAAGACCTTGTCAGATGTGCTGGGAAATTGTTCCATCAGTGCGAAGCTGGGAAACTGAATGGTCAACTTGGAAATGGGCACCTTTGTGAATTGTGCTGTCCTTACTCCATTGACGGCGTGTGGAGACAAGCTATCGAAGAAGCTTACTTCTTAAGAGCTGACGAGTTTGGATCGGATAATACGTCAGATACCAACTCTGAGGCTGGAGGATGAGCCTTGACCTGCTTGAAGGGACAGAGCCTTTAACTAAAAGTGTAGCGCGGAGAGAGTGGCAGAAATCATCTACTTTAACTATCCTGAATCTGTTTAAGCGTGGCGTTGACACCAAAATAGTGAGGTACTGACGAGGCACGCATTTCCTTTCGTTGTGCAGCTTATAGTGACAGGATCCCGCCGTCTGGCAACTCAAAACAGTCTATACGAGCCAGCGTTGACATATCTGCTTTTTTGCATAAGCTTGTGGGCGTGAAGAAGACAAATTAGGATAACATTGCATGGCGGAAGTAACACCAAACTATATCCAAGACTGATGTTAAATGACAGCTGTGCCAACGACTGGAACACGACCACATATTTACCCCTCACGCCCCCGACCAATCTCTCGTCAATGACCGACAAGCATTTATCCTGCACGTCTCCGCCTCCAAGATCACATTCCTCTTTTACTCTATCGCTCACGTTTCGTAGGTTTGTAGGCATTGTCATAAAGGCCCCGTCTAACGGATAATCGGGCGAACAGATTCCGTCCACCACCTTGTTAAATGGCAACGAGCCCCCGGCGCAGTCCTGATGGTCTGATTCATTCATCCCAACAAGGCTCGTGAGGAAGGGGAGAACCGCTTCGACAAAACCATCGCTGTAACGAGGCCCATGATCAGTTCTGGATTCATCGGTCAACTCTGACAGAGGGCTTCTGGCATCCAAAAGATCAAGCGCCCTGGTGATAACTACTCCAGCCCAGACGTCTGGTGGTCTGACTTCAAGCAGAGACCACTCACGATCGGCTACACCATGATCAGCGTCGAACAATAACACCTTGTCTCTATGGAGAACTTCCCGCGCTCTCACTTTGCTCCAATGCGCAACTGCACAGTATAACGTGCATGATAAGCGAGCGACGCAGATAAGCGAGCGACGCACTCTCCACCACCTTACTATAACTATCCTCAATTGCTAGACCACAACATTAAGAACCAACTACAATTACGTCAGAAACAGCTGAATCAGACCCTTCTGCAGCCTCCTGGCAAGTGCGGGCATTATGGCCAGGCTTGCCGCACACACCACAGCACTGAACCTTCGTACGAGCCCCCCCTGCACTACCGCCATCCGGCTGTATTTCTTCCACTGCCTCCCCACCCACGGCCTTCTGGTCCAGTAGATCATGTGCATCTTGCACAGTAAGTGATCCTCCGAGCCGTACACGTGTTTTTTTAGCTCTCCGGCGCTTACTTAGTGCCTCATTGGCCTTACGGAGCGAAGCGTTCTCTGACTGAAGGAGGGCCACCTGGTGCATCACAGCCATCGTACCCTTTAGTAAGCTGGTCTATAGCAACCAACATCGAGGTCGGGGAGCTATTTTGATGGTTGGTAATGCGAGTCTTAATAAGCGTTGACTGTGAGTTGGCTTCTCGGGGTTTTGTGGTGTCTGAATACCCAAGGTAGTGCCGTGCCCGGCCTTGAGGATGGGGGTGTTGGCGTACGAAGCTTTATATCTAGCTTAGAAAGCACCCTCTCTGGATCGTATGGAACAAGGCCAGCACCCGCAAAGCTACCCTGTATATTCTTCTCCGTTATAAAGGCGAAGAAAGCCTCGCGGAAGGTACAGAGAAACTCGAGCTTGCTTACGTGGTTGATATGTATACGCATTAAGCCCTCGATCTAGCGGCCGTACGCCTGTTTTAGCGGCCCAAAGCAGCCAATATCGAGTGGCTGGAGGAGGTGGGAGGAGTGTGGAGGCATGCAGAGCGTAATAATATTGTTCTACTGGCAGTGGTGCTCGAATTTAGTTAAGTAGTAGCTTTCGTGGCCATCGAGGATTAATAACCGGTATTTACCCTTCGTACGGAACGCTATATAATAGTCGAAGTGCTTAATCTAATCTAGGCCTACCGGATTAGTAGTCTAGCCATTATCGGTAATTGCGATACGCTGTGACGAACCCCTATCCAGAACCTCTGAAAGGGACACTGGTTGAAGGCACTTCTGAACAATCCTGGTCCGGTACAGCTAAATAGTGTACAACAACGGCTTGTCTCTTATCACAATAATCTGAATACCAACGATTGTGACTTGTATTGCATACTACAGAACTGTCTATCTACGCCGGCCAGTTCCTCCGTATATATAGACCCGTGGACCGTGGACCGTTGACTTACAGACGGTCCTCGGTCCGCTCCTGATAGGCCGATGCCGGACCGTGGACCGTGAGCCCCACCGCGGTCCCCGGTCCCCATCTTATTGGTCCGTTGCCCTTCTGGACCGTGAGCCCCGCTCGACGGCGCGGTCCAGTCTTGATTGGTCCCTCGTGGCCCCACTGTCTTCCAGAACCGTGACATACGCTAAGTAGACGGTAAATTACACTCGGTATATCAGTTGGTAAGGTAGTACTATGCGGCCAAAATAATAAAGGGCGGGATAGCCTAGCCGAGGGTATTAACTCCCTATATTACCGTTGCCTACTCGCGGTTACCAGGCTGGGCCAGTTTTACCTTGCTAAGGCCGTCCGAGGTTATAATTACCATACCTGCGAAAATAATACCTATTATAAACCTAGTCTCGTCGAAGTTATAGATATCGTCATCTACAATACCGTACTTAGCCTTGGTATTCCGTACGAGTATAAACCACTCAGTAATAACCTTTGGATCCTCGCATTTAGCTCTCTGGTAGTCGTATCTGCGCGTAAAACGCGTACGGAGCTGTGGCTGGCGTTTAACGAAGTTATGGGCCCAGCGTTTACCAACAGGAGGCGCGTCGCGTACGCGTAGCAGTTAGTTGGCCATATCTTCCACGCCACTTAATCTAGGTGGGAATGCGCGTGCAGATAGCTCAAGGACGTACTGAACTATCGTCTTCTCCTCCAGATCCGTTAAATTACGTGAGTTGGCTGGAATATCGCGTCGCATTGGTCGGCCATTACGCCTATGGCGGAGGGTTGCTTCTGGGACGTTATATAACTTGGCTGCAGTACGGATACTAAGATCCTCCTTATTTTAAATAGCTTCGAGGGCAAGAAGAAGTCTAGCTTCTTTTGAAGGGCCGTCCATGGTTATTGGTGGTGAATTATAGTAGAAGATATTTAAGAGACGTGTTGTGGTGGAGAGTGCGTCGCTCGCTTATCTGCGTCGCTCGCTTATCATGCACGTTATCCTTAATTCCGAGCCAGGAATAGGCCTTGGGTCGGACTCCCCGTGGTTGGTGCGCTTGGCCATTCGTGGTTTGTTTGTTGCTGCATTGTATTGCCACTTCCTCTCCGATGTTGGATTGCGGCAATAGTTTCTACAGCATTGGTCCATCTTGTCGTGTGTCTCCTCAGGATACAAGACAGTATCTTGGTAAGTGACGAGTCGAGTTTTGGGTGCATCGGCTGTGCTACAAAGACGGTATCGGGAGGCAAATGAGTCCTTAACATGGTGCTCTGCGGCCCAGAAGTCAATGGTACAAACACGATCTAGGAAGTCGGACGCTCTGGCAGCATGGTTCATAAACCCAGAAGATTCATATTTTGTCCGAAAGCGATATGTAAAGAATATCGAGGGATAGAAGGTCGGATATCGAGGTCTAATTCGTAGTAGCCCAAATTGTCGATGAAAAGGACGTCGACATGTAGATTGATGTATCGGTGTATGATTCTTACGTGTGGCTCCCCTTGAGATCCGTCTGGTCACAATACTTCGCTCCAAAATTCAGGCAGGCAATCTACCTCCAGAATTCCAGTTTAAATACCCCTCCTGAACTCCCGTTTGGATCACAGTATTAGTAAACCCAACCTAGCCCCAATCTCACACCAAGGTGTGGTTCCATTCACGTATTTCGCTAGGTAATTTTCATGAAACTCGACGATAACCGATAACTCTGCTGCGATGGTTTACTGCAATGAAATTCAATCGTACCTTCACGAAGGAGACTTCGAAAACGCCTTGACGTTGTGCATGAGGGCTTTAAGGTCGAATGACCAGATACCACTCGCTGATCGGGCTCGAATCGAGATCCAAATCGCCGCCATATATCTCTTGACAGGAACTCACGCCGACTACCTGGATGCAAAAGCAAGACTGGAGAGAATGAAGCAAGAACGCCAACTTCCCGAAGCTCAAGATACAGATGCTGAGTAGATTCAAGCTGAAATCCCCCTACGGCTTGGGAGATCTTACATGCAAGCCGGTCGATATGATGCTGCCGGACTCAAGCTATCACAGGCTTTACCAGGGAGTTCAAAGTTGGAAAACTTGCTGGAAGTGGGAAGAGGAATGCTGCATGTTCTGAGTGTTCATTTGTCCTTTGATTCTTGTGTGAATGTGATGACGTTGATGACGATTCCGCAACAGAATCAGGGAGACCACGCCTTTAGTTGAGCAAGGAAGGGGTTCTTGTGTGTTGAAGTCAAACAATCCCAGCATGGCCAACACTTAGACATATGGTCTTTCGCCCTATGAGCGAAGTTCATAATAAGGATTGGAGATACGTTAATTAAAGGAATAATAACATTCACGCTTTCATTAAAGAGTAGGTAGGTATCTAGGTACCTTAGTTAATAGGCTTTTCGAGATAGTCAACATGTGTAGGGTATTAGCATTGACCCAGTACCTTACTCCTATTCATCCTTAGCCACGACTGCATATTAGAGTCTGCATTTAGGTAATATTTATATAGCAACCTAGAACGAATAGCTCAGACGATAAAAATAGTCCAGAGCTTTGCTCAAGGAGTTTATTCGCTACTCTTTATCCTCCAACATCCGAGTCCCTGTTTTCTGGCTATACTATATTTAAGGTTAGTAATATATTACAAAGCCCGGTCACCTTATTATATCGTTCTTACAATCTACAATATTTAGACGTAAAAGGTAATAAGACCCAGAACTATTATGTGGGGAAATAACTATAATATCCCGACTCGGCTTCTTTAAGAAAGCTTGGAGCGCGAGCGGCCCAGCTTTAGAGAGGTTCGATGTTAAGATCGTACCTAATATTAAGGATGTTTTGAGTAATATCGATATTAGCTACGTCGATATTCTTATACGTCTTTATATAATAAATACCTAATAAGAGATATTAAAACCTATTTTTATAATCTATTATACAAATCCACTAGCGAGGTCTCTTATTAAATACACCGTCCGCAAAAGTTCTATCCCTAAAAGTTTCCCCACTTCGGAATTAATACGAGCACATTACCTCTAGAGCAATCTATTCCTGCCCGAGGGTTTATATGACGATTCAACGAAGCCTTTACCTTAATTTGCAAGTCAGATATCTGAATTTAAGCTAACGTTAGTGAATTTAGACAATTCGAAATGAAGCACATTTTTTAAACTAATTTGCAGGAGGGTGAGGTGTCAGAGGCAGTGCTGCTCCTAGTTACACACCTTACCCAAGTCCGAAAGCGGCAATACATTTCTCTCGACCAGGAAGAACAACGATGAGAACGAATGCAAGAATGAGCTGTACTTCATACACAGGATAGAGTGGGAAGAACGCAGCTGCGGAAGGTCTACAACGTCACACTGAGAGAGCTGTGGCCAGAGTGGCTGCTCGAAGAAAGTTATGTGGAGCTCGATTTCTTCCAGGCAGTCTCTCAATGTGACGGGATATGGGTGAAGAAGGCAGTCAGATGGGCCGATTACCTGGAGAAGGGTCAAGTTATGCGATTCAAGGACTTGTGGGGAAGTGGGCTCGGTTTGTAGGGAGGTGGGCTCAGCCTCAAGAAATCATGGCATGGCCGAAATCAAACCAAGCCAAACTTTGATCTTTGCCACCAACTATACTCTACGCAACAAACTGTTTTCTGACTACCAGTAAAAGGTGCCCATCCTGACCCTCTCCCCAGTCTACTCAGCGTCCTCGTCCTCATCCTCACTATTCATCGTCGTCTGAGGAAAGGTCCGAAATCTCGGATTCGTCGGCCGACACTTGGTCCTCGATAACCTCGCCCTCGTCATCCCACTCCGCACCCTCACTCAATGCGACATTTCTGCCAGTCAAGACGTCGAACGCTCGCATTTCAATACGTGGAAGCGCATGCGTCAATATCCTCACTATTTTTGGGGCAGCCATCTGTGCCACAAGAACTTGCGCCTGCTTCTCCATATCCGCTTTCAGTTGAAGGAACCCCCCTGTAGAGGAACCGCAACATGTGGCGTGCGCTGCCGAGGTGGTTACAGGTGACTCGTTGGACAGACTGAGGTTGATGAGCATCTCGTTCAGTTTCAGATCGGTGCAATGCTGTGGGGTTCTTAGAACATCGGCACAAATACTGCGCATGCGCAGTCGCAAACGTCGTAGCGTAGTAAGAAGCGCGGCGATACTCGTGCAGACATGGATTCCTTCACCGCGCTCTTGGCTTTGATGCGGGATAAGTCGAGTACCGCATAGATCTAGCTCTAGACTAGTTAGGTTGCTGACCGACAAGAAGGCGCATATTGTAGATAGAAAAAGGTAGTCACGACGTTCTAGGAAACGAAGTAGCGGATGCAGTTCACTGGTGGCTTGGATGCGTAAGATTCGCAGTCTCCGTGATTGTTGGATGATGGCGGCGAGGTAGAGGAGATCGTTATTCAACTCTGTTGTCCAGGTTGCGCGCACAGCGTGTCCATGAGCGCCATTCCAGACATTTACGGCCTGCGGATCGTGTCCAGACAGCGGAATAGAGTCCCAGTCTTCAAAGCCTTTCAAATTCAGGTCCAAGGTTTCCACGCTGTTTTTGACTAGACGCAGACTTGATTCCACATACGGAGAAGACAGCAAGCGTCGTAGTGTCTTCTGAGTAACGTAAAGATCCCGGAAGCACGCGGTATGGGCAAATTCGCTCCACTGTTTACAGACTGTGAGGCGTGACAGATCCGAGCGAAAATAGGATGAGCCCACATGATCGAAAATTTGAATCAAGGTTTCGGGGGGAAGTTTGAGGAGTGCCATAGTGTGTCGCGCAAGCGAACGGAGGCGGTGTCAGTGTGTCTGGGTCAAGAGACGTACATGTCTTTCCGCGGTTCAAAAACAAAAAAGAGATCGAAGAGTGGGTTTTATTTACAAGTCGGAGAACTGACACAAGACCCACTATATGTTAAGTGTCGCATGGCAGGCAGCCAACAACTGTATCAGTACCGAATCCAGCAGCGCTTGTGGATCTGCGGGGTAAAGTACAGTGTACACGTCAGAGGAACCCACTCAAGGTTCGTCCACTTATTTAAGGCAGGTTAATAATGTAAGCATAAGTGATTGGCCGGCTTTCGATTCTGCAAACCGACGTGACGCGCCTAGCCTGCTATTGTCTACCTAGCCTTCCTCAGTCACGTGGCTGCACTACTTTAACGGCCCGCTGTCGCGACCGCTTCTTTTAGTTTCACTTCAGCACCACTGGCCTGCTCCCCTCGCCGCTCTTCCTCTTCGTTCTGCGCATCCAAAGTTTTTTTTCCGAACGTCAGCTCCTATCTGAATGCCGCCAACATCGAGCACAATGGCAAGACCAAGTGAACATTGGTCAGGTTTTGCTGGCCTAGGTCCGGAGTCAGACAAATCTAAGCGAATCAAGCTAGTACTGTCTTCAGCAAACTTTGAGCATCTAAAGAAGTGCGCAATGGACTCGCGGCGCAGACATCAAACGAGCCTACCTCCCGATATTGACTGCGACATAAACCTAACCCAGTTTGCAACGGGTTTCAACAACCTCGTTCTTGAACTTACCTTTTCTGACAACATCTATTGGATTGCTCGGATTCCGTATCACACCACCGATGATAACACCAAGACCTCGTTGCTGAGCGAGATAGCCACCATGAACATCGTCCGCCAACGTACAAGTATCCCCATACCTCGTATTTTTGAATTTGAGACTTCCATAGACGGACCATTCGGATACCCGTATGTTTTGATGGAGTACTTGGGTGGCCGTCAACTCGATCGTGGGCTGGCAAGATCGATCCCTCGACAATACCATACCAAGGTAGCCAAACAGCTTGCAAATGTGTTCGCGGAACTCCAAAACCTGACCTTTAGTCGCATTGGACGACTTTGGTGTGGAGAGACCGCGGATCAGCCTGTCGAAATCATTCCCATGGAGTGGCATCATTCGCCCGGCCCTTTGGAAACCTCGCTAGAATATTTTTACAACCAACGACAAGGGGAAAACCGAGAAATCGTCGCCTTGCATCCGAACAGTGCAGACTGGCTTACGGCATGTTGGGTGCTGAAAACTGCTCTAGCCCACACCGTCATTGAAGATAGAGTCCGAGGCCCATTTCCGCTATGTCATCTTGACCTCCATTTCGGTAACCTTCTCTTGGATGAAGAGTACAATCTGACCGGAGTCCTTGATTGGAGCAACGCGCAGGCGGCCCCACTTGAACAGTTGTCTGTCTGTCCAGAACTCGTCATTTTCCCTGGGCTATCTGAGGAGGAGAATCAACCGATCGTGGAGTTCAAGAAGCTTGTCATACAGTTTGTGAAGGAAATGGAGAACGACAAAGCGAAGGAAGAAGAGAAGGGCGAAAGAAAGACGCCGCCCTTGGGTCAGCAGCAGGGGAACATGAAGCAGAGTCAGCATCTTACACCACTTTCCACCTACATGGCCTCTGAAAGTGCCGAACTCATGCATCGTCAATACATGGCTTCACCCAAGGGAAGCCTTTGGGCTGCGAAGAGGGTTGCGAAGCTCATCTACGGGGAGCATATTATTTGGGAACAGCTTAGAGAGGTATATGGTTGCATGCCGCTTCTCTAGGATTAGTGATGCTGTCATACCTAGCTTACTCTTCGTAACAAACTCTTATCTCGCAAGGTCCGCGCTCTACGATGGGTTGCTTGTCTGCTATCGTTTGTGACTATGCCTCTGTGGAAATACAAGCTTGGAAGCTATCAGGCTTGACCGACGTTTTTCTAAACTACCTAACGTATATTATAAGCGAGTGACCCATATAAGCGAGTGACCCACCTCCCACCACACCCTGACAAACCATCCTCAATTGCACCACATCAACACAAGGAATTAACTATAATTACATCAGAAACAGCTGAATCAGATGCTTCTGCAGCCTCCTGGCAAATGCGCGCATTATGGCCAGGCTTACCGCATATACCACAGCACCGAACCTTCGTACGAGCCCCCCCTTGTCACGGTTCTGGAAGACAGTGGGGCCACGAGGGACCAATCAAGACTGGACCGCGCCGTCGAGCGGGGCTCACGGTCCAGAAGGGCAACGGACCAATAAGATGGGGACCGGGGACCGCGGTGGGGCTCACGGTCCACGGTCCGGCATCGGCCAATCAGGAGCGGACCAAGGACCGTCTATAAGTCAACGGTCCACGGTCCACGGGTCTATATATACGGAGGAACTGGCCGGCGTAAATAAATAGTTCTATAGTATATAATATAAGTTATAATCGTTAGTATTTAAACTATTATAGTAAAGATAAGCCGTTATTATATACTATTTAGCTATACCGGACTAGGATTATTTAAAAGTACCTTTAACTAATATCCCTTTTAGAGGTTCTAGATAGGGGTTCGTTATACGTTATATACTTACTTTAACTTTATTACGGATAAATTAAAAACGTTTTTTTACTATTATAGCCGGACCTAAGAATATTTAGATAGGAGGCGTCCTGCTTAGCCTAAGTAGCGAGGGACCTTCTACTAATATTAGACCTATATTTATTACTATAGAATAGGTCGTTAAGCGCTTTAAGGAGCTTAAGGAGAGGCTTAATAAACCCGGAAGTAAATTATTATTATTATAATCGTATTTAAATTAACCGTTAAATTCCTAATACCGGAGCGTTATAGAAGAAGAAAAGTAGAATTTAAAGGATTCTTAATTTAGCTTAAAACCTATTTTCGTTATTACCTAGATTAGTTTATTAACGAAAAGTTAAAAGTAATTTTCGCGGCTATTAAACTTAAGAATAGGGCTTTTGCGTAGTTTAAGCCTATCCTCGATAATTATTATAAGTAAAAGCTAGAGGACTAAAAGAAAATTACTGTAAAATATTTCGAGAGCTATTATATTTTTAAGACTAAACTTAAAAAGGTATTTAGGGAGTATAATAAAGTAAAGCGCGCGTAAAAAAGGCTTATAAATTTACGCTAAACGCGTTTAGCGGCTAACTATATAGCTTTATTTAAAATTAATAGCTTACGTAATACTATTAACGATAAAGGGTTAATATAACTTTTTTATAATAGCCTTAAGGAAAAGGTAAAGAATAAGTTATATAAAGAATTAAAGTTTAATACTATCGATAAGTATATCGCTATAGCTATTCGGATTAATAATCGGTAATTCTAACGGCGTACGGAGAAAAAAAGTAATAAAGGTTATTATAATAATAATAATAATAAAGGATACTTCGGTAATAACCGTTTTAACGATAAGTAAAAAAGAAAATACTTTAATATTAATTACTCCGGCATTATATACGTAGGACCGATAAAGGTCGATACTATATAGTAATAAAGATTATAAGGCCGGGGCTAAAGTAAAAATAATTTTAAATATTTTAATTATAGTAAAGTAAAATACTTTAAAAAAAATTATAATATATTTAAACGGCTCGGATAGAAAAAAAAAATTATATTAATTACTATATCGAAAGGACCGAGGGTTATAAAGATAATAGCTATTAGGTATTAATAAGGCGGAGCGGTAAGTTTTAAGGAAGATTTTAATTAGTACGCCGGATAAAAAAATATAGAGTTTTAGGAGGTAAAGGAAGTTTTAGAAAGGCTAAAGGCAAAGTACGAGGAAAAAGATCTTTAAATATAGGTATTATAGGATTAATTAGTATAGATTATTACGGAAATTACTATGGAAATCGCTAAAAATAAGAGTTTTACGTAAGGACTTACTAAATAAACGATATTAAAGAAATAATATAATAAATACGGAATTACTATTTTATAAAATATATTATAGCCTATAAAGCTTTTATATAAAAGTTAAGAAAAGTATTAGAAAGGTAAGAAGGTCGCTAATATTAAAATCGTAAAGTTACTAAAGGATATATTAATATTTATATAGTATATACTCTATAAGGGAAATACAGTATAGCTTTATTTTAAATATCCGAAGTATTAGAAAATACTTTAGTTTTAATATATTATATACGGATATATAAAGTATTATTAAAGTAAGTCGTTATACGGTTATTAGCCGGTATATAAAGTAAGTAAAAAGGATAAATTATAGTTAATTAAAAAAACTATAGCCCGATAGAAAAAAGCTTAATAGGAGGACCTAAACGATTACGTTTTATAAAAAATTTAGGACCCGATTAAACTAAAGAATAGCCTTTAGATTATATAAATTATATTAAGGTATATAAAGTATTATATTAAATATATAAATAATTAAAATATAAATAATAATATATATTTATAGGAGGAAATAATACTAGGATAGTATCTAAGCCTAAACTACGTTATATACTTATAGAAGAAAGTTAAATAATATTATTAAGCTAAAACGCTTAAAATTAAATAAAAGAACTGCTATTAAATATAGATATAAAAGAATATTAAAAATAAAAGATAAGAGAAAGCTAGGTAAGTATAGTTAAAAAACTTTATATTATTAAATAATTTAGAGTAAAAGAACGCTTTTAAATAATATAATCGTTTAGGAAACGACTTACGGCCTTTCGCGGAAGCTATTAACTTTTAATAAATTACGAATAATATTTTTAAAGGTATTAATATAAAGTAAAAGTATAGGATAATAACTTAGCGCTCGTTAACGAGGTCGCTATTGTATAGGGAAGAAATAAGAAAAATAAATGCTTTTAGGTTACTATACAATAAAGGGATCTCTAAATAGTAATATTAATAAATAGTAATATAGAGATAAATTTAATTTCGTTATAATTTATATACTAGGCCCGTATACTATAAAAGAAAAAAAAAGAATAAATAATTATATAAAGTTTATTTCCTACGTAAAAGGTTTATAGAGAAACACTATCCTTAAATATTATAGTCGAAGGAAAAACGATATTAATTATATTTAATATTATAAATATAGGACCCTTAAAAAATATAATCTTAAGGTAACTATAATATAAAAACTATAACCTAAATATTAATTAAAGGGATAATAATTACTTACGATTAAAAAAGCTTTAAAAGTATTTAACTAACGATAGAAAATTAAAAATACGTACGGAGTAAAATATAGGACGAGTACTTTTTACGGTACTACCGTAAAGAGTATAGGAAATAATAATATATTTTATCGATATAAATAATAAGATTAAAGAAATAAGGTTAACAACGTTAATAAAGATATTAGAGGTTAATAAATATATTTATTATAATAACGTAGAGAAAGGTAAGAAAAAGGTAGTACCGGTGGAATATCGAGGATATTTAACTTTTACGGTTAAGTATTTAAAGAAGCTTTTAAAGTAAAGACCGTAAAACTATAAAATTAAATTAAAAGAAAGAGTTAAGCTATAGCTATTTAAGGTTTATTATATTAACGATAAATAAAGTAAAGAGTTACGAAAGTATTTAAATAAAAATTTAAAAAAAAAATATATTAGGGAATCTATATTACTAATAAAATATTTTATATTCTTCGTACCGAAAAAAGATAGTAGTTTACGACTATATATAGATTACTAGTAATTAAATAACGAAATAGTAAAAAATAGTTACCCGTTACCGTTAATATTTAGGTTACGGAGTTAATTAGTAAAGGCGTAATACTTTATACGCTTAAATATACTTATCGGATATACCTATATACGGATTAAAGAAGGAAATAAATAGAAAATAGCGTTTCGTATACTCTATAGTTATTTCGAGTATTTCGTAATACTATTTAAGTTAACTAATACGCCCGTAACGTTTTAATCTTTTATTAACTATATTATACGGAAGTACCTCGATAAAATAATAATATATTATTTTAATAACGTTTTTATTTATTTACGTATTTTAGAGGAATATAAATAATATATATAAAAGATACTTAATACGCTATACGGAACTAAACTCTCCGTTAATAAAGAAAAAAGCGAGTTTTATATATAAAAAATAGTATATTTAAAATATTTAATATCGTTAAGTAAAGTTTATATAAAATTTAAGAAAATTATAATAGTTAAGGACTAGTTTATACCGTAATTATAAATATACGTTAAGGAATTTTTAATATTTACAAACTTCTATTAAATATTTATTTATAAATATATAAGTATCGCGCGGTTACTTAATTATTTAATTAAAAAAGACGTGGAGTTCCGGTAGGGGTAGGAAAAAGAGTAGGCCTTCTAAGAGCTAAAAGAAGCTATTTTAGAGGACCCGGTATTTAAATTATTAAACTTTAGTCGATTATTTAAAGTCGAGGTAAATATATTAGATTATACGATCGGTAGATAGTTAGGATAGTAAGACAATAACGGTAAGTTATATCCGGTAACCTTTTTTTCGAAGAAGCTCGAGGGGGTATATTAAAACTACTTAATTTACAATAAAGAGCTATTTATTATTATCGAAGCGTTCGAGGAATAAAGGTTATACTTTAACGGTATTAAATACGAAGTATAAGTCTATATAGACTATAAAAATCTACGGTACTTTACTATTATAAAGATCCTTAACGCGCGGTAAATATAATAATTAAAGTTTTTTTTAAAATTTAATTTTTAAATTAATTATAAAAAGGGCTCGGAGAACGCTAAAGCAAACGTATTTAGCTAGCGTACTAACTATTATAAAGATATATCTAAGGAGTTACTACTATTATTTAAGGAAGCGTTAAATAATATTTTTAAGTATTTACTATAACTATAAATAGAATATTACGTAATATATCGCGAAAGGGTTACTTCTAGTAAGTATTAAGGGAAGTTAGGTAATAATATTATAGAGTAATATTAGTAGGAAGAGCTAGAGCTATAAGGTATTTAGAAAGATAATTAGGGAAGACTATAGTATAAAAATCGAGTATATATAATATTAGGTAATAAAATAGTATTAATAATAGAGATTTACGTATCGAAGTTCGGAGGATATATAAGTATTATTAAGACTATAGAAAAGATTAAATAGTATTTCGACTAATTAAGGATTAAGGACGACGTTAAAAAAGTTATTTAATTATATTATATATACGAAAAAATAAGGGTTACGAGGCATAAGCTTTATAGATTTCTAGAACCACTGCCGGTAGTAGAACGGCTATAGAGTTTAGTTACAATAGACTTTATTATTAAATTACTAAAGTCTAAAAATACGGTAACCGGTATTAAATATAATAGTATATTAATAGTAGTCGATAAACTTATTAAATAAATATATTTCTTACTTTATAAAGAAACCTAATTAGTAAAATAATTAACGGATATAGTACTATAATATATTATATAAATATATATATAACTAAAGAAATTTATTATAGACTACGATATTAAATTCGTATCGAAATTCTAAAAAATATTAATAACGAGGCTAGGGATAATAAATAAAGCGTTTTTGGCTTATTACCCTTAAATAGATAATTAAATAAAACGGTTTAATTAAATCGTAAAATAGTATTTATAAAATTATATTAATTTCGAATAGGACGATTAGGTTAAACTATTATCTATAGTATAGTTAATATATAATATATTACTAACTAAAACGATTAAAATTATACTGTTTTTCGCGAACTTCAATTACGAAATAAATTTACGGTAAGGACTTACAGTTAATGTATTTAAAGCTAAAATTAAGGTAAATAAAATATATATACTTTATAATAAGTTTAAGTAAAAACTAAAGTTTATAAGGGAAAGAATACGGAAATACTATAATATTAAAAGGCTCGAGGGACTTTACTTTAAAGGGAAAGATATAGTATTTCTTTTTATATATAATTTACGTATTAAAAGACTTAGTAAAAAACTAAATTATAAGAGAGTAGGACTATTTAAGGTTAAAAAGAAGTTATTAGAGATAGTATTCGAATTGGAGCTACCTAGTATAATACGTCTATAGTTATATACCTTTTATATTTTATTTTTAAAACCCGTATTATATATAAGTAAGGCTAATATATAGGTAATAGCGGAGGACGAAAAAAAAAAGTACGATATAAAAAAAATATTAAATTTATAATTTAATAAAGGTTAATTAAAGTATTTAATTAATTAATTAAAATATTTAGTTATAAATAATTTATAGGAACTATAGGTATACTTTAATTACTTAAATAAATAAAAAGAATTCTATTAACGATATCCGGACCGACTAAAACCTAAATAAATAAAAAGACTTAGCCCCGGCTTATAGCTAAATAACTATAAAACGGAGTTAAAAGAACCTCGACGGGAGTCGAACCCGCGTTTTCGACATAGTAGTCAACGTACTATATACTATACTACGAGGTTAGAAAGTATAAAAGGGATTAAATATAAATAATATTACGCGCTTTAGGTACTTTAGGAAGTAAAAGGCGCGCTATTAACGGTACCTAGCGTAGTTAAAAAGGAAAGACCGGTTACATTAGGATCGAAGGAAAGGTCGGAGGGCTAGCCCAGGCCTAAGGAAGGATCCAGGGCGTAAGGAAACTACGGAACGGTATCCTGGGCGGCGTCCGGCCGTATAGAAGTACCCGGCGAAGAAGTAGGAGGCGCCGTAACGGCAGACTGCGCTACTTAGGTATCCTCTTTCTAGATATCCCGCGCGAAGAGGCGCTTTTTACGTACGCGAAGAGAGCAACGTATTTATTTTACCTAAATAAGCTAAGTAGTTAGTTACGAAAGTTAGTCTTTAAGCTTTTATTCCTTACGCTCGAGTCTATTTTACTTTTTTATTATTCGGGTTACTATAGAACGGTTAATTACGGTATAGGAAGAAAAGGAAGATCTACTTACGGGTAAAGCTAATATTAGATTTATTATATAGGATTTTACGACGTACGTACTCGGCGTATCGTAAGGACTTAAGGGCTATAATATAAAGGGATTTAGCGGTAAAATAAGTAAAATACGGTATTATAGTAAAACTACGGCGGCGGATTCGGGAGGAAAGGGTAGAGGTTTATTTAGTTTTATAATAATGTTTCTATATACGGTTAAATATAATAAAAGTAAGGAGAAAAGGGAAGGAAAAACCTACGATATAGTTAGTAATAGAAGAAAATTAAGCCGTAAAAGCTTCGGCCTAAAGAGGGAGTATTATATTATAGTTTTAAAAGATAGTAAGGCTACGAGGGACTAATTAAGACTAAACCGCGCCATTAAGCAAGGCTTACGGTCCAGAAGGGTAACGGATTAATAAAATAGGAACCGGGGACCGCGGTAGGGCTTACGGTCTACGGTCCGGCATTAGCCAATTAAAAGCGGACCGAGGACCGTTTATAAGTTAACGGTCTACGGTCCACGAGTCTATATATACGGAAGAACTAGCCGGCGTAAATAGATAATTCTATAGTATATAATATAAGTTATAATCGTTAATATTTAAATTATTATAATAAAGATAAGCCGTTATTATATACTATTTAGCTATACCGGACTAGGATTATTTAGAAGTGCCTTTAACTAGTGTCCCTTTTAGAGGTTCTGGATAGAGGTTCGTTATACCCCTACATTACTACTATCCGGCTACGTTTCTTATATTCCCTTCCCATCCACGGCCTTCTAATCTAGTAGATCCTGTGCTTCTTATATAGTAAGTAACCCTCTAAGCCTTATACGTGTTTTTTTAGCTCTTCGGCGCTTACTTAGTGCTTTATTGGCTTTACGGAGCGAAGAGACCTCTGTACGAAGGAGAGCTACCTAGTGCATTATAGCCGTTATACCCTTAGTAAGCTGGTCTACCGTAGTTAGTATTAAAGTTAGGAAGCTATTTTAATAGTTAATAATATAAGTCTTAATAAACGTTAATTGTAAATTAGCTTCTCGAGGGTTATGTAGTATCTAGGAGACTTAAGGTTATATAGTGCCGGGCCGTAAGTTTGGAGGTGTTAGCGTATAAAGCTTTATATTTAGCTTAGAAAGTACCTTCTCTAGATCGTACGGTATAAAGCTAGTACCCGTAAAGCCACCCTATATATTCTTCTCTATTATAAAGGCGAAAAAGGCTTCGCGGAAAGTATAGAGGAACTCGAGCTTACTTATATGGTTAATATATATATGTATTAAATCCTCGATCTGGCGACCGTACGTCTATTTTAGCGGCCTAAAGCAGTTAATATCGAGTAGTTAGAGGAGGTGGGAGGAGTGTAAAGGTATATAAAGCGTAATAATATTGTTTTGCTAATAGTAACGCTTAAATTCGGTCGAGTAGTAACTTTCGTAGTTATCGAGGATTTGTAACCGGTATTTACCCTTTATATAGGACGCTATATAATAATCGAAGTACTTAATTTAATTTAGGCTTACCGGATTAGTAGTTTAGCTATTATCGGTAGTTACGATACGCTAGATAAACGGTAGATTATACTCGGTATATTAATTAGTAAGGTAGTATTACGCGGCTAAAATAATAAAGGGAAGGATAGCCCGGCTAAGGGTATTAACTTCCTAGATTACCGTTACCTATTTACGGTTATTAGGCTAGGTTAGTTTTACTTTATTAAGGCTATCCGAGGTTATAATTACTATACCCGCGAAGATAATGCCTATTATAAACCTAATCTCGTTAAAGTTATAGATATCGTTATTTATAATACCGTATTTAGCCTTAGTATTCTGTACGAGCGTAAACTACTCGGTAATAACTTTTAGATCCTTATATTTAGCCCTCTAGTAGTCGTATCTACGCGTAAAACGCGTACGGAGCTATAGCTAGCGTTTAACGAAGTTATATACCTAGAGCTTACTAATAAGGTACGCGTCGCGTACGCGTAGTAGTTAGTTAGTTATATCTTCCACACTATGTAATCTTGGTAGAAAAGCTTGCGCATATAGCTCAATAACGTATTAAACAATAGCATCCTCTTTAGATTAAGTAAGCTTTTTCGATTTAGGCGTAATATCGCGTCGTGCAGGCCGGCTAGCGCGCCGATGCCCTAGAGTCTTACGATCGACTCTATAGATCTTAGCTGCGGCTCGTTCGCTTAAATTCTTATCGTTTTAAAGCGCTTGGAGGGCTAAGATTATGTGGGCTTCATTTAAATTAGAAGGTATCTTGGATAGTTAAGGAAATTGTTATTGAGTACGAAGGTGTTATGTCACGAAGGAAGTGGGTCACTCGCTTATATGGGTCACTCGCTTATAATATACGTTAGGTACTTATTTCCTTTCTTTTCCATCTTGGAGACAGTACATGTCTTTCTAAATACGAGATCAACATCGGCATTATCCATCAAACGAATAGACTGTAAATGGCAGCTGAAATCATTCTGAGACGATTACTGAAAATTAGGCACTGCAAATGAGAGTTGGCCCAATCCAATCCGGCAAATATCGAACGTTAATAGGTGATTAGATCATAAACCCTCAATCTTTATATTGAGACTAGAAGTCCGCTGATGTTCGTCAAACACGGTTATAAAGTCCCGGCCCCTGGGAAGGCCTATCGCAAGCTTCTCGATTGAATGCGCGGCGGCAGTGGCATAAATCACCTTTGATGTAGGTACTTATGTTTGTTCTCACGCCAGACTCTTAAGGTACCGTTTACAGTGTTCGCAATATAATGAACCAGGGTATGATACGTCAAGCTACAAATCCATGCCCGCCGCTGCCGTTTCGCACAGGGGAAAGTTGAACAATGTTACACAGTATTCCAGAGAAAGGTCTGATATTATACTGCTAAGAATGCTGCTGATACCAAACACTCCGAATAAGACCAGGGCAATCCAAAAAGCTGCAGGCATCAAAACAGCTACCTACGCCACTGTTCTCTGCTCGCCCTTATCCCTATCCCCACCAGTAGTTGCTTTGCCGAATGCAAGACTGTCGCCTTGGGTCATGCTTGCACTCTATTAAGCAGTCAGTTTCCATATATCGAACGGTAATTCGTGATGTCTGGAGAGGCCGGAATAGGAAACGAACCTACTAGGAACAGTTACTGGTTCCATAGTACGCGCATTGCTCATTGGTGCACTCCAGATTATCGTTTGCCTTGCTACCGCATTCATGGCATGTGGGGTACGTTACTGGCTTCGCGTGATTGACGGTGCTGAAGGATTGTGAGGAAGCGGCCATTGTTAAATATGTTTTGAAGGTAGGTAGGTATTTGAAGAATGGATTTTGTGTCTTGATAAAAGTAGTATGAGTTTGCGTGACTGCGATGAAGAGGATATATCTACCTCCTTATATACTGGAACGAAGCATTACAGTACCTAGGTACCCAATAACCGCCCAAATAACCTAAGAAAAGATGTGTGTCTTATGGATGCCGGCTGCCACATGTCAACAACCAACCCGGCCACATCTCGGACCAACTAAGGGTTCAACTGCAAGCCGTGAGCTAGTCGTTGGAAGTAGAGCATGCAGGCAAAGGCCTGGTGGGTGGCCATGGGTTCTAACTGGCCACGAAGGACTTGGCAGTGGCCGGAGGCCATCAGGGCACGGGCAACTGGTTGACTGTCACAGTTAACCCAACGGCAGGTCGCACAGTATGTAGGGCGCAGGACGTCCCCAGCCAATCATTAGGAAAGTCAGGAGACAGCTAATTGAGGCTGGCCAGAAGTGCTATGGCGCCAAGGCCCACGAGCACTCTGCAGGATGCAAGATGCTCGGGGTAATCGAAGGCATAACGCGACAAGCACTATACAGAATGCAATGTGCTAGGAGTAATCGGGGCCATAGTAGGGCAAGTACTTCGGGGTCTTAAGGTCTATAGATACAGAGGAACTAGCTAATATAAATAGACAGTTGCGCAGTATGTAATATAAGTTACAATCGTTAGTATTTAGATTATTGTGATTGAGATAAGCTATTATTATATACTATTTAGCTGTACCGAACTAGGATTATTTAGAAGTGCTATTAACCAATATCTTTTTTAAAAATTCTAGATAGGGGTTCGTCACAATCCGGTTACGTTTATAGGTAAGACTTAAGCTCCAATAGTATTAACTAGGATTTTAATTTTATATTATTTCTTTATTATTAATAACATTACGACTTTAAGTTTCTATAATTTATTATTAAGTATCCCGGCTTTTACAAATACAAGCATTACCTTTAATTTTATAAAGGGCTATATAATTAACGTAAATATATTATATAGAGGAATGTAATAAAGGCAGTAATATCAGGGCTTCGAACTTACGGTTCAATTTAGGCTAATAATCTTTAATAGCCTCGTGTGACGAACCCCTATCCAGAACCTCTAAAAGGGACACTAGTTAAAGGCACTTCTGAATAATCCTAGTTCGGTATAGCTAAATAGTATATAATAACGGCTTATCTCTATCACAATAGTTTAAATATTAACGATTATAACTTATATTATATACTATAGAACTATTTATTTACGCCGGCTAGTTCCTTTATATATATAGACCCGTAGACCGTAAACCGTTAACTTATAGACGGTCCTCGGTCCGCTCTTAATTAGCTAATGCCGGACCGTAGACCGTAAGCCCCACCGCGGTCCCCGGTCCCTATCTTATTAGTCCGTTGCCCTTCTAGACCGTAAGCTCCGCTTAACGGCGCGGTTTAATCTTAATTAGTCTCTCGTAGCCCTATTATCTTCTAGAACCGTAATATAATACTTTTTTTTTAGGCCGAAGCCCCTACGGTTTAGTCTTTTTCCACTGCTAACTATATTATAGGTTTTTCCTTCCCTTTTCTCTTTACTTTTATTATATTTAACCGTATATAGAAACGTTATTATAAAATTAAATAAACCTTTACCCTTTCTTCCCGAATCTACCGCCGTAGTTCTACTATAATACTATATTTTACTTATTTTACCGCTAAATCCCTTTATATTATAGCCCCTAAGTCCTTACGGTACGCTAAATATATATACCGTAAAATCCTATATAATAAATTTAATATTAATTCTATTCGTAAATAAATTTTCTTTTTCTTTTTATACCGTAATTAACCGTTCTATAGTAACCTAAACGATAAAAGAGTAGGATAGACTCGAGCGTAAGGAATAAAAATTTAAAAACTAATTTTTATAATTAATTACCTAGCTTATCCGGGTAAAATAAATATATTACTTTTTTCGCGTACGTAAAGAGCACCTCTTCGCGCGGGGTATTTAGGAGAAGGATACCTAGGTAGCGTAGTCTGCCGCTACGGCGCCTCCTACTTTTTCGCCGGATATTTTTACGCGGCCGGACGCCGCCTAGGATACCGTTCCGTAGTCTCCTTACGCCCTAGATCCTTCCTTAGGCCTAGGCTAGCCCTCCGACCTTTCCTTCGATCTTAACGTAGCCGGTCCTTCCTTTCTAACTACGCTAAGTACCGCTAGTAGCACGCCTTTTACTTTTTAAGGTACTTAAGGCGCGTAATACTATTTATATTTAATTTCTTTTATACTTTTTAACCTTATAGTATAGTATATAGTATATCGATTATTACGTCGAAGGCGCGGGTTCGACTTCCGTCGAGGTTTTTTTAGTTCCGTTTTATAGTTATTTAGCTATAAGCCGGGGCCGAGTTTTTTTACTTATTTAGGTTTTAATTAGTTTAGATATTATTAATAAAATTCTTTTTATTTATTTAAATAGTTAAGGTATATTTATAGTTTTTACGAATTATCTATAGCCGGATATCCTAATTAACTAATTAAATATTTTAATTAGTTTTTATTAAATTATAAATCTAATATTTTTTCTATATTATACTTTTCTTTTTCGTTTTCCGCTATTACCTATATATTAGCCTTACTTATATATAATATAGGTTCCAAAAGTAAGATATAAAAGGTATATAATTATAAACGTATCGTATTAGGTAACTCTAATTCGAATACCGTTTCCGATAACTTTTTTTTAATTTTAAATAATTTTACTTTCCTATAATCTAGCTTTTTATTAAGTCTTTTAATACGTAAATTATATATAAAAAGGAATACTATATCCTTCCTTTTAAAGTAAGGTCCCTCGAGCCTTTTAATATTATAGTATTTCCGTATTCTTTCCTTTATAAACTTTAGTTTTTATTTAAACTTATTATAAAGTATATATATTTTATTTACTTTAACTTTAGCCTTAAGTACTTTAACTATAGGTTTTTACCGTAAGTTTACTTTATAACCGAAGTTCGCGAAAAACGGTATAGCTTTAATCGTTTTAATTAGCGATATATTATATATTAGTTATACTATAAATAATAGTTTAACTTAATCGTTTTACTCGAAATTAATATAATTCCGTAAATATTATTTTACGATTTAATTAAGCTATTCCGTTTAACCGTCTATCTAAGGGTAATAGGCCGAAGACGCTTTACTTACTACCTTTAACTTCGTTATTAATACTCTTTAAAACTTCGATACGAACTTAGTATCGCGATTTATAATAAACTTCTTTAGCTATATATATATTAATATAATATACTATAATATTATATTCGCTAATTATTTTACCGATTAAGTTTCTTTATAAAGTAAAAAATATATTTATTTAATAAGCTTATCGATTACCGTTAATATATTATTATACTTAACGCCGGTTACTATATTTTTAAATTTTAGTAATTTAATAATAAAGTTTATTATAATTAAACTCTATAGCTATTCTATTACCGGTAGTAACTTTAAAAATCTATAAAGCTTATACCTCGTAACCTTTATTCTTTCGTACGTATAATATAACTAAATAGTATTTTTAATATTATCTTTAATCCTTAGTTAGTCGAAGTACTATTTAATCTTTTTTATAGTTTTAATAATATTTATATATCCTCCAAACTTTAATATATAGATCTTTATTATTAGTACCGTCCTATTACCTAATATTATATATATTCGATTTTTATACTATAGTCTTTCCTAACTATTTTTTTAAATACCTTATAGCTTTAGCTTTTCCTATTAATATTACTTTATAATATCGTTACCTAACTTTCCTTAATACTTATTAAAAGTAACCCTTTCGCGATATACTACGTAATACTCTATTTACGGCTATAGTAAATACTTAAAAGTATTATTTAATACTTCTTTAAGTAATAGTAGTAACTCCTTAAGTATATCTTTATAATAGTCGGTACGCCGGCTAAGTACGTCTACCCTAACGTTCTCCGAACCTTTCTTATAATTAATTTAGAAATTAAATTCTAAAAAAAACTTTAATTATTATATTTACCGCGCGTTAAGGACTTTCGTAATAATAAAGTACCGTAGATTTTTATAATCCGTATAGACTTATATTTTATATTTAATACCGTTAAAGTATAGTCTTTATTCCTTAAACGTTTCGATAATAGTAAATAGCTTTTTATCGTAGATTAAATAGTTTTAACGTACCCCCTTAAGCTTTTTCGAAAAAAAAGTTACCGGATATAACTTATTATTATCGTTTCGCTATTTTAATTATTTACTAATTATATAGTTTAATACGTTTACCTCGACTTTAAATAATTAATTAAGGTTTAGTAATTTAAGTATTAAGTCCTTTAAAATAATTTTTTTTAGTTCCTAAAAGGCCTACTTTTCTTCCTATCTCTACCGGAACTCTACGTTTTTCTTAATTAAATAATTAAATAACCGCGTAATACTTATATATTTATAAATAAATATTTAATAGAAATTCGTAAACCTTAAAAATTCTTTAACGTATATTTATAATTATAACGTAGGTTAGTCCTTAACTACCGTAATTTTCTTAAATTCTATACGAACCTTACTTAGCGATATTAGATATTCTAAATATACTATTTTCTATACGTAAAACTCGCTTTTCTCTTTATTAACGGAAAGTCCGGCTCTATATAGCGCGTTAAGTATCTCTCGTATATATCGCTTATATTTCTTTAAAGTACGTAAGTAAATAAGAATATCGTTAAGATAATATATTATTGTTTTATCGAGGTATTTCCGTATAATATAGTTAACGAGAAATTAAAACGTTATAAGCATATTAGTTAATTTAAATAATATTATAAGATATTCGAAATAACTATAGAGTATACGAAACGCTATTTTCTATTCGTTTCTTTCTTTAATCCGTATATAAATATACTTAATAAATATATTTAAACGTATAAAGTATCGTGCCTTTATTAATTAATTTCGTAATTTAAATATTAACGATAATAAATAATTATTTTTTACCGTTTCGTTATTTAATTACTAATAGTCTATATATAATCGTAAACTACTATCTTTCTTCGGTACGAAAAATACGGAGTATCCTATTAATAATATAAATTCCTTAATATATTTTTTCTTTAAATTTTTATTTAAGTACTTCTATAGCTCCTTACTTTACTTATCGTTAGTATAGTAAACCTTAAATAGTTATAGCTTAGCTTCTTTTTTTAATTTAATTTTATAATCCTACGGTCCTCGCTTTAAAAGCCTCTTTAAATACTTAACCGTAAAGGCTAAGTATCCTCGATATTCTACTAGTACCGCTTTTTTCTCGCTTTTTTCTATATTATTATAATAAATATATTTATTAACTTCCGATATCTTTACTAACGTCGTTAACCTTATTTTTTCGATCTTACCGTTTATATCGATAAAATATATTATTATTTCCTATATTCCTTATAGTAATACCGTAGAGGGTATTCGTCCTATACTTTATTTTATATATATTTTTAATCTTTTATCGTTAGTTAAATACTTTTAAGGTTTTTTTAATCGTAAGTAATTACTATCCCTTTAATTAATATCTAGATTATAGTTTTTATATTATAGTTGCCTTAGGATTATATTTTTCGAGGGTCTTATATTTATAATATCGAATATAATTAATATCGTTTTTCCTTCGACTATAATATTTAAAAATAGTATTTCCCTATAAACCTTTTACGTAGGAAATAAACTTTATATAATTATTTATTCCTTCTTTTTTTTCTATAATATACGGGCTTAATATATAAACTATAATAAAATTAAATTCGTTTCTATATTACTATTTATTAATACTATTACCTAGAGATCCCTCTATCGTATAGTAACCTAAAAACGTTTATTTTTCTTACTTCCTCCTTATATAGTAGCGACCTCGCTAATAAACGCCGGGTCGTTATCCTATACCTTTACTTTATATTAATACCTTTAAAAATATTATTTATAATCTATTAAAGGTTAATAGCTTCCGCGAAAGGCTATAAGTCGTTTCTTAAGCGGTTATATCGTTCAAAAGCGTTTTTTTACTCCAAGTTATTTAATAATATAAAGTCTTTTAACTATACCCGCTTAGTTTCTTCCTATTTTCTATCTTTAATATTCTTTTATATTTATATTTAATAGTAATTCTTTTATTTAATTTTAAGCGTTTTAGCTTAATAATATTATTTAATTTTTTCCTATAAGTATATAGCGTAGTTTAGGCTTAAGTATTATTTTAATATTATTTTTTCTTACGAACGTACGTTATTATTTATATTTTAATTATTTATATATTTAACGTAATACTTTATATATTTTAATACGATTTATATAATTTAAAAATTATTCTTTAGTTTAATCGGGTCCTAAACTTTCTATAAAACGTAATCGTTTAGGTCCTTCTATTAAGCCTTTTCTTATCGAGCTATAATCTTTTTAATTAACTATAGTTTACCCTCTTTACTTATTTTACGTACCGGCCAATAACTATATAACGACTTACTTTAATAATACTTTATATATCTATATATAATATATTAAAATTAAAGTACTTTTTAATATTTTAAATACCTAAAATAAAACTATACCGTATTTTCCTTATAAGGTATATACTATATAAGTATTAATATATCCTTTAGTAACTTCGCGATTCTAATATTAGTAACTTTTTTACCTTTTTAATACTTTTTTTAGCTTTTATATAAAAGCTTTATAAATTATAATATATTTTATAAAATAATAATTCCGTATTTATTATATTATTTTTTTAATATTATTTATTTAATAGGTCTTTACGTAAGACCTTCGTTTTTAACGATTTTTGTAGTAACTTCCGTAGTAATCTATATTAGTTAATCCTATAATACTTATATTTAAAGATTTCTTTCCTCGTACTCCGCCTTTAGCCTTTCCAGGGCTTCCTTTACCTTTTAAAACTCTATATCTTTTTATTTAATATATTAATTAAAGTTTTTTTCGGAATTTATTACTCCGCTTTACTAATACCTAATAGCTATTACCTCTATAACCCTCGGTCCTTTTAATATAGTAATTAATATAATCTTTTTTTTCTATTTAAACCGTTTAGGTACTCTATAGTCCTTCTTAAAGTATTTTACTTTACCGTAATTAAAATATTTAAAGTTATTTTTACCCTAGCTCCAGCCTTATAATCTTTATTACTATATAATATCGATTTTTATCGGTTTTACGTATATAGTATCGGAATAATTAATATTAAAGTATTTTCTTTTTTACTTATCGTTAGGACGGTTATTACCGAAATATTCTTTATTATTATTATTATTATAGTAACCTTTATTACTTTTCTTTTCCGTATACCGCTAGAATTACCGATTATCGATCCGAATAGTTATAATAATATATTTATCGATAATATTAAACCTTAATTCCTTATATAATTTATCTTTTACTTTTTCCTTAAAGCCGTTATAAAAAAACTATATTAATCCCTTATCGTTAATAATATTACGTAAATTATCGATTTTAAATAAAGCCGCGTAATTAACCGCTAAGTGCGTTTAGCGTAGGTTTATAAGCCTTTCCTACGCACGCTTTACTTTATCGTACTCTCTAAATACCTTCTTAAGCTTAGTTTTAAAGATACGATAGCTTTTAAAGTATTTACGGTAATTTTTTTTTAATCCTCCGGCTCTTACTTATAATAATTATCGAGGCTAGGCTTAAATTACGTAAGAGCCTTATCCTTAAGTCTAATAACCGTAAAAATTATTTTTAACTTTTCGTTAGTAAACTAGTTTAGGTAATAACGAAAATAGATTTTAAATTAAATTAAGAATCCTTTAAGCTCTACCTTTCCTTTTTTATAGTGCTCTAGTACCGGGAATTTAACGGTTAATTTAAGTACGGTCGTAATAATAATAATTTACTCCCGAGTTTACTAAGCTTCTTCTTTAAGCTCTTTAAGGCACTTAACGACCTATTCTATAGTAATAAGTATAGGTCTAGTACTAATAGAAGGTCCCTCGCTACCTAAGCTAAGCGGGATACCTCCTATCTAAATATTCTTAAGTCCGGCTATAATAGTAAAAAGACACTTTTAACTTATCTGTAATAAAGTTAAAGTAAATATATAACGTATAACGAACCCTTATCCAGAACCTTTAAAAGGGATACTAATTAAAGGCACTTCTAAACAATCCTGGTTCGATATAGCTAAATAATATATAATAACGGCTTATCTCTATTATAATAATCTAAATACTAACGATTATAACTTATATTATATACTATAGAACTATCTATCTACGCCGGCCAGTTCCTCCGTATATATAGACCCGTAGACCGTGGACCGTTGACTTATAGACGGTCCTCGGTCCGCTCCTGATTGGCCGATGCCGGACCGTGGACCGTGAGCCCCACCGCGGTCCCCGGTCCCCATCTTATTGGTCCGTTGCCCTTCTGGACCGTAAGCCCCGCTCGACGGCGCGGTCCAGTCTTGATTGGTCCCTCGTGGCCCCACTGTCTTCCAGAACCGTGATACCTCGAAGAGCGTAATACTAAAAAGAAAAAGAAGAAATACAGTTTTAGTAATCCTAAACGCGTATTTTATCCTCCCTTACCTGGCCCGTGCCCTTGTTGGCCTCAGGCCGCTGCTAAGTCCTTCAATATTATATAGGGCCAGTGGGCTTCCTTTAATAACCGCCCTACCCTCTGATTATCTGCCTCACTTTGACGACTGGTTCACAACGTGCAGTTACCCCTCCTTGCGGTGGTATCGACAGTGTTGTTGGTGGTGGTTGTGGGTGGTTGGCTTTTGCCATGTGACAGTAAACCATCTCCCCACCCCCCAATACCATGCATGAAAGAGACCGGAATTCTGCATTCTCAATCTTGACGCATCTTAACATAGATGTCAGCGGCCCAAGCAGGCCTTTCAGTGTCTTTGACAAGGCTCATGAAGCACAGTCTCAAGAGCAGCACATCCAGACCGTCAAAAAAGACCAGTACTCTAGACCACAAGCATCACAGACCTGCACCCCTTCTGTCATCTCTAGTCATTGCTGCACTCAGACTTTACATCCCTGCTTTTTTATCTTCAACCGCAGCTCATCCATAAAGGACTTCTCCACACACGAAAAAATATCCACCACCACCTTCCCTCTGCCCGAACCGATCGTGGCATTCAACTGACAGATCTCGTCTCGATTCTCAAGATTGTCAAAGATTTGGATGATACAGTCGACAAATGCCAAAAAGGGCGCCCCATGAATAGACACAAAGAGAGAGGAGGGCATTATTCTTCCCAAAGTGAAGCTGATAGGAACCAACCCGAGCATCCGTGTTGGAATACCTGGTACCCACCAACCACTGCATCTTTATCATGTCGATATTTGGATTGATATATTCGCGTCAGTATAATGGTATAGCCACTGTGTGTAATAACTCAGCGTCTCCTCACGCGCTTCATGGTTGAGGAACAATGTCGCAAGCTCGTTTCCCTCCTCTCCACAGTGCCGCAGCCGTGCCCCAACTCCGTAAGATAAGACTACTGTTCTCGGTCCCCAAATGAGGCGGTGGATCTGAAGACGAAATTCGGCGGGTAATGATGGGAAGCCGAGTTTCACGGGGTGTGTGACGGCTGGTATGGTGTTTGCCATTTTGTGGGGTGGGGCTTTTCAAGGTAGGTAGTGAAGGGAAGTAGAGATGTGAAGCAAAGGAAAGATTGTGGCTGAAAGGAAAGGCAGCAGAGCTCAATGGGAGAAAAGATTGTGTGGAAGGTGAAAATGGTGACTGTGTGGATTTCAAACTTTTCTACCGAATCAGATTAACTGAGATGACTCCATCCACTACATATGGAGACTACAACATGGAATTAAGAGGCCGTGAAACAGACACAACAGGCCATATATGATAGTTCCTCGGCTTCTAAAAACGGTGAATAGGCCTTTGGATAGTATGAAAAGACCTTTCAACAGTATACGTCTTGGAAGATGATCGAAGGTCTTGAAAGATGCGTAGCCCCCACTGGGCCTTAAGCGTTGTCGATAGCCGTTAACGGATAGTCGGTAGACTTTGAAAAGTTTAAATATAGGTAGTATATATGCCTTTAGACATATTAAGTAGGCTTTATTTATCAGTTATAGGCGTTTAGAAATCATTGAGGCTCATGAGACATGACGCGACGTGAAATCAAGCAGACTCGAGTGACAATCCAAACAACGGTGTGAAATATTTTGATTCCAAAGGTTCCTCCCCGGGGTATACAAAAGCCTCCTCCCATTATTACTACATACATCATCCAGCCATGAAACCTCTCTAGTCCAACATGAAACCACTAAGCATATCCGAAACCTTCCCTATTTAGATGACATTGCCCTTCACCTGCTTGAAATCCTTCACCTTGATATCCCTCCAAACAGCCACCGAAACAATCGAAATGACCTGAATGACGGCCGACGCAATAATCATGTACCTCATAGCATCGCCATACGAATCTTGAATGGCAATTCTCGTCTCACTGCCCCACGGGTAGTCGAGCTGGGTCTTGAGGTCGGAGAAGATGAGCGACACGTTAGCCTTCTCGGCCTCGGGCAGGAACTTGTTCAAGCTCCTGGGGAAGACAGTGCCCCAGATAGAGGTGGCGACGGTGCCGCCAATGGCGCCACCAACGTTGGCGAACATGGCCTCGATGGCCAGGACAACAGCGATGTACTGATGGGTGGTGGCAGCCATGGCAGCCATTTGCTCGCAAATAACCAAAGTGCCGCCGGAAACTGCAATGAAGATCTGGCACATGGCGATGTATCCAATGTTGGAATCTGGCTGGCGGAACACAACCATGAGGGCCACGCCGAGAATGGTTACGGGAACGCCAAAGTACAAGGCCAACCACTTGAACCGGCCAGTCCAGCGGATCAGCACACCGACAACGAGTGACCAGAAGCAGGACCCAATGCTGTAGATGTTCTGGATGTAACTGGCCCTGGTGATGTCCAAGCCACTGACCACCTGAAGGAAGGAGCCGAAGAAGCTGTTCCAGATGTAGAAGGAGATGAACAGGTTGCCGGCAAGAATACAGGCTCCAAGAACAGTCCGATCGGTGAGGAGTTCATAAGGGATGAAGGTCTTGGGCGCCCACCACTTCTCATACACTGCAAAGGCGACGCAAAGAACAAAGCCCACGACGAGCATGGCAATGCAGGTGGCCGAGGCCCATCCGTCGGCCTGGTAGAAGTAAATGTTGAAAGGCAAAAGGAACAGTGCCAACCCGGCAATGATGAGCAAGAGCCCAAAGACGTCGAACTCGATGGCGTAATACTTGAGGCTCTCGAGCCAAGTGCGCCCAGAGTTTCTCTCCGGCATGACTCCAAGGGCCTTGGCCTTCTTGTAGTTCTTGTAGAAGAGGGCCAACAAGGGAACGCACATGACAGGAGTGATGATGGCAAAAGCGCCAAAAGCCCATCGCCAACCAGGGCCATAAAGGAAAGCGTCCGCAAGGGGCCCACCAACCCAGACGGTGATGATGTAGGGGGAAGAGGCAAAGGCGAACATCAGAGATCTGTTCTTGAGGGACGAGGTGTCGGCAACGAAGATGGAGATCGAGTAGGTGACGCCATTGTAGCCAACCCAGTAGAAGACTTGAGCGGCCGCATATGTTTCGACGTTTTGGCATGCAGCCATCAAGACGAGACCGATTGTCAGGCAAATCACCATGAGGATGAAACCCTGCGGACGACCCCAGATATCGAGAATCTTGGCAAGGGGCAACTTGGACAGGCCGGAGATCAGGTACGCAAAGATCGAGACGGTAGGGGTGAGCGAATGGGCAGAGAAGGCACTCGTGACGTAGGGCAGCAGACTGTTGGTCATGTTCTGCTGCATCGCATCGACGAAGTAGATGATCCAGATACTGAGCAAGCATAAATGTTAGCGCACAAGCTACACATGCCTAGCGGGATAGTCTACCTACGTGACATATGCCAAAATAATGTCCTGTTTCGTCCACACCTTGGTCAGGGCCTCGATATCCTGCACACCACGCTGAGCATCGAGCGAGATGGCATCTGAGTCGTCAGCGACAGATTCCTTGACACCCTCGGTATTGACGACATTGGCCTCCTTGTCGCTGGCGGCCTTCTCGTCCACTCCTGGTTCCACGACAGGAACATTGCTGTGCGGCCGAAGCCGAGAAAGAGCATCCCTCATATTGTCGGCTTGGGGGAGGAACAGGAGGATCGGCGAAAAGGGATGAGAGGGTAGGAACCAAAAAATGGCCCGGGAAGCAGCGCAACGCGACCTTATAATCTAATCAGATGGAATGCATCAGGGTGGGAATACATCAGCTTTTCTCCGTCGGCTTGTATCACCCAATGCACATATCCGCTCGGTCAACCCAGTGGGACTCCAATAAGTGACACAGAACATCCCAGAGCAACAGGCCAGAACCCACAAGTGCCACGGGAATCCCGCGTGGAGGCAAGCACTGGATGCATCATCCTGTGGTGCTCCTGTGATATTCTGCAGACAACCCTTGAGCAGTACCACCTTGGCGTGTCATCCGCAGGGATTTTGGGCCCACCGGTGCATGAGGGCAGGCCGGAGCAGCGCGGGTTGCGTCGTTGCCACGGCCGGCGGTAAGCAGCGGGAATGTGGAAGGGCGACCGGGCGAGAATGGAGGAGGGAGGGGACGAGGCCGAGGAAGGACCAGTCAGGTATCGTTCCGGTGAAAAGCTAGAGGAGTCTGCACTGCCAAGTTCGATGTTGTTTGGGAGCAAGCTCCGAGCAAGGTCCGGCCGTTGAGAAGATCATGTTCGAAAACGGAAGTTCTGGTTGGGGCTCATCCTTGGCAGAGGTGGGGCAATTTTTTATCAGATCGTCGAGCATTTCATCTTATCTGATTGATAAAAAAAAGTGGCGGATGGCTTTTGTAGGGACGAGCGTTCAACCACCAATCGCGGACCTTCCTCGTAGCCCTGGAGCAGCATTTTGCTTCTCGACCGACGGCCTGCATGGGTGTTTTG
Organism: Podospora pseudoanserina; assembly: GCF_035222485.1. Classification (NCBI taxonomy): domain Eukaryota; kingdom Fungi; phylum Ascomycota; class Sordariomycetes; order Sordariales; family Podosporaceae; genus Podospora; species Podospora pseudoanserina. Next base: position 1,471,892 of record NC_085924.1, read on the forward strand.
CGACATCGGCGACATTAACAGTGGGATAAAGCCATTTCTCAAAGAACTGGTCTGTTGGGGCTGCCGTTCTGCAACCAACTTCACGCTATTGACGCTATCGACTGCCTGTATCACCAGCCCATTAACACCGGCTCCAGTCTTGTTCTGTTCTCCTACACCACATCACTGTTGATGGCTTTTTGCATTTGGTAATCCCGTGGGAGAGACACCTGCTAGCCTTGCGAACAGCTTGCGCCAGTTTGCCTGGTCCAGAGCGCCCAACTTTTCAAGCTTCAAAGGTCTCGGCCCCATTATTATCCTGTTATGTAATAACGGGCAGATGTTCGGTGGAGTTTATACCGAGGTGAAGCCTCTGGTATACCATTAACCATTCTTGCTTCAGCCACTGCCGAAGGAAATACCGTTCATTTTCCAGAGTATTGATGGACATGGGAAAACCGTCAGCACCATGATCCCAATTTTCACACGACGCCCCCCAACATGTTTGTCTCAGCTTGGAGCTTTGATATCCCACAACCAAGAACCCCAAGACACTAAACCCCACATGATTGTGCCATAGCGCCGAAAGTGAGCTTGTCCAAGACCCTTCCCGCTGGTACCTCGCACCTTGTCGAGTCTAGCTGCGCATTCCCGGCGGCATTTGCAAACTTTTTGACAGCATCTCCATGTTGAGAGTTTCAACAACCACCAAGACGTGATGCCCACCGCAACATCCAACCCTTTAGTCATGAACCAGGTCTCCGGGATTTTCTCTTCATCTCGTCCACTCTTGGAACCCACGAACATGCAGTGAGCCATTTAAATCCAAAAAGGTTCTCTTGCTGTCGATCGTTTCACCACTCGTCGGCTCCTTCCCCACATATATGGTTGCATGGAAGCGTGGGTACCCCACTCGTGATACGTTGCTGCCTTCCTTTGGCGCCTCTTGGTACTGCTTGAAGGATCTGATAACCTGGAACCTAAGCCATTTCGGGGTTTACGAGCGGGACTCAACTTTTTTTTTCCTTCAGTGCTTTGCTCCCCCCAGTGCCCCCCAGGGATCACCAGCGAGCGAATCATCTTTGTTGATGTCTTTCTCTCGTTGTGGTCGGCGACATCTCGTAGACCGTCGGTGTAAGTAGTGGCAACATGGTGATCAGCAAACAAAACTCACCGTCCTTAGCGACGAGGCTCGCACGGCACACAAAATGGCGCCTAAAACGTCCCTGCGAGTTCATCAAATGGTGATCGTGTAATACATCTCCTCGAAGTGAGCTTTCGCGAGCTCACGTCCCCAAAGTTGTTAGTTAAACTGCGAACATGGTTTATGATGTGACAGGACGGCATCGACACCTCCAATATAACATCCAAGCTTTTCAGAAACCACTCTCGCTCACCGGGCAAAAGAAGATGCCAACCTGATAAATCTCGTAGGTGACAATGTGAAACTCAGAACACAACAGAAACCCGACCAACGAAACCCTACTTCAATCATGACGAAGAAATAACAATTCCCATTCTCGCACATCGACTATCGTAGCTGGATTCATTACTCTTAGTGTGACAGGTCGGATGCCTTTCTCGATGGAGGCTAGTAGTTCCACATCCCACGGAATGTGCCACAGCCAACAATACGTTGCAGTACGACACAAACACCAAAAGCATGGCACGAAACTACATCTTTACAAGAGCTGTAGACAAAAATAGCAGTTTTCTGTCCTTTAGCACACATCAGCGATACTACTTTACCAGCATGCTAAAGTTGAGGATGGCCTATGTTCCCACTGGGTGAAACTGCCAGACGCGTGTAAGGCATAAAATCTGCCACTGACTGGTATTTCTGGCAGGTGTCCCAGTGACGACGGATACCATCAGGAGTAGACTTGACCGATGTTGAGATGTTTCACCATGAAGAGGTGTCAAGGATGCCCTTCGAGGGACCACAGCAAATTCCCACATGGTGAAACACCAGAAAACTAATATAAGCAATCTTCAAATTTGAGAACAGCCGGATACCTGCCGGAACTAACAAAGCCATATACCCATCCATTGTCTATCAACATTCCAGCCCAAAGAAACCCAGAAAGATATAGTCCCAAGACGCGTGACAACTCATCTTTTACTCCCTCCGATCATAATCCTCATACCCCCCCGCCCCCCTCAAAATCCACCCATCCTCCTCCCTCTCCCCCTTAGCATTCTCCCCACCCCAAATCACCACCCCCCTCCCCCCTGAACACGCCCCAAACCCAAACTTCCCCCTCGGTCCTGGGTGCACCTTCCCCTGACTCTCCATCTGCTCCATAGCCACCAACTCCACCTCCGCCCACGTCAGTTCCCCACTGCTCATCTTTGGAAGCTTCTCCCTCACATAATCCTTCACCTTTGCCCCCGTGACCCCCCTTGATGGGAGCTGCAACGTCCAGATATCTCCTTGGAAAGCCAGTGATTCATCGACAGGAAGGCCGAACATATAGACAAGATACTCCCTCCCATAACCGGTCGTTATCGGAACCAGCGCACCACCAACCCGTGGCTGTGGGCGGGGAGAGGGAGCGGTGAATGAATGCGTTTCCCAGGGGAGGGGTTTTTCCCTGTCTGTGGCGTTGTTGTAGAGATACAATGACAGCAACTCCACTGTGTTGGGGTCAGAGGGGGATTTAGCCAGGACGTAAAGCGTGTTCCCTGCGTAGGCTCTCGCGTCTAGCAGCTCGACCGAAGAAGGAAGGTCAGGCAGTGTCGTCCAGACTGCCTGGTTCAGGTCGTAAAACCAAACCTCGCGTTTCGTTTCGTCGTTGCTACCGCCGACGGAGATGAGAAAACCTTGCTTGTCGTCGATGAACAGGGAGTGACCAGAGCGAGGAGCCATGTTCTTGTATAGCTGAGTTGCACCCCGGAGTTTTGTCCATGCCAGGGTCTCTGAATCCCACTCCCAGATGACGTTCCCTTCGTCAATGGGATTTCCAGAGGCGTCTTCACCTCCGTGGATCAAGACGTAGCGGTTGCCCCTGGCGCAGGCGGCGTGGTTTTTGCGTGCGGAGGGGACGTTGAGTTCCCCTGTGGAGATGTCCTTTGTTGGGAAAGCGGGATAGTCTGCTAGGGAGGTGGATTTGGAAGTCAAGGGGTCGGCTTGGGATTTTTCTTGGGGAAGGGAGATGGCGTGCACTGTGGGAGAGCAGAGGTGGCCGGAGGCATCGATGCCACCGAAGAGGTAGGCTTTGTCGTCGATGACTGTAAGAGAATGATTGGAGCGAGCTATGTTGCCGTCATCGCCTTCGGGCTTGTCAAGCTGGACGAGGGATACTTTGAGGGGGGCGGTAGGAGCTGCGATGGCGACTGCTGCTGCGGCTTCGACGCCTGTCATGATGACTTGCTCGGCCGCGATGGCTGCTGCTACGACGCCGGCCATGATTATCGTTGGTCAATTGGAAAGTAGCCTAGGTATAACTGAGTGGAAAAGAGACGACTTGCGAATACAGTGATGTGTTTTGAACAGGTGAGTTATGTTAGGGGACATCGAAAGACCGAGTGTTTGGGAAGCTGAGGTTGGACGATGACGTAGGTGTGGGGCGGGGACCTTGCTGGCCACAAAACGTTCCTGAATGACACACCGGGTGGTCCCTGCACCTTCGACCCATCAGCATCATCTCACATCCAAAAAGATCGCGCCCTGATAGACACGTGGCTGCGTTCATCAGCGCGCCTCCCTAACTCGCCCCTTTCGTTCAACCCCAGAATCAGCGACAAAGTAGTCAACAACCAGCCTCCCACCCTCACCTCTTACCACCTCGCCCGCCCTCTTAACCGCTCCCAAATCATACAACCTCCCCATCTCACTCACCAACCGATCCCTCTCCTTCCTCCCCAACACTCCCATCCCCTCAAAATCACTCAACATCTCAGACTCGGCGAGGTAGTACATACACCCGACCATCGTATCGGTCTTCACCGGCAAACAACACCGCGGCTGCTTCCACCCAAGATACACCATCACCACAAGCACAATCACCATATAGCTTAGTACTGCAACAGCCAACCACGTACACGCCTCATGCATCTTCCAGGTAACGGTATTCCGAAACGGGATGCTGGAGAACAAAATCGGTGTGAACTTTGCCAGCAGGGCGGCAAAGGCGATGTTGAAGAAGAGGACATCTCTTGAGCGGGCGAACTGCCAGAGACCAGTGAAGATGTTGGAAGGAGGGGACAGGAGGATGGAGGTCCGGGCTAGTTGGGGGGCGGTGGAGAGGCGGTGGTGGATGCAGGAGTGGGATACTTCTAATGACGGCGGTTAGAATGTGTCTTTGATGGCAGATGGGGAAGGTGTGGACTAACGAGAGAAGAAGTAATCCCAGCATCCGCTGACAATGGTGCCGAAGGAGGTGAACAGAATCCGGACACCGAAGGATTGGCTGTCCATGAACCGTTCGAAAGGCGTGTCGAGGATGGTGTTTTCGTAATAGAGGATGAGGATCAGCAGGCCGTTGACGAAGAGTAGAGTCGTTGCCCGGGCGAGAAACTCTTTTGTGGCTGGTTTCATGTGCCAGAATCTCTTCTTTGGTGTGGAAGAGACAGGTGTGCGGGTTGGGGGTTCTTTTGTCGTGGGTTGTATCGGTGAGTCGTCCTCCATCGCCGGACAGACTTCAATCCCATATTCTGAATCATCATCTCCCAGGAACCCCAAACGGTACCGCCTCCCTGTCAAAACACTGGCAATCTGATCATCCCTTAGATATCCCCCTTCAGCACACCCGGGCAACGACCGCACCAACCCCCTCACTTCAGCATCGGACAATAGCCCAGCCATGGAAGCAATACTCCACGGCTCTGTAGCAACCCGACTCTTCCACCGTGAGAGCAGAACCCCGATCGCGATAACAAGCACAGCAATAGCCACCAACACACCCTCCGCGGCTCGCATGGGAATTCCGGCCTTTCTCAACCCAAAGGCACATACCCGACTGAAGACCTTGCAGTTGATCGAGGTGAATTCCAGACGGATTGTCTCGGCCGATAGAGGGATAAGGATGGTGGATAGGAGTCCAAGGAGCACGTTGAGAAATGGGAGGGGATCTTTGAATCGGTGCAGGAATCTGCATGCTATCCATGGTGCTAGCCAGCTATTGGAGGGCAAATGGAGGGAGTCTTCTGGCAGTGTTCCGGCTTCATGACCTAGTGCCCTGAAGGGAAGCATTGAATTGAGGGAACTGACTGCGATCTGGACGGGGATGCCTAGGAGTGTTGCCAGAAGGACTGGAATGAGGGAGGCCATGAGGTAGTCGGTTTCTGAGCGGAGGTTGAAGAAGTTTCCTCGGACTTCTGGGGGAATTGGGCCTATAGGCGGGTTCGGTGGGATGGGAGGTGGTTGAGAGGTGTCGGTGCTGGTTGAAGAGGCATCAGAAGTGAGCGTTGAGGCTTCTTGCGAGGTGGTGTTTAGTGTGGTAGGTTCATTGGTGTTGTTGATCTCCTTCTTAGTGGTATGCTCTTCCTGGATCAATAGTAAATGACTTAAGGGGTGTGCGGTAGGATCTTTGGCTGAGATCGCGGACGAAACCGAGCCAATGTCGACGTCAAACGCTGTCCTGGAATCTTGTTTTGGAATCTGAGAAATGCTAGTTTCCGCTGAGACCATAGGTGTGGTCTCCAGAGCAGAGTCAAAGGTAACGCTGCTGGCTCGAACAATCGTGGCGCTAACTTCGTCATGATGGAGAATATCTCCGTACTTTGTGAGAATGGTCATTGGCAACTTGGATAGGGAGTTATCTGGTTCAGACACGGCGTTGCTTACAAAGACCAGAGGAGGCAAGTTCGTTCCACTAGAATGGCCCTGTTCGCCTTGTAGACTGCTGGCGGTAAAGAATAATTGGGGAATGGATAAGGAGTAACCGCTACTGACCGAGGCAGTTGTCTCAGACTGAGGAGCAAGTGGCGTTGAATCGAACCGCGCTGGAGTTACACTACCGGTAGATGTGACTTCACCCTTTGTTGAAGAGATAGTGACTGGCCCCTGAATCTCCGTTTCTGATGACGCGGACTGCGTTGATTTGTTTTTGGTGTTTTCTGTCCTCGATATCGGCTTTGCATCAGGACCACGACCGCTCGTGGGCCCTGGAGATGGTGTCACAGTCTCAGTAGTGGTCATGACGTTGAGGGTTGTTTTCGAGGGCTCTTCCTGCTCTGTGATGGCGCCAGAGGGCTTGGGCTCGTTGCTGCGGGTGTCTATACCTAGGCTGGCATAGACCGGGATGGCAGTGTGCGATTGCGTCTCTGATACGTCGGAGGTGACTGGCTTGCCAAACGGGAGGGTCCACCAGACAGTCGCGTAACTTGACGGTGAACCCGTACAAGTCCCCAGAGGATCCTGATACCACCAAACCTCCATCATATCCGTGCTGCACGGGGTGACCCCATCTGAAATTTCAGTGCTTAGCAGCGTGTCGGCCATCCAGCGGTAGTTCACTGGAAAAGACGCAATCTCGTCCCTTCCCACCTTATTGCCGAATACGTCCTGCTGCTCGAGCCTTGCTGTCCGTACTTCTAGCGGAAACATGATGTTGCTGTCCGAATCGGTGAGGGGATACCCCCAGAAGGCGCTATGTGATGACGGCGGTGTTGTCATAGGATCCAAGGCGCGGTGTGAAAGGGTAATTCCATACATGCCTCTCTCCTTTCTGCTGGAGACCAGGTTCAGATCGGTCCGAAATTGATACCCTGACGGCCCTTTTGGACTCCAAGTGTGGACTTTGTAATAGTTGAACGAGCAAATAGCATTCATCACCGACTTGCAGCCTTCGTCGTGGGTGTCCCACATTGGCAAGTCGGGCCAGCCCCAGGGCCAGTTTCCTTCGTACCCAGCACTCACTGTGCACGGACACCAAGAAGGGTCCGTAGTGGTGAACACTGGGATCAATTCTTCCAGGGCTACATACCACTGGGAGAGAACGCCGGTGTCCCAAAGGTTGTAGTATTGATACTCGGACATGTTCCAATACGGACGACCCCAGCCACAGAACGCAGTCACGGGCGGCTGAGGGGAAGGATAAAGGGTCTCGCTAGGTCTCGGGACCATTATCCTTAGTTTCGGGGTTGGCTCAGGACTGTCACGGGCGTCGACAGTTGGCTCCAGTCTGACTAGAGTGGCGGGAGTAGGTGCCACCAGTGGGCTTCGAGGAAGTGGTTTGGCTTCGATAGACAGTGTATTGAGTGAGAAGACAACCGTGCTTGTGGTGAGCAGGGCATCTCTTGAGTCAGCAATTTCTTGCTGACCCATTTGAAGAGCCTTGTAGCGGAGGGGTGGTAGGTCGTGGATTTGATATTCCAGAAACGCAAACATGCCAATAACAATGGCCAGGAGGAAGATCTGAAATGGCCATGTCAAAGCGATTGGCTTGTAGTTGGGGAGAGTTCTCTCGGGTTGTGACTGGCCATCAGGACTAGAGGCAGAAGGGCTCTGATGCTGCGCATCAAGGGGGGAGATCGCAGGCGCTGGTAGATCTGGGGGTGCAGTAAGGTGATCTGTGCTCCCGGTTCCGCTATGTCGTCCTGTGAAATCCCGTAGCTCAATATCTTCTTCAGACACTTGCACTGGAGAACAGGCCTCAATGCTCTCACAGCTGTTATCGTTCTCGGACCCTGTAAGATTGACTTCCAGTTCTATATCTGGGGTATGCGTGAGGCTGTTCCCGGTCACTGTCTCCTCGATGAAAATGTTAGCTGTCTTGACGTGTTGGGTCTCGTCATCACTACTTGATATCGATCGAGCCTCAATGATCTCCAATTCACATGTTGCAACCGAAGCCTCGTCGGCATCCGAAAGGTTTTCCGGTAGAAGAAGTACGTCTAGACTTCCCACGTGGGAAAGATGACGTGGGACATCCAGGCAAGTTGTTGCAGATGGTTCATGGTGATCCGTGGTCTTTGATCTAGGCTTAGACATAACTGGTCGATTAATGTTGACTCTGGGCAATTGACTAAAGGGTGTTAGTGATGACAGACTTGCCTCAGCAGAAGGAAGAGCAGTTGATAAAACGCCGAGATTTATATGGAGCTCGATGAAATCTGTGCCTTCACGTAATACACTGACAGCCGAAAAGTCCTTATCAAAATCTGATGTAGTACAGAATCTCTGGAGTTTGATACGCTCATGGTAGTCGTATTGCCACCCTGTGCCATGCGGATAAATAGCTGTTCATATGTTCGTTGCAGTGCTTTGGGGGCTGCAGCAAGTGCTGTTTTGCAACCCTCCAGCACTTGGTAGCATTTCTTTCGGTGAGTTAATCAGCACATTGCGGGCAGCGAAGAAATTGGTACCTACCTACCTGGCAGGCGGGCTGGCCGTCATGAGATGCCCTCTTCCGCGCCGTTTCATCGTCATCTCGTGTGGCCAGACTGGATTGAGGGTACCATGGCAATTACTGTTGACAGCCGACTTCCCATGTCATGACGGAAACACCCACCTTGCCAACCAAGGCCTGTTGTTTCCCAACAGACAGCCAGCTGTCATCTACCCCGGCAAACAACTGACGAAGCTTTCGAGCAAAGAAAAAAAGAAAAAAAAGAAAAAAAGAAAAAAAGAAAAAAAGAAAAAAAGAAAAAAAGAAAAAAAGAAAAAAAGAAAAAAAGAAAAAAAGAAAAAAAGAAAAAAAGAAAAAAACGCAAAAAAAACTGGCCGTACCAGGATTCGAACTTGGGATCTGCTCATGGAGCATACTTGTACAGTGAAACCCTTTCACCTGTCTTGTAACAGCTTCGAGGCAACGAACTTTTAGCGACTAAGATGCTTTACCACTAGGCTACACGCCATTGGTTTAGTGTTACCCTATCCTCCAGTTCTGCATCTTATAAGCTTGAACTCGACGACGGAAATTCCAACGGCCCGGCAGCCAGCTGCTGTATCATGCGCCAGCTGAGTTCCATTTCTCTCGTGCTGGGTATCTGTCATCCCACCGCTCAGCGTTGCAGGTGCTGTCTGGAATTGCCGACTCAGAAAGTAGAGATCTCGTCAAAGGCCTACGAGAGTGGTCAGTAGAGTCCTTTGCTCATCATGACAACACGCAAAAAGAGGCAAAAGGCACCTCGTATTTGTTGATGGCCATCGTGCAACTGACTCGGTGTTGGGTCGCCTCAGTAACCAAGCAATTTGCTTGTTCTTCGGAACAACAACGGTGGATACGGACCAGTAACAAAGAGTTCATGGAAAGACAGAGTTAATCTCACCGTTTCGTTGTTCTTCGAGTTCAGATGAGTCGGTTGTCGTGGGCGAAGAAGGCATGTTCTAAAAATTGCCCGGATGATACCCCACAAATTAAACGATGTCAGGAAGGCTTGGTGGCTTGCCAAGCAAAGGAAACACCAGGGGAATGCTTGTTGTCAGTGCCTAAACGCTAGCGCTTATTTATTTCTGGGGCATCTGTGCAGCGCTGGCATTATCACCGTCGGGATTTTCAGTGCCGTTCTGACAAGACCCTGAAGGCATTTCGCTTCAAATCCTTTGACACGGAAGAAAAGGGTGGTTGAGACGATGGATGCGCGCTGCAGGAGGTCTCTGCCCTAAAGAATGGCCCTCCCGCCAGGGAGTGTGATCTTTTGGTTTGTGCGTGACGTAGCACAGCATTGCTTCTGGACTCCCGGGTTGTTGTTGATTGGGATAGGAGCTGAAACCCGCGTGGCTGCTCCCGCCAGGGCATCACGGCTGCCAATGGCTTTCATTGCGAAGGATTTCTGATCTTCGACCATCACATCAGCCCTCCTCCCCGACGGAAAACTAAACACCTGCAAGAGGCTTCACCGATCCATGATAACCAGCCACAGGGCTTCTGCTCACAGGCCTGTTGGATGACCTCAGATCGGAGTCTTGCCCAATTTATCCTAAGCTAAGCGTTTAAGGCACAGGCACCGTTTGACCCCGGGATCCTGAGCTGTGGATGCTTTTCGGGCTGAGTTCGCCCCAGCTGTGTGGCTGAAGCAGCCGCTGGCTGATTGCGATTGGCCATCTCTGACGACACTCCCCGTTTGGGGAAGATGACCCAACAGGGATCCAACAGGGGTTGGGGCTTTTAGCATCACTGCCACCACCTGCCCGCATTTAACAATCGTGGAACTCACGCACTTTTGCATCTGGCTGGATTTCCAGTGTCAACCTCCAGCAACCTCACCCCACATCGAGATCGCTCGATCACGACGGTCGACAACGACGACGACGACGACAACGGTCTCGCAATCATGAGCAAACAATACATCATCGGCGACTCGTCGCCATTCCTCAAGCGGGTGCTCATTCCCTTCTGGATCATCCGCATCTTGATCATGCTTATCCAGATTGGTATCTCCGCCCTCCTCCTTGCCGGCTTGGGGGTGTACAAGGACGACGCAAGGCGGATTATTGACGAGTACAACACCCACCTCACATACGAAGCCATCATTGCCACCTCCGTCATCATCATGGTCATCATCTTCGTCTGTCTGATCTTCGATCTCGTCAGCATCATCAAGCGCGCCAGACGCACCTTGGGCCCCAAGTTTTTCTTCTTCACCAACATCTTCCAGACGCTGTTCTACGTTGTCGGCTTCATTATTTCCATGATTGGCGCCAGGCCAAGCGCTCTGTACGCCGTTATCAACGTTATTATTCTGTAGGCTATTTCCCACTTGTCCATCTCTTCCCACAATCGCTAACCGCTGTCGTTCCAGTCTCTCCTTCCTCGGTCTCCTTGTCTATGCTTCCATCATCTTCCACAAATACCGTAAGGGCTCTCTCGGTGACGGCTCCGGTAGCAACCGCGGCACCTACGTGCCCGCCAGCAACCCCGCTGCTGTTCCCTTCAACCAGACCGCTGGTGTTGACACGGCTTATGCCCCTCAAACTACTGGATACGGCCAAGACTATCCCCAAGAATACCAGAAGCCCGCCTTTTACGACCAGCAGGCGGCGAACCAGGCTGGGTATGCCGGTCAGGGTTACGAGCCCTACTCTGGACAGCCGCAGCAGGTCATCCAGCCCCCTCAGCAGGGGTATGAGATGCAGGGTCGCCAGGCTGTTTAAGCTGTCTACATGAAGGGGGATATCGGGTGTTGATAGAGAGTTGGTCTACTGTTCAGGATTGGAATTGGTTTTTTTTCGGTTTAGCGATTTGGCAACACAGGTGCTATTGGCGCAGGGATTTGGAATGGGATGGTATATACCGGGGCGTGCACATACATATACACTTTAGAAGCGTTGCGATATACCCATAATGATCAATGTTGAGTTTTTGCTATATTTGTCTCGTAATTGCGGCGACGGCTGGTTACCCACTTGAATGGGAGTTGGGCGTTGGCGCCAAGGGCTCAGCTGAGAGATTTATGCAGTGGCAAGACATGTCAAGACTTGATAATGGGCACGCAATTGAGTTGGGACAGTTGTCACTGTGGCTGGTGATTTGGCCGTTTGATAACATTGAATTTGGGTAGTTAGGTGAGAGCGTCGTCCATTGAGGAATTGTTAGACAAATTGGCGAGTTTGCGTGAGGCTATGATGTCGGCACCAGTCAGCGGCTCAGGGGTCACTTACCCGTATGGCGACAATGAAGTCATCGTCGCACCTTTCTGATAGTATTTCCGAATAATTTCTTGGCCAAATTCTGTTCAATATGTCTTGAATCTCTGTAGAGCCTTCCCATTCGTCTCTAAACAAGCATTGCTATCCCATGCATCTCTAGACAAGCACTGCTGCTGAAAACCACCACAGTCTCACCAATCACTATTCCTCGGCCACTCCCCCCCCTCCGCCCGATACCCTCTCCCCTTATCCCTCCCACCACGATCCTCTTCCTCCACCCAACTAACACTGCTATGTCCAGTGTGGACCCTACCCCCGACATGAACCCGACTGCCATCCCTCCCCTTCCCCTTATCTTTCCCCGTCACAAAACCTGACACTGCTCCCCTTGCCGGTCCAAACCCAACCTCTCCACCACCTACAACCCCAAACCTCACGCTTAACCCCCCCAGCTGAGAGGATAAATGACTCTTTGCCCCATCAGCCCCAGCTTGCTCCCTCATCCAAGCTGTCTGGGAGCTTTTTATCACCTCGGATACGGGCATGCCTCTCATTACGGGGATTTGATATTTCTTGTGCATGACTACATCCCACAGTGCCATGAAGATAATAAAAAAGGTGTACAGCAGTGGGGGGACAAGCAGCAAAAACGCTCGTTCGGTGCTAAGCTTTTTGGTCTCGATTACTGAAACAAGCTTCTGCTGATGGATTGGGGTTTGAGAGGGGGAGCTGCTGAAAAGGGATGTAGCCATTGCTGCTATGGAAAAGTGGAGGAGGGACTCAAGACCGGGGATAGTCCACTTGTTGGAGTCGAGGTGGGTGAGGGTGGAGTTGGAGAACATTGCCTGGGTGACGAGGAGAGGGGAGGCGGTGAGCCAAAGGAGGGTGGAGGTTAGGTTGAGGTCCGAGAGGGAGGACAATACTGGGCGAGTTGGGTTAGGGGGCGCGGGGCCAATGGTTAGGACATCGTCGTTGACGGAGAGGAGAACTGAGCAGCTGATTGCTGAGACGGATTTGATGTTGCCTAGGGTGAGGTTGGTTGTTTGGCCGCCGGAGATGGTGCCGTTTATGGCGGCGAGGATGATTGTTGTGTTGATTGTGTTGGTTGAGTGGAAGTTGACGTCGTCGAGGAAGACCGTGAGGTGAGGTTGGGGGGTGAACCATACTTCCCCGAAGGGCTTGTGGCGGCTGCTGGAGAGGTTGGTTGTTGTTTTGAAGGCGTTAATGGGGGCATTGTTCCTGTGGAGTTGTTGCAGCTGCTGGCCGTGGCAGGTGATGTTTGTGTTGAGGTGGACGGCTTTTGCGGTGAAACTACCTCTGGTGGCAAGGATTGACCTGTCAAAGAGCCAGTTTCTGAAGAATGGTAGTGGTTCAGATGCTGGGTTATTGGCGTAGGTGTTGTATGCTGATAGTGCTGGGATGAAGGCTGGTGAGGGTGGGTTGGTCTGTGTGAATGGTCTGTCCAAAACAGAAGATGCGGACGAGCTGATGTTGCTTGATATCGTCACCGCCTCCAGAATGGGCGTGCATGCATACCCTACAAGCGGAGGGGCAGCCAGGGGAAGCAGGATTGCAAGCAAGGATACCATAAAGACCACAGCCGCAGACAGAGAGCGTATCCCTGTGGCGGCTTGAGGTAGCGACATGATATTGCCATGGTTAAGAGCCAAGAAACCCCCTAGGGCCGAGATGGTGAGTGTTTGGGTGTGTAACAGAGGCCATAACGCTGCTTCGCAGAGTGCTTGACAAACATATGCAAAAGCAGATAGACCGATGAGGTAGACTGCTGTGATAATCCCTTGTATCGCACCCAGATTTTCTGCCGTCCAAAGATCAAGCGAACGGCAATCATTCGCCCAAGCTGGACATTGAAACAGCTGCTTGCTTGCTGCCACGGTGTAGGCAATGGCCACAGCCACCGAGATAATACCAGCAATTAGTGCAACAACAAGAGAGAGCTGCTTTCCTATGAATGGCAAGATTCCCAACCGTCTGGGGGCGGGATCAGTGGCGCCGAGAACAAAGTTGTGATCAGTTGCTAGTCGGCGAACCTCCCTTGGAGTTGGGAATGCAGCCATGTTGGTGGTGTTTGCACTGTTGCCGTGGTGGTCCTCTGCTGTGGGTAAGCCGAGATTGAGATGAGGAAGAGTATGCTGCGAGCTGAATTCCTCGCGAAAAATGGACCTGCGGGATGGTGCTAGCGATGGAGGCTTCGGTGAATGAGACATAGTAAAGATGAGGTCAACGCTGGGAGACTGGAAGAAAAGAAATATGAAGGGGAAAAGCAGTCTCAGAGAACATGAAGTTGAGAGGAACTGGGCATAGAAGTGCAACAACTGGAGACACGCACTTCCAACCATTGCCAGCATCTGAAGCCTGTGGTGGGCGGTCAAATTGACCAATGGTAGCCAAACACTGGGGTTCATCAACGGACCAGTGAGAGACTGACAACACCTAGGGACAGCACGTTGATAACTGCCCAGCCTAGTCTCTTGAAAATCTTATGATTCCCCGTTTACACCGAGTAATTGTATAGCCTGCATGCATAGCTGTTCATAACCAGAGCACTCTCAGCCTTTGCACAACATCGAAGGAATAAAAGCCGACTATGGTCGAGATTGCTGCCGTTATATGGTAGCACCTCGGTTGAGTAAGCCGCCAATTTGATCTTCTGGTTGTGTCAGCCTGACATGTCCCACTGGGGTAGTCCTGTCCCTATCTATGTCGAAGGCAATGCTTAAAGGGAAACACTCAAAAATGGGCAATAAACTGTAAACATTTGCGGGAAAAGGGGTGCACAGCTACAGACCTGAATCCTTGGTTCCTGTTCCCACCATATTCCTTCCAAAGGTCCTATCCATCCTCGCCGTCAAGCTCGACCTTTACAGCTCATTCAGGGATGGGACGAGACGTTAAGGGACGGCATAGAACACACTCGGATGCCTGGGCAAACTTCCCATCAATTTCTGCAAAATATATTAACAGAACTTGACTATTGCAGGTCTTGGTGAGATATTGCGAAGGGGGATGGATGTCTGAATATGTGGGTACATAAAGCCACCTCAATTACCCCTGAGACCTTCTGCATTCTCGATCTGACTTGTCATGTGAGCATCGACCCCTCATTTCTCGCATAATACACATCAGAAGTAAAATAGTACGCACAAGCTCTCCATAACGCAATATAGCGGGGCACGCATGGAAACGCATTAGGTGCATTTTATTCTCGATTGTAAATGGATTGCCAAGACGACTTGTCCCTCATCAGTGAGGAATAAAGGGATTGGGCACCGTGCTCCTCATCCATTAGGACCAAAGCTTTGGGCACCTGTTCCTCAACCATGAGGACCAAGGGTGTTAGGCACCGTGGAAGACAGCGTACAAGGACGAAGATGCTGATTGAGGTAGCTATCTAGCTGCTGCCAGGTGTCAGTGTCTTAGTGGCTTGGATTTGGGCCATTCAGGGGCCTACCAGATGGTCGTTTGACGTATGATCTTATTGGCTTGTACTTGTCGATTGGACCCTTCGCTTAATCCGACTGATACTGTCTCAGTGTCTGGGGCGTCGATGCTGCTGGCGATAGCATCATCACATCATCATCATCATCGAGCGCGAGATACCCAGGGTCGTTGATGGACGATCCGGAGTAGGTACTCAGTGTCCTCCCGGCATCGTGCGAGTTGTGCCAGTTCTTTACGAACCACCCTTCCCAGCCGTCTTCGCGACCATGGCGCATCTCGTAGTCACCTCTGCTTCGGTAATAGCAGTTTCGGCAGATCCATGGCATAGTGTAGGGCTCTCGGGATATCTTTCGCATGCCGCATCCTGATGGCTCTTGTTTGCCGTCATTGTCATTTGGGTCGGCATCAATTTCCATTCCAATCGGGCATTCTTTGACTAGGCGAGGTGCAAGACCGGGCTGGGGGCAACCGCAGCGGTAGTAGTGTTGGGCGTAGAGGCACATGTCGGCTCTTTCGGCTGGATGGCTTTTTCTTGTGTGGCAGGATGGAATCTACAACACCAACGGCGACGGTATGCGTGATGCTGGGGTTTTGGTATTGGGACAATTGCGAGGGGGAGTAGATGGGACGATGCTGCAGGATGACTCTGGGGCAGGTCCAAAGTTTGAAGCAAGCAGTGGCGTGGAAAGAAAACCATTCACGCGTCACACTGGCGAAAAGAACCTTGGAATCTTTCGGACGTCCTGGCGTGGAGGCGTCACCACAATTGCTCTTTTCTCCACCACCGGATTTCCAGTTGTCGACTGAGCTTGTTGATAAATTCCGCACCACCGCCATAATTCACTTGTTGATTAGAACAACAAAGCATTGGATGGCACTTACAGCGGCATACCCTTTTCTCTAGCGGCAGGTAGGTAGGTAGGTGCCTTACCGCTCACTCTAAGAGATGGAATTTGTTTCAGTCTTGATCAGAGAAAGCCGGGAGTCCGGATCGGACTTTGAAACTTTATTTCTCACGAGATAAGACGCAGCATCAAAGTGAACCTACCTTATCTTTGCCCCTTTCCCATATACTTTTGCCTTTGTTCACCTACTTCAAGCAACTGACATTCAAAACAAGCCAGGTTTTACGCAACACACCTCTTTCATGTCAGGTTAAGCGTCACTTCAAGCAACATGCCTTCAACATACGGTTCGGGCATGCGTTATACCCACCCATGATCCCGAGATTGACTTCCTTTTGCTTTGGAGCAGCAAAGTATTGGAAAAAGAGGTTTAACTCAACTCATCAGTTGTTGCGCCTCTGGGGTTAGAGTTTGCGGTGCAATTCCTAATCCATGTTGATGTTCAAGTTCTAACATAGCTGAGGCTCTGCTCGGTGAAGCATTCAAGACATGCATAATCATTCACATATCTATTCAATGCCACGGTCCCAATAGACTCCTGCCACGACCCCAACATTGTTGTCTTGATTCTGGAATAAAATGCCTCTACCCTGATAAGCTGGAACGTTGGGCAGCGCTGTTCTTGTGCGCTATGCGCGCTTCATCCCGCAGCACCTGCATGTGCATGCTGTCAGGCTCCTATGAGAATAACCGGTAGACCCTACGACAAGGGTCATGCAGCACGAGGTCATGTGCTGCAGGGACCATTACACACTCTCGCCAAGACAGGACGACACATATGACAGTGTTTCTACAGGCTGGCTCACGGCTAGCGTCATTTGCTATAAATCACTCGCAAAGATGCACTTCTGTGCGTACCGTAGGGCATCGATGATTGGAAAACTCTTGATACCCGTGGCGCTGCAAGAAATGCTGTCAGAGGCTATGAACCCAAAAATTTGCGACCAGTGAAGACTGTGCCTTGTTTTTTCTTCTTTTTCGCATGCTCGTGACCATCTGTAGGGTGGAGGATTCGAAGAATTGTTGACGTTTACTCTATGCTGGATGCCTAATTTCTTGAGAATGGCTGCCCTAGGACGCCGGCCTGGCCGTTCAAGGGTTGAAAGAAAAGTGTAGTTCTGGAGGCTCTGCTTTGCTATCTACCCTGATATAATGACCTGTCAGTTGACAAAAGGACCTTTTAGACTTGCTTCTAGTAGCACCAACCTTTGGGAGAGCCTTGCATCATACTACCTTACTCATTCTCGCTTTACATCAATCACAAACCTCCTGCTGAACCACCACCTCTACCAACAAAATGGGCTACTTCAGCAGAGTCTTGCGCAAGTGCAAGAAAGCATGCAAGAGCGCAGTGTCCGCTGTCGCCGAGACGGTAGCAGCCCCCATTGTTCGACATGTCACCAAGAAGATCGTGCGCCGCATGAACGAGGCCTCACGCGCCATCACCTACTCAGTCATCTCAATTCCCACCCATGTCGTCTCCGCCGCCCAAGCCATTACCTTCCCGATCGTTGTTGTGTCCTCTCCCGTCATCCGCAAGGGCACCGCTGTCATCGACAAGATACACTCTTGGGCTTTCCGGAAGATTGCCAAACCCCTATACAAGAACGCTGCTCTCCCTATTCTACGACACCTTCGCCCATCATTCTTCCACAAGGTCGTCGCCCCTGCCATGTACAAGGTCGCTAGGGCGCTCGATCGCGCCATTGGAAGACCACTCGCCAATGGGATTATCCACGTGCAGCCAGTGACCCGGGACATTTTTGGCCTTGCTGCGCAGAACATCATGGCCCGAGTTGCTCGAGACTTGGGCCAGTCTACTGAGCAGGGGAAGAGGCCTTCAAAGAAAGATACTGTCGAGGAGGTCCTGGACCCTTCTGTCAAACCCATTTATCCTCCGGCGGAACCAGGACGTGAGTCCAGACGGGTAAGCTTTGCTAAGCCTGCACCTGAAGAGCCCTCGCCGCAGGATTTGGTTCAGCTCATTGTGGAGAGATTCGGGGTCGCGTCCGAGAGCCGCATGGGTAACATTTTGGCGGATTTTATTCTCTCCAGTGGCGGTGGGAATGAGGCCGCCTCCTTTGCTTCGTTATGCAGAAGGTGCCAAGGTCACCAATTCCACACTGGATCACGTCCTTCCGATGCTTTGCCACCTGACAGTCGCACAGTTCATGAGCTTCTTGAATCGATTCAAGCTGGTTGTCACATGTGCTCATTGATTCATGAGGCTTTGGCTTTGCCGGTAGATGGGAGCTTGCTGGGTGAAAAGATCCTTGTTGAGACGTGGGTCACACCAGGGCAGCGGGATAGTGGTCTCGGATTTGTTGGCCGGGTGAAGGTCAGGTCGGAGGAAAAGGAGGCCTATCTCTCCTTCATGTCATATGGTAAGCATGGCTCAGAATCTCAACAAAACTTTGTATCTCGGATGGATCGCTAACAATCTCACACACAGTCCCTGTGGAGGATGAGAATCTGGCTGACCTAATCAAGGCATACCTATCTCCTGAGACTGACCCCTCTGTTTTGCTCGACTATTTGAGCACCTGGCAGAAAACATGCAAGGAGACTCACGACCATTGCAACAATCGCTTGATCGAAGACCCCAAGAACGTCCGGTTCAAGTTCAAGGCCCCCTTCAGACTGGTTGACATCATTGACGAGAAGATTGAAGACAACGCTGAAGAGACGCTAGAATATGTTGCTCTGAGCTACACATGGGGTGACATCACTCCAGATGGCAAGAAGCTTCAAAAGCCCACTCTTCAGAGCAACATCGACAGCCGCAAGCACACCCAAGGGTTGGCAGCCGTCCTCGGCTCAGAGACAATGCCTGCCGTGTACAGGGACACCGTCCAAATCGCCCGCCGGCTCGGGTACCGCTACATCTGGGTCGATGCTTGGTGCAACATCCAAGACGACACCCTCGACCTCGAAGCCCAAATCGCCAACATGGGGTACATCTTCCAAAGCGCCGACCTCACGATCGGCGCCGGCACCGGACGAGCAAAGACTTCTTCCTTGTTCTCTCATCAGCAACCCCGACCCCAACCCTTCCTTATCCGCACCACCATCGACGGGCAACCACACCCGGTGATCATCTCCCGCCAACTCGACCCAACCCCCTCCATCCTCGACACCCGCCTCTGGACCTTCCAAGAACAACTCCTCTCCCGCCGCACAGTAGAATTCGGCCCAACCCACACCACCTGGCGGTGCACCCAAGAAACCGCCTCCTCCCTCCCCGTCTCCGTGTCCTCCCAGCCTTACCCATCAACCTCCGACCACAACGACACCCACGAAGTCACCACCTCCACCACCAACCTCCACTCCTGGATCCGCACCACCGCATCCCTCCCTCCTGGGCCCCGCCCAAAGTATGATCAACAATTCGCCTCAGCCTGGTACTCCGCCGTGCGCAACTACACTACCCGCAGCTTCTCCAACCGAGAAGACCAGCTCCCCGCCATAATCGGGGTCGCCTCCGTCATAGCCCGACACACAGGCTGGCACCACCTCGCCGGCCTCTGGAAGGAGGACATTCCCTACTGTCTGGCCTGGTACAGGAACAAAACCCCCGCTCGGGAGGACAGTCTCTCCACCACAAGACACGAGGCAGACTGCGCGCCGTCTTGGTCGTGGGCTGCTCGGGCCAACGGTCCGGTGTCCTTCTGGCCGAGGGGGGATGTGCAGCATGCTCTTGTCAAGTTTGTTCGTTCTGGCTGGGCTTGGCCTTCGAAACGGGATGTGCAGAGACGGTTGGTGCTTGCTGGGGAGGTGGTCGAGGGAAAGTGTGGGACGGTGGTGGGGGAGGAGGATTATGATTGGGTTGGGAGGGCGGATGGGGGGAATGTTACGCCTGTGGAGGTGGATGGGCTTAGGGTTGGGGATGCCATGCTGGATGCGCCGATGGATTTGAGGGAGATTAGCATCTTGCTGCTCTTCACGCTGAAGCCGGAGGGGGGGCTTGGGGCTTGGGGGTTGGGGATGGCGTTGACGAGGGTGATTCAGGGGGGTACCTGTTGGTATAAGAGGGAGGGGTTGGTCGTGTTGACGAGTGAGGTGGGGACCGGGTGGGATTACAATGACTTTGATGAGGATGATGATGAGCATAAGATTATTGTTGCTTAGTTCATCTCTCTTGTTGGGATGTTGCTGTTGGGGAGTCAACTTGAGATGACGATGGGAAGAGGGCAGGGCGGCAAGTGAATCGTGCAGAAGAGTTGGGTGGTTGAACTTAGCCCTGGAAGTGTTTGTAACTTGGCATTTAGTTTCCTACCTATGTTGTAGCACCTCATGTATGGCAAGTTGTATCATTGGACCAGTATCGTTACACAGATGCACAAGAGACGGGAACGGACTGTAAATGTGCTCTTCAAAACGTCGGACCGGAGTATGTTGATCTAACTGTCCAGCCCTGCGTCTTTGACCTTGGCGACAACACGGTACCAGATTGAACTCTACATCGATCTTCATCATCAACCATAAGTCTAGAGCCCTCCATGCACCTTCCGGGTCTATCGACCTCGATCTCTCGCTACCCACTGCCCCTTCCACCTCTGCATCGTCATAACCTCTCGCACCGGTAACCCAATCCAGCCATCACCAATCTATCTCTACTCATCAAGTAATTGCTTACTTGTGTTTCACATCCTTCCCGTTTTAACATTACACAAAGACGCAGATCCCCTCTTTCGGTACCACGTCGTTGAGCATCTCGCCCCAGACTCAGCCGCAGTCCTGGGGCTGGGCAGATCATCGTCGATATTAGGCGGCACCTGAGCTGGGTAAGGTTTAGCGAATGGGCAGAGAGGGCACCAATCACTCAACCGCAATAGACGACTGAGCTTCCGCGTTGATGTAGGCATATCCTGGTGTTTTGAGAAAACAGTTTGGAAAATGAAAAGATTGTGACATAATGACTTTGGCCTTTCACGGCGGGATGGGGCGAATGGAAGTTGGGCCGGGAGTTGAGGGGTTGGGAGATCTTGACTCGGGCTGTGACCGAGGACGAGAACGGGACTGATGACGATGAGGTGGATGAAGGGGTGAAGGGGTGAAAATGGTGTATATAAACCCTGTGATGTCCTCATCGATTTATAGAGGAAGTTCTTCATCAGCTTCAGACTACAATCAAGCAACACAACCAAGTACAACACAGATTAGGTACACTTTAAGACCTCTCACCGGTAAGTTCTTCGCCCCATATTTCTTCCTCTGGCTCAATACTTACTCCTATCCCCCAGAAAATGAAGGTCTCCACCGTCATCGCCATCCCCGTCGCGTTCGCCATCGGCGCCTCAGCCCAGCTGGCCCAGTGCCAGGCTGCCTGCCGCGGTGGCGAGGAAGCTGTCAACCGTTTTTGCCGCGGTCTCAGAGATGCTCGGCTCCGTGCTGGGTGCTGGGCCCTTGCCCTGGCTGTCGGATCTTCTGCTGGACAGACTGCCTGCCTCAACTGGTGCTACTGGCAGTACGGAGCCCTCAAGCGCGACGTTTTGGATGTCTTGGAGGCTCGCAACGAGGTTTCGCTTGCCGGTGATTTTGCTTTGACTGGATTGGAGGCTGAGAAGCGTGCTGTTGAGGTGGAGTGGACTGCCTAAGGTCATGTTACAGGGAGCATTGGGGGTGATGCAGTTGGAAAGCAAGCAAGACAGCGGGATGCTCTTGCCTCGTGAGAATCTGTAGTTCTAGCTGTATCCTCAATCAAAGCTATTTATCCTGTGTATTGAACCAAGCATTCCCTTTGACGCCCCTAGTCCGTAGGTCTGGAAAAATAAAGACCCACCACCCGTCTGCCCTTTTCCTACTCGACAGCTCGACCATGACATATGAGTGGTCATCAAGAATTTGTCTGGGACAGGCCATACATGTGCCACGTGGGCAATCACCCCTCGGACAGGTTTCGATTGCGAGCGTACGCTCCACATCCGTTGTAAACTCCCACTAGTCTCTGCCCTTCCATGAGGGGATATTAGTGTAAAGTCGTGTTTCTATGTGAGCCACACTTGGGATCATAACAAGCATGAAGGATTTCCCTTGCTCATTAGAATACAGCAATGAAAAGGGCTTTAGGCCGTCCAGCCAAGGACTAACCGAAAGATACCAGCGAGCCTTGTCGCCATTCTGATCCCACCGACCAAGAAAGTCTCGCGGCAAACTGACATCAGCTATGATATAGATGATGGACGATTGGATCAGGCCCTTGATCGTAATCATATGGGACAAATTCGGCGTCAATCTCAGCCCGGTTTCCCAATTTGACTCGGAGCTGAAACCGACGCCGTTTTGTACCAAGGTAATCGCCATGGGAAGAGCCTCATGCACGAGCTGCATTGTGGCTGTCACTCTTTGTTCCCACCGATCAAGTCCTTCTTGATAAAAGCTGGTGAGGATTCCTGGAGATGTCTCCATGAAATCCAAGCACGAACTAGCCCTACCCACATCACTTGCGGCTGCACAGTTGAGCAACACCGTAAGTATGTTAGAGTCACCTGAAGGGTCTCGAAATGCCATAACGGTCATTTGGATTCGCTTTTTGTTCACTGAGATATTTCGGGCCATGATGCCCTTGAGGTTCTGCGAGCTGTACGGCCAGCTGCCAGCAACCACGTTGCTGCTGTTTTTAAAGTTCCTGGGTTCGTAAGCCAGGATGGATCTTTCGATTCCGCCGTGGTAGAATATGGAATCATCTTCAATATCTTTGGGTATCTCTTCTTGGAGTCTCTGAAAGGCCCGGTAGCCCTCTCCGTATAAGAGTGGCATGTTGATGTCGAAGATACCCAAAAGACAATATGCCATGCCTTCGATGCGGGTGGTGATTCGTTCAGCCACCCAAGACATCTTCTGAGCAACGCTGAAATATGGATAGGTTTGCGGAGATGAAAAACCCGTGGTGGATGCGCGTAATATCGACAATAAGTTCCAGGAGGCCGTGCCTTGAACCTATCTCTTGCCAGTCTGAAGCAAAGAAGTATACGACTGGAGGAGTGATAAGTTCTTGAAGCGTCCAACCACGGGTGAACCATCGAGAAAGCCCAAAGCCACTCTCTTTGGCACGGTGGTCATCGTCGTGATTGACGTCGCTCAGGTAGGCATAGCAGACCTAAGCTTCGCGATACCACCGAAACATGGAGTTGATGGCCTCTGAGAGCTCGGCCGAGCTTGATTTGTCGATGCAACAAGTGTCAATCCACCATGACATGATGTTAACGACCAGTATTGACAGTCGTTGAGAGGGTATGTACTCACAGTGTACTTGAATTCATCCTTGACAGCTTGTCCAACCGCTCCTTTCACCTTGGCAAACCCGTCTCTCCTCTCTGCGGTCCCATTCTCAATGTCCTGGAACAGCACCTCGTCACTTTCCCACGTGTGTGGAATGATAGCGTAAACAGGAATTTTATCGTAAAAGGTCTCAAGATTGAGCGTCTCTGTGTTGAGGAGACGCATCACGTCTGGACTGCCCAGGCAGCAAAGGTTGCGTGACGCTAGAACATGTAACGGAAGGCACTCGACTGATAGGCTCCTGCTGAACCGGGACAACAGTTTGACGAATCCCGCACTTACCCCTGAAGGTGGCGGTGCGCAGGAAGGCACTTTGCCGGGCGTTTCGCGATACACAAGGCTGGGCGAGGCCTAATGTTATTGGTGGGAATTACACGATAACTGCATATCTGCTTAGCAATGCTATATACATTTCAGCAGTCTCTAAGCACATACAATCTTCTATATACAACTGAGTAAACACCGAAACCCCGTTCGATCTTGTTGATCATGGCCTATATGGAGGAGGAGCCTCATCTGGCTCTTCCTTGTACACAGGTGGTGTCGCCACTCTGTTCGAAGTCGGAGCCGCCGCTGGCGGTGAGGCCGTAGTAGCAACTGGCCGTGAAGCCGTAGCAGCAGCTGACCGTGAAACTCGGCCACCAGCTGTCCCATTGTCAGATCGTATAAGCTCCCGATCCAGCTCCGTGAGCTTCGCTCTCCGTTTATGCCGCACATAAAACGCGCACCCCACCGTGATCACCACCAGACAGCCCGCCACGATCCCAAGGATGGGCCCAGTCATCTCCCTCCTACCACTGTCCGAGGAGCTGCCCGACACTCCTGTGGAGCCAGTTGGACCTCCTGAACCTGTCGACCCAGATCCTCGGTCATCGTCATCGCGATTCCAGTAGCTGGCCCAATACTGAATCCACTCAGCGTCCCTGTCGTGCTTCCCCGCATGCACCTGAAATTCAGGTCGGAAACTTATCAACCTTTCCTTGGGGTCAAATACGTCGGGACCAATCGTCTGCGCCATGTAAAACAAATTGTCGTCGTAGTTGACGCCGAGAAAGGCAGACTGAAGAAAGGCGCGGCCTAGCTTATAGTAGCCCTCCCGAGCTTCTGCTGACTTGCAGGGGAAGTACCGAAGTTTCGCGTCAATGCCATTGAGCCGGGTGTCCATTTCGATGTCGAGAAGCCACAGGGGTACCTGGATCGTGAGCGATTTGACCTTGACAGATCCGGGACTGAACGCGTTCTGCAAGGTAAACCCCATATATGCCGGAGCCTTCATGAGGCGTTTATACCCGGGGTCGGACGTGTCCCACAGCCAAAGCTTGAGCCTGTCATCCCAGTGAATCGGAAGATCCTTCGCCGCGTTGTCGCAGGTGTTGGGGGGCAGGTATATGTGAGGTATCGTCGGGTCCGGCACAACCAGCGCAGCGCCAGGTATGTGCCCTTCGACTTCAAAAAATTGCCTCCTCTCGGGTGCTGCCGGTCGGGGAAGTTGCAAGAGACTCAAATTGGTCATTCGACTGGACTCGGATATCTCGCCCATGATGGTCCGGTTGGGGCTCTCGCGGGTGGCCCAGTCAAAGGCAAACCCGTCTCGAGATTTCTCAAAGGAGCCCAATGTTACGTCACTCAGGTACAATCGCGGAAGATAGCCCTGGTGGACGAACTCGGGCTGGTCCATGGTGTCGAACATGAGAAAGTCCCCCTCTATCCGGTTACTGTCATATCCTCCCAGGAACATCTTGCTGGGCAACTTCCAGTCCGGTCGTCCCACGTACAGTCCAAAGGAGTTGCTGCGGATTCGGCCGGCGTCTTTGACCTGCTGGATAATGCCGCGCGAATCAGGTTCTCCATCTCCAGGGGGCGCAAGAGCAAGCATATCTCCGTGTGTAAACTCGATGGCAATCTCGGCTTCTAGGTACAGCCTGGAGTGGTTGAGGGCAATAAGAGGGGTTTTGACGTGGAGGAATTCTGTAAAGTTGCCGTTGCCATATGGCATAGATAGGTCCCAGTCCGGCAGCCTGGCACCCGCTTGGATGGAAGGATCCCAACTTGAGGCAAAGTAACCTGTTACCCAGCGACTTTCTCGGGAAAACTCTTCCATCTTCTGGTAGTCAACGACTCTAGTCCACCAGATTGTTGAGATGTTAGTCCACGGTGAGGGATACATTGGCAAGATAATCTGGTCTTTTGTAATGTTGGACAAATCGTAAGTCCCCAACAGGGTCGAAAGCTGCTCCCATGGCCCGTTGGTGTTTTCGAGAAAATGTGCGGTCAGTTCTTTTCGTGGAGCAGTCCATTGAAGCTTTTCGACGAGGATCTCGGTGGTGTCCTGGCAGCATCCTAATTGCACCAGGGCAAGTAGGGCTACAGGCAGCTGGATTGCCCGTAGGTTGCGGAAACCCATCTTGTAATGCGGCGCCAACAGAGGCCTAACGTCAGAAAGATTTGGTGTGCAGGACAAACATTCGTTCAGCAGCGACAGGTGAGGGAACAACAGCTTTTGATATCATCTTCTATTTTCTGCCTCACGTTCTGGTGACAGACTGCGCCTCAATACTGCACAGCGCTATCGTATGACTTGCCAATCAGCAGGTGACCCAAGCATCGCAGCAGGTCCGCAGCAGCTTGGCATGGCAGCCCAACCAGGAAAACACCACCATCATCAATGCCGAAATCCGTTTCTCCCAGCAATAGTGTTTAAACAAGTTCCATGCAGCCACCCACCTGACCCCTGAAGATTACGAGCTACCACAAACGGCAACTACATGTAGACTACAAAGACATAACATTTGACAGACAACTACATATAGGTAATTGGAGGATATCGAAACAAGATAAAAAGTTCACATCCTCAAAAAAAGAGATACATGATGGTCGTGATAATCTTTCCACAACACCGCAACAGCATCAAGGGGGTATATCCATCCAAATTGAGAAAAAACCGCAAGCCATCCAAACCATCACCCGCCGTATACGTATCCCGTCCTCCTCCGTCTCCAAAGTGTGTTCAAGGGAAAATATATTTAATGAAGTGAAGAGCCAAGGGCAGGAAGGAGAGAAGATAAAGAAACCCGACAAAAGAAAACAATCATCCCCCTCCCCTCCTCATACCATGTTTCCCCCTCAAGCCCATCAAGCATAGGGTAGATCAGGGTACCATGATGCACCCCTTCGTCACCAAGTCTCCTTCGGCTTCGCCGGCGCCGCCGCCTCACTATTCTGCACACTCCTCGCATCCTCACTCACATCAAACTCGGTCAACACAACAATTCCCTTGTGGTCCGCCTCCTTGGTATGCATACTCCTCGCGCCCCCCGAAACATCAGTCTTCATGTTCTGCATCTTGATCTCATTCACAATCCTCTCCTCGCTCTCGGTAAAGGTGACATTGGTCAAAATATTCGAGTTGTTCCCGTTGCCCCTCCTGAACTGGGAGTGCGAGTTGGAGCCGCCGCCGCCGCCGCCGCCGCCGATGGAGCGGAAACCCTCCGGGGTCTTGTACTTGTTGTCGGTGGTGCGCTGCGAGGTGGAGCCGAAGAGGGGTCTGAGCCAGGATTTGAAGAGGGGGAAGACCATGGGGAGGTTGGTGGTTACGACGGCGACGAAGGCTTCGCGGGTGCCCCATGCGCCAGCGAGCTCGGCGCCGTTGACGTCGTCCTGGGGGCGGGTTAGTGGTGGGGACTACACATGACACGTTGGGGGACTCACAGTGATGACAAAGATGGTCTTCAAAGTGGCGCAAACGAGGACAAAGATGCCGGCGCTCAGAACGAGGGTGGAACCGATCTTCTCTACCAGACGGAGGCGGGAACCCCAGAGAAGAGGAAGGGGAATGACAATAAGGTAGATGTCGGATGTGACGTTCGCGGCGAAGGAAGCCCAGACGATGGGACCGGCGATGGCGGGCTGGCAACTGTTGCCTGGGTTGGGGTTGATCTGCCAGTATTTGTGGAAGGGCATGCAGCCGACGAAGACAGCCAGGACGGAGGCGAGCCAACCGGCGATGATGATCACGAACCCAGCGTGGACGCGCATGCGGTAACGACGACCGAGGCCGTTCTAGACAGAGTCAGCAATCGTCGTTCGTACCCAGGCGAGCAACCTGGGTGAAGAAGGGAGGCATACCGTCAACCGCAGGTAGAAGAACAACATGGCCAGCTTGAGGACCAGCATCAGGGTCGAGTAGGAGGTCCATCCCATCACCTGGACCTTGGAACCGATGACTCTCCTGTCCCATTCTGGGTCACTGGGAAGCAGCGACATCCGCTGCTCATCCGTCATGCCGTTGTTTGCCAGGCCTTGGGCAAGGTTGCCGATTTGGTAGCCCAGACATGCTTGGAGGGTGTAGAGAAGCTGGTGTTGGGCAGCGATGATCAGTATCGAGACGTAGTTGATGTTGGGTTCATGTTGGGAGGTGACCTACAACTGCCACCCACACGAGGTAGTCGTCTGTTTCAAAGTTGGAGAAGCCAACCTGGTCAAAGCGAGAGTACGTACGCAGAGCCGTGGTGCATACGCCTATAGCATACAGCGTCCAGAGAGTGATGTTGAATGTCCGCGCAGCGGCCACCGCCGCCGCGATGGCCTCGGGAGATGGTGGGCCTGCGTCTGCCATCGGGTCTCGATATCAGGGACCGGCGATTCGGCTATCTGTGGAATCTGGGAAATCGCAAAAGCCCGGATGTTGAGACCCGAAGGTAAAAAACGAAAAAGGCGAAAAGACAGGAAGATCACAGTTCAGGAAGACATGGGACCCATCACGGATTTGTACATCGGGGGAAAACATTGACTAGCTCTCTGCACATGGAAGGGATCAACAAGGTCACCCTTTCGGCAGCTGAGGAACCGATCGGAGACGAGGCTTCGTGCCACGATAAAAGGCGTAGGGGGTCTAAGGGGTGACGTGCATGCCTCTTGTTTGCTTTTTTACTTGGTGAAAGATATGTTTTTCATGCACATTGGCAGACGGAACTTTCCTGGAACACCCTTGGGTCAGTCTGGCCGATAAGCACCCCTCTGGGATGCAACCTCGCAACTCTCTTGGAACCAATGGCGGCAGTTGGGTCGGTCAGAACTTGTCGTCGGCAAAGCTGGAATTGTTTAGCTGCATGGGTTAGCAGTCTTGGAAGACCCAAGCCCCCACGCCGATGTCCACTGTTGCATTTTCAGGGGCGACTTACGAAGTGTTGGGTTCCATCACTAGTGAAGCTGAAGTGTCAGGTTGCTCCGAGAGTTCAGGCGGCATTTACAGTATATACATACCCTTACCCTTACCCTTGCCTCTCCACCTAACAACTTCAGCGAAACACTTGGGAATATCTCGACTTGACCGACTCTCACTATCCGTGCGATAGCCGTTGAGGGATTTCAAAGCCAGCATTGGTCGATGGAATCCAACCGTTATCGATTGCCCCGCACTCATTACCGGATTATCCACGAGAAACACCGAGGTCGGCGTTCTGTTGTACGAGGAGGTGGAGGAGGAGGTGGAGCTTCTAAGCGGCCGGTATTGACTAGAATGGGACACTAGACCGACCCTCGGAACAACCCCCGGCTCGGCTAGTGGATGGGGTTAATGTTTAGTAATTTGGACCAGACTCCAGACTCCACCGCTTTTCAAATGAAATCAAAGACCAGTCTCCCTCTTACAGCACCGCCGTCCGGCCGCCTATTCCCGTCCCAGCAGAACTAACGCCAGCTAACAGAAACACTCGGGTTTTTGCCAGACATTCGGCAATGGCTTGGTGGGAGACTGGGAATGGGGTGCCTGTCGCCAAGATGATGCGACTTTGACAATAGTCCTTCTGCCGGCAGAGATGGAAGGGGTAAGGCCTCGCGGTCGAGAACGAGTGGCGCGCATCAATGCAACAGGTTATTTGGTTCCGGGGGCTTGGGTCCAATAAACAAACAGCGATTGGACCCGACGGCTTGGACCGCCCGCTCTCACATATAACACCGCGGCACCGCACGTTCTCGTGGAGGCTTTTTCGGCGTTGCTTTTTGCAGGGCAACACTCTCGGTTCCTCTCACTCCAGTCCCCTCCAGTCCTCGGCCACCCCATCCGTCACATCAAATCACAATGCGCTGGCTCAAGAGCACTCTTGTCGCCGCGGCCTCGTGGTCCGTGGCTTCTGCCCAGCTCCCGGAGCAGGAGGACCCAGACTTCGCACCTACTCCCATCGAGTACGCCGTCGACACCTTGTCCCGCGCTCCGGGATGCAACATTGCTGACTTTTGGCGTCTTGCCCGTCAACTGTCCCCCGGAACCGAGATTCGTTATCCCAACACCACCGAGTTTGACGCCGCCACCGAGAGATGGTCCAACGTGGGCGGGGGTGTTCCCTACGTTGACATTAGCGTCGCCCCCGAGACTGAGCAGGATGTGATGAAGCTTGTAGGTCTTCCTCGCCGCGAGCAATATTCTCCCATAAATGCTAACTTGATCGCCAGGTGCGCATTGCCAACAACTGCAATGTTCCCTTCTTGGCCTACAACGGCCGCCATGGTGCCATTACCACCTTGGGCCAGATGAACTGGGGTATTTCCATCGACCTGAAGAAGTTGTCAGGTGTCAGCATCTCGGGCAATGGGCAGACTGCTACTGTCCTCGGTGGCACCAACTCCAAGGTCCTCATCGACCACCTTTGGGCTGCCGGCAAGCAGGCCGTGACCGGTACCTGCGAGTGCGTCAGCTACATGGGTCCCGCTCTCGGCGGCGGCCACGGATGGCTGCAAGGCCACCACGGCCTCATTGCTGATCAGTTTGTCTCGGCCAAGATCGTCACTGCCGACGGCCAGCTCCGCACCATCAACTCCAACTCTGACCTGTGGTGGGCCCTCAAGGGCGCTGGCCACAACTTTGGTATCGTCACTTCTGTCACCATCAAGATCTTCCCCATTGTCCACACCAACTGGGCCATCACCACCTTGATGTACACTGGTGACAAGGTCGAGGCTCTCTACCAGGCCGCCAACGACTACCTCCTCCAGAACGGCACCCAGCCTGTTGACATCATCAACTGGTCGTACTGGATGAACATTCCCCCCATTGACCCCACCGGCCCCGTTGTTGAGTTTTACATCATCCAGGAGGGTGTCACTGCTGTCGACACTGCCTACACCGCCCCCTTCATTGCTCTCGGCCCCATCTCTGTCACCAACAACACTGGTACCTACAAGGATGTCTCCAGCTGGGTCGGCATCTCCCTCGATGGACCCCCGTGCCAGAAGACCGGTGCTGCCAACCCCCGCTTCCCTCTGTACCTCCCCGAGTACAACCCCTCCGCCATGGCCGAGGTCTACGAGGCCTTCAAGGAGGGCACCAACTCCTCGTCCCCCTTCGCCAACTCCCTCTTCATGTTCGAGGGTTACTCCATGCAGGGTGTCAAGGCTGTCGATGCCGCCTCCACCGCCTATGCGTTCCGCGAGGACAACCTCCTCACTGCTCCTCTTGTGCAGTACACTCCTGGCAATGCCGCTCTTGATGCCCAGGCCCAGGCCTTTGGCAACCAGCTTCGCAACATTCTGCACGCTGGCAGCGGCCGCAGCCAGAAGCACATTTACCTCAACTATGCCTATGGTGATGAGACCAAGGAGGAAATGTACGGCCACGAGAGCTGGAGAAGCGCCAAGCTTTTGCAGTTGAAGGACAAGTACGACTCTAGACGTCGTTTCAACTTCTACGGCCCTGCTGCTTAGGATGCTGCGGAGGGATGACAGAGGAGGATAACCTAATAAAGTAATATATATCATTAATTTTGTGTTTAGTATATAGTAATGTCATGTAACGACCGTCCTTGTTAGCGTTCCATTTGATCAGAATAACGGCCGTCAATTCCATTTCGATTCACCATTCAACCTGTGGTCGTTCGCTCAATGAACAGTTTATGTTTGCTCTTCATCGTGCTGTGATTCGATTTCTTCAATCCACCCACTCATCCCGCCTTCGTCTTCAAGAATCCCCATCCGCAATCCATCGATCAACATCAAGTCAAGCTTTGTCTCGTCGCCATTTCACTCCCCACATGCCACGATCTCATCTCCAAAAGCAGGAGCCACTTCCCACATGGCACACACATGACACCACACATGGCAGTTCCAACTTATCTCGCTGATGGATCTCGACCAGGTCCCCAAGTGGATCGGACCAAACTCCGTACCCAGCGAGGAAAAGAAATCACCCAGTCCCACCTGCACGTAGGCTTTAGCTTCACCCCCATTCACTAGCGAGAGGTCCCCTGTTAGTCTTAGAATGTGGAAAAACCTAAAAGAGACGAATGCGGTGGAAGATCCAGGGTCTTACCGATAAAAGTAAAGAAGACGCTGATCTCTTCTAGCTCACGCCATTCTCGATTGCCCGGTGAAAAATAGAAGCTAACTTCCCTGCGTGCAATTACGGATGTAGCGAGGATTGCGAGGTCACGATGGTGTGTATGGCGGAATGTCACGGGACAAAGGGGGATCAAATTGGGTTAGGGTTGAGAGATGGCCCCTGAAATCTTAAACTGACCTTGTGTGGCGGGAGGGGCGGCATGTGGGCGGTCAAACAATCCGGCGGGAGTCACCGATATGCAATAGGTCTTGGGGATGGTGCTAAAGATATCTGGGTAAAACGTAAAATTATTAGCAATGTCTTACGGATTGATAAGTTACACAACCTCACTGTGTCTCCCGCAGTGACATGGTCCTCATCGCTTCCCCACTTCCTTGGCACGGTAACACCACTCGCATTTCGTTTTTCCAATTAAGAAGCTTACTTTCGACAATTCTTCTAACAACTTCTACAGGGCAATTGGTCTAGGGGTATGATTTTCGCTTCGCATTCAATTGCCAATGTGAAAGGTCATGGGTTCAATTCCCATATTGTCCATTGTTTTTAACACTTTTTAACTCACTCTCCTCCCCACTTTCCGTCTCTAACTGTGACTGTTGCGCCCCCCGGAAAGCTTCTCACCTCCTCCTCTCCACAAAGTGGAAATTCCGTTGATGATGTGAGTGGAGAGGGAGGGATGGGTTCTTTTTGTCAGCTTTCATTTGTTGGGATGTGATTACGGGCTCTCTCTCTCTCTCTCTACACAGGCAGACACCTATCTCTCTCAACACCTGAGTTGGAGCCTCCTACTTGGGAATACAAATATAATACTGGGACGTCTTTTCTTTTTGCTCCGAATTTCCTTTTTTATCCTGGGTTCTTCCCCGGGACTAAGTGAATATTGTTGTATGCAGGCTTGTTATATGTGAACTCGCTGTCGATGTATTGAGACAGGATCAGAAACGGAGAGTTGGGATGGACAATTGGATGTGTTGATAATCTGTCTTGAAAGGCTTTCAGTCCATATTGACGATTGAGCTGTCGTCTAAATATTACCACTCACTGGCTGTGTTAAAGGAACCCGTGGTGCTGTGGTAATGAACTCGGTAATCTTTCATGAGGCGATACTGTTCTGACGCTTAGCTATCTATGTCCTACACAAACCTGCTGCGATAACGTATATCAACAGATTCGTCACTAGAAACCGATCTCGCGGGTCTCTCTGGATTATACGTCGGCCTGCGTTCCGGACCGATAGGATACGCCAGCTGCATATGACTCGGCAGACCCAGCGGAACCGGGTCCGTCTGTCCAAACCACCTGTCCACTATCTCCCGTCCCTTTTCGCGGTCTCCCGCCACTTTACGGAATATCCAAGATCCCAAACTCCAAAACACCCACTTAAAGGTATTTCCCAGCTCACCCATCCAGTAAAGACCGAACAATATCACAGCGAGCGTCACCGGGATGGCCGTGGCCCAATAGATCCACTGGCTATCCTCCATGTCCCTGATATCGGCCGTGTTCATGCCAAAGATGCTGGATATGGCGCTTAGGGGGAGAAAGATGACGGTGACAATAGTGAAGGCGTAGATGGCTTTGTCTTGTCGGAATTTTGTCGTGTCTGCGCTGTATTGGCTCTGATGTTGTTGTTAGTTGAGTGTAAGTGTTCAGGAGAGTGGAACAAACTAGCCATCGCCCTCAGGTTCGCGCACCTGGCTCCCAGCTGATGGAACTCTTGCTTCAAAAGGTCAGTCTTGGAGTGGCATTCGAGAAGAAGAAGCTTTCGATATCCGCCGGGGTCGGTTGGTTTGACTTTGAACAGGCTATCCTCGCTGGCCAGGTCAAATGCGAAAGGGTTGTCGTACATGTCGAACTTTGAATGCTCCCGACCATACTCCCAAGCCCGAACCTCTGTCTCTCGGTGTTGATGACCTCGATAACCAGGCTCACGGTCGCGGCTCCACGACTAGATGAACACCGGCATAGACTTGGAGTGACCGGCAGCCTGGACAATCGGTTTTTCTTTAAAAGTGGTAGTATTGTCGATCGCAAGACTCGCATTCTCCAAGAGCAGAGAAAATATGACGTATTGCTAGAGGAGTGTCTACAATATGGCTTGGATTTCCTCACCGACGAGTTTGAGGTTCTCTTCATTGACCCTGTCACTTGGTCTCTTCGATATGTCCGTCTCCTGGGGGGCAGTTAGCGTCTCTGGATGATACCCAACGGGGCACACTTTCCACCCCAACCTCTATGCTCACTTACAATTTTGTCGAGACGGTTGCGGTAGATCTGAGCAACGTCGCTGTATGTGTTCGCTTTTTCCTTGTTCGAGGGTGAATCAGGTACATTGGGGGCGCTTTGTATGACCTTCAAGCTAATCAAGGAGAATATCTCCAGGGGCAGGATGACGGAATTCTCAACGAGAGACTTGGGGGAGAGTGAGGTGATGATTATGTTGGCGCCCTCTGTTGCAGCTCGCCTCGCATCGCCAATCAGCCGCTCGGAACGGTCACTGTCTCTTGGGAAGCTGGCCAGGCCCAGAAGTAGATGGATCCAGGCGTCGATAATCTGGGTCGGCACGGTGATCTGAGCACGATCGGCGCCATGGGCGGCAGAGAGAATCTCGCTGAGCTGACTCAAGTCCAAGGCTTGCATTCTCAGCTGATGTCGGATGGTATACATGGAAGCTTGGTACCGATGTTGACCCTCGCGTTTCTCCTAGTGTCATAAAAAATGTTAGTAACAGGTCCATCGTTCTTGGATCAAAGACATTTTGTCAGGTCTTACTCCGATGATGGTCCTGACAGCCCCCCAATATCTCCTCACGGTCGG
The DNA here is from genome assembly GCF_035222485.1 of Podospora pseudoanserina. Taxonomy (NCBI): domain Eukaryota; kingdom Fungi; phylum Ascomycota; class Sordariomycetes; order Sordariales; family Podosporaceae; genus Podospora; species Podospora pseudoanserina. The sequence continues at coordinate 1,506,204 of NC_085924.1, forward strand.
CCCATCAAAGTCTACGGGGAGGAAGAAGGCAAAGATTGTTTCGGCAGCATTGAAGATGTCAATCCTGTCCTCAAAGTCACGCTGGGCACGCTGGTCTTTTCGACCTTGCGACTCGACAGAACTCAGCTCCGCCGCCCGTTTCTCCAGGTAGCGACGCACAGAAGCACGCGTATCTTTAGTACACGACTTGTAGGCTTTCGCGTCACCGAAGCTCGGCATGTAGAGCAGCCAATCACGGATTTCCACAAGCTGCTCGAGTAATGCATCTTCAACGCTGTCATCGGAGTTTGGGGTCAATACGCCAGTCATACAAGTAAAGATAGCAAACCCGTTGGCGTTGGTGAATCTTCCGTCGGTGGTCTCGACAGTTGCAGATGTTGAGCCGCCATCTCCTGCAGTACCGGGTTTCGTTGAAGTGTCTTCATGCGCGGAACTTGTTGAGCTCTGCATATTCCCTTTCCCTTTGCTCGCAATGTCAGGGAGTAGTCTTCCGCGCTGTGGCGCCATAAGTCGTGCACTCGGCAAGTCAGTCACTCGAAACCTGAATATAGAACGGTAGATCCAGGTCCCTAACACGTACCCCAAGTAGAGTTCCAGCTTAACATGATTTTTGACATGTCGAGCGCGGTCCCAAATTGCCGGCCAATCTTTTACCGTGATCTTTCGTTTGTTGTGAAGGAGCTCGAACTTCTGAGGCCAGAACTCGCTGAAACGAGATGTCAAAGCCTGTGGCATTCCCAATCATGTCAGTCAGCTGGCCCATGTTTCAGACAGACCCTTATGACACTACAAGCACTCACAAACCATGTCTGGCATTCATGTAGCGGTATCGACCACATGACACAAGTTCCAAAACAGACCAGAATCTTCTTGGTTCGTAAAATCCCCGCGAGGACGTCCAATGACCCGGTTGTCTTGATGACATAGTCACCAGGGAAATATTTGTCTGGCAGGTTGATGTATGTGACGATGAGCGCTGATAGCAATCCGATCCGTCAGCTTCAAATCTGTGTATGCAGATGTAACTGAGGTAACAGCCTGAAACCTACCATTGTCAAATATCAGACACCAAAGTTGTGGGACGTGAAGGCAAACCTCCTGCTGTAGATTATTTCCAATCCCGCAAACGGCCTGTCTTAGATCTCGACTTTTGGCGACGTGGGAGAACTGGCTTTGTAGCAGGGTGGGGGCTGGGACGGCGGAGGCACTTCCGGCACCGGCTTCGAGGCCTGAGTACGGTTCAGCGCTGAAATACGGAAGTGCGATCCAGTGCAAAGTTCGAGCTTGTGTGCCCTTGTACTGGCTGTCTGCTGGGATCTCTCCACGAAGATAAGATGGCTTCATTCGGTGTACATCTCGACCGTCCGAGAACTGCATCGACCGAAAGTTGTCATTCCCTAGCTTCGAGAACATCTTTGCCGCTGCCATCTTCTCTCCAGTCGAGAGGCTCTCGATTCGAAAGACTTCTCTCTGTTTACAACAATGTCAGTAGAGTCTCTGGTACTTTCAAGGGCAGATGAACTTGCCGAAAAATGCTCAAAGTCCAACATGGGCCGTGATCCACGAGGCTTTATGTGACTTTTCTCAGGGTCAGCCAAATCGAGGTCCAACTGGTAAAATCAAGATTTGTATATAGATAAAGATCAAGGGCCTTCTCACAACCACCGAAAAAGAGGATGATATTTCATATTCTTGTCATCCACAACTGACAGCCTCGCGGCATGATGCCCTTCCCGAACTCCGTCACCGATGTAGTGAGACTCGAAGACATGGGACACGGAAGGTGCCCCTATAGGGTCGTGGGACTTTTCCTGGGGTGCGACGTCTTCATCTTCATCATCTCCTGAAACGGCCCCAGGGCCCTTTGCTGACACGCCGCGGGAGATGCGAGAAGGTGTGAAGGAATACAGGGTGGATGATCCAAAGTCCTCGTCGCTATCGGAAGCACTATATCGGGACGAATGTCGGAAATGGTGTCTCCTAGGCGGACTGTCCCGGCCTGAATCCGACGATGACGATGACCTTGATCTCGCCTGACTTTCTACGTCTAGTGATTCTTCTCTGATGCTGTGGCGCTCGGGGTTCCTGCTCCTTCTCTCTCGTCCGATACGCGCACGTGGTTCGCTCAATGACTTGCCAGGAACCGCTACTGGGTACCCTTGAGGTGCCACATATTGATAGACAGGCGTTTGGGAGTTTGGGAGAAAATAGTGTGGAAAGGGAGGGGGGAAGGGAGGGATAGGGGCGCTTTGTGGGACCGGGATGTACTGTTGCTGTGCAGCCTGAGGTTCAGCATGGGGCGGGCGAAAGGTAGAAGAGAGGTCGGGGCCACGAGATGCCGAGAAGTCATTGGGGCTGAAGGACGGCAGGCGCACCGGCACAGTCCCTCTTCTGCGTGGTGGCTTGGGAGTGAAAATATCGGGATTTGGAGCCGACATGGTGAACAATGATTCTCCGAACTGTGGGTGGAGCCTGGAAGGGAGAGAGCATGTTGATGCGGGGCAGCCTGAGCTGAAGCACAAGAATAAGATCGGACAGAGTAGGTAGGTTCTGGCCAGTTGGGGTGGCAGATGCAACCTGGAGGCAGCACCGTAAGCCGCATATTATCAATCCATAATAGCGCTAGCTATGACGGGAAAATTGAATGCTCTTATCATACGATGATGTGTGTGTCACAATGGATAATCTGAATAGGTATTTTACCTACCGTACTTCAGGTTTCCTTCTTGTGTGATATATGTGCTTTTGTCCATTCTCTTCAATTATTACTTTGCATTAACTAACTGCCTGGGTTTTAAAACTTAAGCTTACAGCCAAAGCTGATAGCTGAGCTATCGATACTTGCTGGTCCTAAACAAGATGAGCAGAGCTACGTATGTCCAAAAGCATCTCTCCAAATGTCATGTTCTGAAGTAAAATATCCCCACAAGCATGAGACTCGCGTGGAACTTCCGCCTGGACGTGGTTCAGAGCTACTCCGACAAATGGTTAGCACATTGGCATGTTGAGACGAGAGCATCAACCTTTCTCTGCTGAGTTTCAACGCCTCTACTCCCGCAAGAGGACGACAAAGAACATGACAACCCTAGAGTGTCCAGGACTATTCTTGATGGCGAAAGCCTTGCGGGTTTCGGGTCACCTGATTCAGAGCAGAAATATTCTCAACCATGTGTCATACACTGAAGGCTTATTTTTGGTTTCATTGCATGGTGAACATCACCACTTGCCCAAATTGGCGTCTTGAGTCACACTCTAACCTCATCTAGAACGAAACAACCAGAGACGCAGTCCCCTCTTGGAATTTAATATATTCATTCACCATCATTCCCCAGGATAGAGACAAGGGTTCATAGTCCGAGAATAAAGTCCGACTCGTTTTCGTAAGTCCTATTTTGGCATGCTGCATTACGCTATCGTCTTGCAATGCAAATGCAGCGCTAAGAAAAGTCCCATGAAGACGAAAAGAGGTGACTGGAGGTATCTCACAAGACTGAGTATTGTCTTTATGAGTAAGTTTGACTAAGATCAACCTGTGGTCTCCGATCCCTGCCAAGTTGTCATCCGGTTAAATGCGGGGAAGCATGCCTATTCATCCCTAGGGCTGACTCCTGTGGTGTCTAGGTTGTTCATTCGGTGTGATGTTGCTGCCTGTGCTGCGGGTGCATCATGCCCCTATGGTAAGGTGCGGAGAGTGTGCTATACTTTGGTCGACTTTCCTCTCGTTCTTATGAGGGTCCTCTTTCTCTGGAGAACTTCCGCTGCAGCAGAAGCCCATCTACCAGCAAACGTGTTGAGCCGGCAGCTACGTAAACTTGGCAACGTGGTGCTCAAACGCTTCTGAACTCTGGGATGCTAACATCAATGCCTTGTCCATCCTCATGGTACCAAGCTTTGTAGACACTCGGTGAACCGGGCCCCGGTCACTCAACCCCCACATGCTTGCTCCGAGAACCGGGGAAAGCTTCTATTGCCGGGGGTGTACAACGATGCCAATATGCATGGCTCGAAACAGTGAACCCCGCACGTTACCTTGCTGTCAGACTAAGGTACTTGCCCTAGAAGACATGCAGGGGACCGCCACTCATACTAGTAGGGACGGCGCGGCACGAAAACTATGCCCGTTGTGTCTGATACCTACCTTGTAGGGTCTTTCATCACAGTCGAGGATCAACTGCTGCAAAAAACGAAACAAAAGGCAATCTGGGGCGACAGAAGACAAAGTCGTACGCAAAATATTGAGACTCCCTGAGCTGATGAATGGGGGCCTGTTGCGGCTCTGTCAACCGTCGGCTCCCAAATAGTCCAGCGCTGATATACGTGACAGCACAGTCTTACAAGTGTACCAATCGGATGAAAACCCCCCACTTATGAGCAACATGGTCTAGTGGGGGTTTGGACAACAACGCCCTACCAAACATTCCTCCAGCTTGGGTTTGGTCAGTGCGATGTTTCTCCTACCTGCAGGTTGCAGACTTCTTTCCTACCTTTGTGCGTGGGCGAGACCTGGTTCGCCACGACAAACCCCTACTCACCGTTCACCGATCCTGGAATAGCCTCATTTCCGCATGCACATACCTTACCTAGCTCCTTCTCACAAGCATTAGTCGAGCTCCTACCCAAACAAACCTCCCTTTTATCAATCCTTCACAAGATCACAGGACATCATCACGCCAAGCCCGACGGCGACAGAGCTGCTCAACAGAAATGCTCCCATGATCAAAAAGGGTCAACGGAGGTTGGAGGTGGCGAAAGCTCGTCTATAAAAGCCACAACGTATCCTCCAACATTTCAGCCTGAATCTTCTTCACCACCACCACAACTCACCTTCATATCGTTACTCAATCTGAACAAAAAGTTCTGAACACCTCAGTTCTTTCTTCACCACCAAAATGAAGTTCACCATCACCGCCGCCGCCCTCAGCCTCCTCGGCCTCGCCTCTGCCGCTCCCGCCGAGGTAGTCGCCAAGCAGGCCCACGGCGCGACCAGTGCCCAAGTCACCAACTTTTCCGTCACCTGCGGTTCCTCCTCCTGCTCGTAAGTCAAACTCCTCTCGACCCGGGCCTTTACTGACAGATTGATTCCCAGCTACACCGCCCGCGCGGTGATCCTCCCCGAGAACGTGGCCGTCACCTTCACCCACACCACCACCGGCTCCACCATCCCGACCAACACCGGCTTCTTCACCAGCAGCGACCCCGCTGTCTTCTTCCGCATCAACAAGGCACTCAGCGACTACCGCTTTGTGTTGAGCGACGCTCATGTTGTTGGTTCGGCTGTCAACTTGGATTATTTCAGCCCTGGGTCGCAGTGGACTGCTAGCTCCTACAGCGGGCCTTCTTCTTTTACTCTTTCTTAAGCAGGGGTGGTGGTGTGTTTGGGGTGGGTCTGTGGAGGAGGGGGTGTGTGAATGGAAAGAGGTGAAGGGTTCAATGTCTCAATTGGAAAGGGTGTGTGGACTTCAAAGTAGTTTCATAGCCCGGATATGACAAAGAAACAGACTTACATGGGTGCCTCCTTTATCTCTTGGGTAGCTCTGGAAGCTGTTGCGTTTGGTTGAGGGCGTCTGCTTGAGGTCAAATGATGAGACACTGTTGTATACCATCCACTCTTTACTCATGTCATCTCTCATCCGGTCAGGTGGTGGCCTTGCCGGCCACCCCCTAAGAATCGGCAAAGATTACATACACCGAGGCCTTTCATACTCTCTGCATTGTATGGGTAGGTAATTGCACAGGCATCTTCAACACGGGCATCGGATCACCGTCTCTATGATACCCTCCAGTAGGTACCCTATACTATCCAAAATTTAAACCAATCCGGACTCCGACCGCTCACCACCTCGCATTCCCCCCCTTAACAGTACTCTCACGGTTCCCCTCCCCCAACTCCTCCCACCCGCCATTACTCTTCTTCCTCCTTGCATCACCATCTCCCCCAGTCTTGCCATCATTGTTCTCAGCCCTGCTCACATTAACGCTCATCGTCTTCTGGATCGTCTTCAACGGATACTCATCCATCCCGTCTTCCTCTCCCACAAGCTCCCTCTGCGACCCAGTCCTGAACGACGTCTTGGAGATTGACTCGGTTTGGAACGTCGGCGGCGGGTACGTTCTCGCGGTGGGCATGCTGCCACTGACGTTGCTATCGCCCGTTCTGCGGGAGCGAGACCCCAGAATGCGGGAGCGGAGGGATGAAAAGAAGGCTGATTCGCTGAGGACGTTGCTCCAGAGACCCGGAAGGGCGGGTGTGCAGGCCACGATGACGGTGCCAAAGACTTCCATGTAGCTGTTTGTTGATGTTAGTGATTTCTGTTTGTGGAAAAGGCACGGGGGAAAGACATGCGTTGTGATGGCTACATTGCCGCCGTCCCAGATGGAATCGATGGTGTAGTAGGATACCCTGACCCTGTAGACCAGACCGACGACGCTGGTGACCACGACGCAGTGTGTTGTCCAGGTCAGTAAATATACATGCGCCCTCCAAGTCCGAGGTACCAAGTGCCCACTTACAGGAATCCAATCAAAAACACAACCAGCAAACCCTTCTTCTTGGGCCGACTCAACGTCAACCCGGCGATGATGGGGAAGGGCATAATGAAAAGGGCCAGATCGGCCACCACGGCGCAGACATTGACGGCGATGGTGGCAGGGGCAGTGGTGGCACACCTCGCGAGGACGACGTTACCCCATTCCTCGCCTGGCTGGGGGATGCAAAAGGCAAGCACGACGACCTCGTACGAGCCATAGGCTAGGAACGTCAAGGTCAGGAGTCCGTAGCAGGTCACTCGGACCCAGGTCAGGGTGCCGAAGAGACGCAAAAAGAAGAAGACGAGGGACGCCTTCACTGCGAAGTGGGTGATGGAGCCAAGCAACTGGTCAGCTAGGCGAATCTATGGTGCATCCCGTGTTAACACGATTCGGTGTTGGAAGAGACAGTTCTGAGAGGAGCTCACCTGCATCACCTTGACGGTGAGGGCCGTGATGGGGACATCCCAGGAGTGCTTCCCCAAGCCCTTGCTCATGCTGGTGTATAGGCAAGACCATTGTGCGATCCCGACGACCAGACCTATCACGCAAAGCCCTGAGGTGGAAGTAGAATATCAGCATCGTTCATGGCAGACCACAGATAAGTACCTGCAGTCGTCTGCGAATATTGTGGGCATCCGCCACTGGGTAAGCAGCAATGCGGCCCAGTCCCAACTCGTCCGCTCACCATCGTGAGCGACCCATCTTCTCTGGTGTTATGTGCATGAAAATTCCCGGGTTGTCGGCGGAATATCAAAGTGAAGGCATCCTACCCAACTTACTCACCACCTACTTCACCATAGTACACTTGCTCTGTAGGTAGAGAGCTTTGAGACACTAGATGTTCAGCATCTTGATGAGATATGCCGGAGAGGACTTGCGACCACAGGCTGCTTCAGTTGCATCAGTGCCTGAAAAAAAAAAAAAAAAGAAAAAACAGCGAGTGCGGGGTGGTAGCGCTTCTGCCCTGCCACTGACTAAGACCGATGTTTGGAACACTGCTGCACCCTTTTCGGACAACAGGCTCGATGCTACGCTGCCGGCTGGACAGAAAATAAGTAGAGACAAACACTAAGCCACGCCATGGGCAACTACCATTCCTGAATTTTCTGTCTGTTAGCGTCAGCGCTACATGGGTGCTTACTGATCCTTTCCGTAACCTGGTAGCGCGACTACCGCTAGGCGTGTAGGCTCGCGGTAAAGCCCATGCAGGGCGCCAAAGACACGACAGAAATAGTGGGCCGTATGAAAGATTAAACTGTGCACTGTGCCATTTCGTATCTTTCCCACGTGTGCACAACGTTGCAACATCGCCTAGATGCATGCTCGTGGCATAAAAGCCAGCGCCGTTGCTCCGGCTTCGTAACTGCCATCTGACTGGAGCTATCAACTCTGAAGAGAAGAAGCCTTGCACTAGCAGGGCAAAGGTGTCCAGCCTTGGTCAATCCGAGAAGGGCACAGCAGTCGATGTAACTGTCCGCCGTGAACATGTCTTGCAATTCCCGTAGATGATCAGTGGCGTAGCAGAGACGACGTCCCTTTTTGCACGACTGCCCGTGAAGTGACTGGTTGACCAGTGTGCAGTGCCGCAACTGAGACTTTTTGAGTATAGTAGCTATATAAGAGAACCAAGCCGTCGGGAACCTCGGGATGGTTCTCGGGACAACTAAGGCGGCCTCGATGATCGGTTGATGTTGATAAACCATTCTGTCTTCAAGCTTCCAGAAGTTCTGTCTTTGTTCACCATCCCAACATCATTCACCTCCCCAAGGCACACGCCGCCATGTTGCTAAACACCTTTTCCACCGGCGGCGAGACCGAGGGGTTCGTGCTTAGTTGCTTATCCCTGGCCATCGTTTTTACACTTGTCAACATCCTCACCTCTTCCCGACCATGACTTGTGGCCCACTCGCCCATATCTTTCCTCAAAAGACGTGCTCGAGCATGGCTTTTCCTCTTTCAAGGACCCAAGATCATCGAGGAAGAATTCAACAAGGCCTGACCTGGGAAGCCATTCCACATCGACGTCCCCGAGAACCGTTATGTCGTCGTGTCGTCCTGGAAACACATCAGGGAGATCGACTCAGCTCCCGACCATGTGCTCTCTCTTCAGGCCGCAGCCAAGCAGCTGCTTCAACCCAAACACACCATGTCAAGCTTCAACTGGATGGACAAGAGGGGTGCCGAGGGGATTCCACTGATCAGAACCCTTCGCGTCATGCTCACGAACCACTTGCCTGAGGTTTTTCCCCAAATCAGACGTTCAATGAGCGCCCTGATGGACAACGAGATTGATTCGGCCCCCAAGCTTGAGGATGGAAAGACCATGACGCCAAAGCTCTACCACATCATCATCAAGGCCATCGCACACTCGAATGCTTTGGCGTTCTTTGGCGAGGACTTGGCCAAGAATGAAAAGTTCATGAAGGCGGCCATGACCTTTATTGAGCAGACCCTGCTCATTGCTGAGATCTTGCGGTTGCTGCCCCAGTTTCTGTCCGAGTAAGCTCGCCTTTTCCCGTCGCTGTTCGAGGGCGAGATGTAGCTGACTTCCTACTCTTTCAAGGCCTATCGGAAAGTTCCTTTCCAACAAGCTCAACTCCAGCTCTGTAATCTTTGACACCTTGCTCCCAGTCGCTGCTGAGCGGGTGGACGAGTACTCCAGAGCCAAACTTGGACACAAGGTACCTGAACATGTAAGCCTTGTCACCTTGCGCCTGCGAAAATGCAATACTGACAGCTGATTCCTCTCTGCAGAAAGACTGCATGCAATGGATCATGGAGAGCGCCCCAAGAAACAGCCCTTGGACGGCCGAAAGGATCGTCTACGAGCTCATTGCCTTATGGTTGGATCAGTCCACATTACTTCCACCACCGTCTGCTTCGCCATCCACGACCTCTGCCTCCACCCGGAATACGTCGAGCCCCTCCGCAAAGAGATCGAGGCCACCGGCTGGGAGACGTTCGAGAAGTCAGGCGGCAAATGCTTCCCCCTCCTCGACAGCTTCATGAAAGAATCCGCCAGGATAACACCGGTCGAATCGGTCAGCACCCGCCGCATGGCACTCGAGCCCTTCAAGCTATCAGACGGCACAGCCGTCAACCCGGGCGAATGGATCGTCACGGCAGCCCGCGGCATGGCAATGGACTCGTCCGTCTTCTCCAAACCCAACGACTTTCAAGGCTTCCGCTTTGCGGACCCGGCGGTTGTCGCCAAAATCGACAGCCGCCCATCATTCTCGGCAGGTGACAAATCATCCGACTTCACCAGCATATCTGACTGGCAGCTATGGGGCACAGGAAGGTGCGCTTGGTAAGGTTTCCCTCTCCAGTCCGAGGTTGTTTGACTAAGAGTGAGACACTGACGTTGCTATCACCAACGGCGCAGCCCTGGGCGGTTTTACGTCACGGCAGTCATGAAGGCCATGCTGGGGTTGCTCATCGCAAGATACGATATGCAGCTAACGGACCCGGGGGCGGCGAGGTATTTTGCTTAGCGGACGTTTATCTATCCTTTCCCTGGGACCAAGATTAGCTTGACTGCGCGGGAATGAGGGAGGGGAGTGGCTTGTAAGATTTTAGATACCATAGTCGCATACGTGAATGAAAAATAACTGTTGTTTTTATTGCGATCTTCCACGCTACTGCGCAGTGGGTGCGGCACGGCTATCGCACATACTGCGATGCTATGCTCGCTGCTGCCTTTTCACGATATCACCTCACCTTCCATTGCTCGTACTCATAGACCAACAGGCTGAGCAGACTTGATGTGTAGATTGCCGCGTTCTTAGTTCGCAGCGTTTCGCCGCAAGGCTGCAGTTGTAGGTATCAGATGCGCGGCTGTTTTGGGGGGGCATGTCAGCACGGCAGTGGCAGAAGGACCCGTCGAAATGCCGTTCTCCAGTTCTCCAGCGCCCAGCCAAGTCGCCGGTTTGGGGGCTGGAAAGACGAGCTGTGCTGTGCCTCTCTCAACCGGGCCGATATCCGCGTCCGCAGCAAAGTCGGATGAAACACAGCACTTGATTAGGACAACACCTCCGCACTGTGCAACAAGTACGTTTGTTCTGTCTGCTTGTCTGCTTGCAAGCCCCTACAAACAGCTAACCGCTCGTGGCTTTCCCCCGCCTCCCCTCCTGCCGCTCGGTGCATATCAAGACTCGTGTTTCGCCCGTCTTCAGCTTTGCTTGCCTCCTTGCCCACAGCTTCAATACCTATCTTTTCCTTCCTTCCTTCCTTCCTTCCTGCCTACCAGAGATCGACAAAAAACTAAACCCCTTCCAAGAAATCCGCGCCTCCGCTGGCAAATCACAATGTCGTATCCTTTCTCTCTACGCCACATCCCCGCGCTTATTCTCGCCGCCAGCAGCACCTTTGGCGGCATCTGGCCCATCTTCAACGCCGAGGGGGCCATGCTCGAGTTTGGCTTCCCTCCCAACGTCGCCCAAGCACCCGAGGCAAAGCCTGTCATGGTTCAAGGCCAGTCTCGCACCACCATCATCGGTCTTGTCGCCTTCCTCTTTTACTTTAGGGGGAGATTCGCCGAGTTGGACACCATCATGACGGTGTATGGGTTTTATGCTGGCATTCTCGACACGTATATCGTCTACAAGGGGGGCAACCCCAGCTGGGCGCTCTTCCGTCTTGCGGCGTCGTGGGTCTTTGGTTTCTGCGGGATCGCGGGGTTAACTGCTTCCTCCCTGCCTTGAGCTGGGTGTATCTTGGGTGTGTTCGTTGTGTTCGTGGCTTGGCGACACGTCTTATCTCGGCCTAGATCATCAGGTATCAAAAATAAGGCGGCTTCTTCGGGCTCGGTTTCACATTGTTGGACTATTGGTTCCTATGCGCAGAGACGCGGGCTGTCAGGCAGTCAACAGTCTGACTTGTGTGGATGGGGGCAGGGTCCTCTGATTTGATATCCAGCATGTGTTTTATATAACTCCCGGGACACTGCACGTGTGCTACCAGCTCAGCCTGGCCACGCTACCACACCCCCGTTCATGCACGGTAAACGTCCCGACGTGCATGCAACCCCCCTGGGACGCCTGGAAAGCGACACACTGTGTCGACTTGAACCTGTCATCAGCTTGTCGTTTGTTTGAGCGATGATCTCCCAACGCAACATCCGAACAGTTGGTTCGCATTTTTTATGACTTGTCAAGGCAGCCTGGCCCAACCGACAGACATTTTATTTTTCTTTTCACCTTCACCCCTTCCCCCCCACCATTCTCCTCCTCTCATTCCCTCAATCCTCCTCCCCTCCCACATCTGCCGGGGTTGTAACATGTACGGACTAGCTCAAACGGCTTTTTGAACGCCGCACCCGCTTGATCCTTCTCCGTCCTCTGTCTCGACTTCACCTCTTTCTTACAGTCAGCTCCATCATCACCAGAGCTCACACCAAATCATGGCGGCTCCCCTAGGCCCAACAGCCTCCCCCGCCGACCCAGGCTCCCTCCTCCAAACCCCCTCCCACCACGACACCGCGAGAAGACCTCCCCCACAGTAGTCAAAGAAGCGGACAAGTTTACCCACTCCCTCCGCATCTGGCTCGTCTTCCTCGTCCTCTGCCTCCTCTCCTTCATCTCCGCCATCGACGCAACAATCATCACCATCTCCCTCCCAACGATAACCCACTCCCTCAACCACGGCTCCCCGGCTTCCAGCAACGACTACGTCTGGATAGCCAACACCTACCTCTTCGCCTCCACCGCCCCCCAGCCCTTCTTCGGGTAGATATCCAACATTTTCGGCCGTCGCAACCCGATGCTCGTCTCCATCGCCTTGTTCGCCCTCGGGTCAGGCATCGCCGGTGGAGCGAGCAGCGTTGCCATGCTCATCGCGGGAAGAACAGTCCAAGGCCTCGGAACGGGGGGGTTATACGTCCTGAGCGATATCATCATCTGTGCCCTGACCCCCCAGGCATCGAGGGCCGTATCTAAGTGCTGTCTTGAGCACCGCTGCTATTGGGACCACCATCGGCCCCATCATAGGAGGTGCGTTGGCGAGGGCGGATTGGAGGTGGATCTTCTGGCTCAACCTGCCTGTTTCTGCTGTTGGGTCCGTTGTTGTTTTGTTACTTCTCCGGGTGAGGTATCAGAGTTTGGGGTGGGGGGAGGTGGTGAGACGGGTTGATTGGGTGGGCAACGGGCTGTTTATCCCCAGTATGGTCAGCCTGTTCTTTGGGCTTATCATGGGGGGCACGAGGGGTTACCCTTGGAAGAGCGAAAAGGTTGTTGTTCCGATAGTGGTGGGTGTGGCTGGGTGGGTGGTGTTTCATGTTCATCAGTCCGCTGAGGGGAAGAGGTGGGGTCCTGTTGAGCCGAGCATGCCGATGAGGTTGTTTAAACATAGGACATCGGCGGTCGGGTTTGTGATTATCTTTTTCGGGGGTGTGGTGCTGCAGGCGATTAGCTATTTTCTGCCCGTGTACTTCCAGGGTGTGCTCGGGGTGAGCCCGTTGACGGCGGGGGTGTACTTTTTGCCGTTTGCGCTGGCGATCATCCCTCTGGGGGGGATGACGGGGTTTTTCATGTCAAAGACGGGGTTGTATATCCCTCTGCATTTTGTCGGGTTTGCCTTCAGCGCGATCGGGGTTTGGTTGTTCTCGTTGCTCAGCGAGAACTCGAGCACGGGGACGTGGGTTGGGTTTCAGATTTTGGCTTCGGCGGGAACGGCTGTCATCTTTACCGCCACGCTTCCATCGACGCTGGCACCGCTGCAGGAGAAGGATGTCGGCGTCGCTACGGGGACGTACAGCTTTGTGAGGTCGTTCGGCCTGGTGTGGGGCGTCACGATGGCGAGTATCGTCTTCAACGGGCAGTTCAACACACGGCTGGAGAGTAACCCAATGTTGAGCCGGGAGCTCAAGTCTTTCCTGGCGGATGGAGCGGCGTACGCTTTCGTGTCTGCCTCGGAGGCGGAGGGCGGGATCGGGTCGTTGCCAGCTGACATCCGGATCGCGCTGATCGGGATTTACGTCCACGCTCTCAATGCGGTCTGGTATGTTATTGTTGACATGGCCGGTCTAGGCTTCCTTGCCACGTTTGTTGAGAAGCATGTGCCACTTCGAAAGGAACACGAAACGGAGTTTGGGCTGGTGAGCAAGGGTGAAAGCTCTTCTGACGATGCAGCTGAAAAGGGTCAGACACCACGGCCTGCCAGCGATGGGGAGGCGAGGACCAAGCAGTAGGCCTCCCGTGAGTATAGGATTGATCCGGCGAGGGTTATGGAGATTTGAAGGGCCGAGTCGGGTAAAGACCGGTTCCCACTTCATGAGTGTCAGAACATCTACATCAGTTAATAGTCAAACACGTCATATCCCGAAACCCTTATCCAGATCCCATCCACATGCTTCGAAATTTTCCATCGTCACAACTAAACACCGCAAAGTCAGTAGAAACAAAGAGACCAATATCGCAAAACTAGAGAACGCTTACCAATTACATATCCATTTTTCAATGTGCTTTTCCATCAATCCATCCAAGGCCGTGTGGTGTAGTGGTAGCATACTTGCTTTGGGAACTTCCTCTCATTGCTGTTGCAAGTGGTCCCAGGTTCGAGCCCTGGCTCGGCCCCATCCTTTTGACATTTTTGCTAAACCAGTCTGTCGACCACGCCAATGTTTTCTTCCCAGGGCAATCGTGTATGTATTTTCTCCTCCCGAATCTCTGAACTTTTCAGCCCTCTCCCGCTATGCTGCTAGCTTTTGAGTACGCTTCTTTGGTTGCCCCGAACACGTATTTCAAGACTTTCAAGTAGGGCAGCAAAACCACCGTGTGCACTTGAAAAGGGACCGAGTATTTCGTAAAAGCTTTTTTAGATATAAAAGTTACCATTTAGCTGAGAAGAACCTATGGAATTATATGACCAAAAGGGGGTAAACAAGAACCAAAAGATCAAGCCTTCCAAACAATCTGTTTCCATGAACTTTGCCTCCCATCAGCCGTCCCCGGGTATCCCATTCACAACCATATATCCCAAAGACCAAAACTCACCATTCCATGACGGCAAAAAAAAATTAAAAAAATCACACCTATCCCACAAAACTTAACAACCCCCCGGTCAACCTCAGTCCCTCCTCCCCCTCCACTCCAAAGCCCCACTACTCCCACTCCCATTCCCACTTCCCCCTCCCTGCTGACCCTCCCACCCCAACGGCACATACAAACTCGAATCCGAAAGCCTACTGCTCTGCTGCTGCTCAATCCCCCTCGGGTAGTGGCCCACATCAGCCAAACTAACCTCCATCCCACTCCCGAGCTCAAACCTCTCCTCCCCCTTCTCCACCTCATAAACCCCCAAGCTCCCCTTATCATCCCCCACAACCAACATCCCCCCATCCGGCGAAAACTCGAACACCGTCACCTTATGCAAATCCTCAAATTGGCCCCCAAACCCCGCCAGATGGTTGTGGATGTTGTTGTTCTTTTTCCCTTTAGCCGCATCAGGCCACTTCCAAATCTCCTCCGCCGTCTCAACCTCAATAATCACAAACTGCCCCGCGTTCGCATCACAATAAGCGACATACTTGCAGTTGGGGGAGACACAAGCCTGAACGTTAGGAATCGCAAATATCCTCGTCGAGTTGGCAGGCAAGTCCCAGACGACAACAAACCGTTCCGGTGCCGGGAGTGGTTGTCGGCGGTATTTCCCCCCCGGAACGGCAACGTCGGTGTGGTTGGCCGGTATCCAAATCGACACCGCCAATGACCCACACGCGATGAGCGAGGCTGGAAGGGCGGTCTGCAAGGCGGGGTATTCCGGTATGTGGACTCTGTACGGCTTGTGGCGGTCTTCATCCTCGAGCGAGGTCACCGTCGCGTTGGGGGTTCGAGCGCGGAGCTTGTGGTCAGAGGTCGGTTTCATGAGCCACGCGATCAGTATCGTCGCGTGAGCTCTGGGGGCGTCACCCGGTCGTGGTCCGGCTGCTGCGACCAGAAAGGGGGAGTCGGACGAGAAAGCCAGCTCGGGGAACTTGGGGACAAAGGGGAGTCCGGCCTTGAGGAGCTCAATCGAGTGGGTTGAGTCCTCCCAGAAGGGTCTCTTGGCGGAGGGGTGTCTTGCGAGAAAGAAGCGGTCGATTCGGTCGCCTTTGGGGCGGTAGACTACGAGTGGTGCGTAGTCGGTGTGGTAAGCGTCCCGCTTGGAGGCTGCCCACCGGTGGGCTTCGTCGATGGTTTGGACCTTGTTGGCAGAGGTGCCGCCTTTGGCAAAGTTCCATATTTCGAGGGTGAGCCCAAAGTGGGTTGTGATACCTATGAGGGTGGCGTTTTCCGACAAGATTGCGTGACTGCGGATGAAGTACTCTCTGGATCGAACCTGTGGTTGCACATAAGACGTGATTTTGATGGTGCTATGCAGCGCGCTTTTGGCGATGGCCCAGATCTTGACGGTCTTGGGATCATGTTTGGTGGCTACAAACATATTTGCTGGTGAAGTGTCAATATGCAGGATCCGAGTGGACTTGGCCTTATCTGTCAGATGGCGAGCGGGGGTGACCTCGATTCGACTCTGGTGCCCACTGTGTTTTGCCGGTGGTTGTATGACGAGTTGGCTTGCGGATCCAATACTGGGGCCGATGATGCTGGGACTGCTGATGCTTGGAGGCATGAGGCCGGGAGAGACAAGACTGCGTGACGCCAACCCAGGCAACCACTGCGATCTGGGCGTTGGACTTCGACGGTATTCGGGTGGCGGTGAAAAGGGAGGTGACTGGTGATATGGTGACATGGCACTGACCATGGATGGGCCCGGAGATGGCCGCCGAGGACTCGAAGTGTCGGAACGAACTGTCGAAACCTCGCTGACACCAGACATGATGCGGTTAAACGAGAATGAGGTACGAGGGCTTTCTCGTCCCAACTGTGGACTTTCACTCGGGGCAACCGATATTTGACGGGATCGCTCGGTTTCTGGATAACCTTGGGAGGCCTGGACAGGCTCAGACCAACGCTCTGAGGAGAAGGTGGGAGACTCGGGCTCGAGATAACCCCCCGAGCCGAGAGGCTCAGATTTGGTGGACGGGGAATCTTCGTGACTCCAGGCTGATCTTGCCAGGGGCGGCGGAAGATTGATCTCTCTCGGCGGGACTGGCGTCGAAGTGCCGGAGCTTCCTGGTAGCGTGGGCGATTCGGGCAGAGGCCGTGGAGGCACTGTTGGAGGTGCTTGTGCCGGCGGGACTGGAGGGACTGGTGGCACGTCTGGCAATGGCTCATGATCTTCAGGGCGCTTCACGGTGATGGAGTCCGGTTGGCCACTGTAATAAGAAAAGGCATTGGTTCGAGACGATGTCCATTTGTCGGCGTCCTCATGTGGCATTGGCGCCCTGGCATTGGAAGCTGAACTTGCTCCTGCTGGCTCATCGTTGGTCCTGTGCTTCGTTGCTGGTACGGGCGTTTTCTGAGACAAACGGACTGCTTCAAGGTTCTGCTCAATTCCCGGCGTGTCGTGGTTCGTGACATCTCCCGTTGTTCTGGCCATTGTTAGTTCATCTCTGCAAGGTAGGTGGTGGTCTCTTCGACGGCTTACACGGTATCTTCTGACCCGGACCTCTCGCGTGCCGCCTGTGACTTCTTCTCATAGGACCGAACGCAGTTGGTAACAGCATCCAGATACAGGTCAAGAACTTCGCTGGTGTCCGGGTCATGCTTTTCGTTAGACAGAGTTTTGGCTCGCAATCGCTCAACCTCGCCCTTGACATTTTCCTTGATGGTGTTTGCTTCAGAGGCACTGCTTTGTTGGGATGGGTCTCTTCAGGACACAATTAGCATGAACACCTTGGAAATTCGGCGGACGAAGAAGACTGGCCACTTACAAGCTCAAGATATCCAAGGCAAGTCCCAGTACCTCACGAAATAATCCTATATCGTCACGGCACTGTCCGATCTGCGCTCGTCCGGTTTGACTCCAGTCTGTTGCATTCCGGCATTGGGCGAGGATTGAATCGATGCGTATCAGCGTATTCCCACAGCTTTCCAGCAGCAGCAGCATTTGCGCCTGCAATAACAAAGGAATGGAAGGCTCATCTCGAAGCAGCTCCAGCAAAAGCCTGAGGTCGGACAGCTCGCGGGTGACAGCAGAGAGATCGGAATGGGAGGCTCGTACAGACCGGATGAAGCGTGTGAGGATGGCTGATGTCGATGAGATGCCTGAGAGGAGATACTCGATTGGACGAGAGGCCGAGTGTTTCCGGGGTTCCTCCATGATGCAGGATGGGACGAGCCTAAAGCCAGGGACCGATGGAGCGGGAGTACTGTCACAATCTACCCCACTCCGTCGTTCCAGTGCCAGCTGTCCGGTATATAGCCGTTAGGTATATTCAGGGAGGTGGTGAACTGTTCCGCCGGAGGTTAGGCGGGAAAGCACTAGATAATATGTTGTCAGAGTAATGTTATTCTCTGGATACTTTTCCCTTGCACCAGCTAAGGTTGCGATTCATTGTCCCCGCAGCTGGAGGTGAGAGGTGAGAGGTGAGACAAAAAGACAGATTAACGACATGATCTTCAAGGCGGGGGCACCGCCGCTGGTGCCGCCTTTATTCCACCTACCCTCTTCCCACGGCATGCACAGGCAGACAAAGGCAGGGGTCGCTGCCATTGGCGTACACCAGCTGCGCTTGTCTCGTTCGGGGTCAGGGGATGCCGCTCTGTGGCGCTCGAGCTGTCGAAGCCAGAAAAGTCAGCGAGGGAGGGGTCGTTGAGCTTCGTCTGGATTCGCGGGTCTACCATGTGGCCGACAGGATTGCATGTCTCACGCTGACTGTGCATTGTGATAATAACAAGGCAAACAAAAGGAGCGAACGGGACTGAAAAGATATCTACCTAGCTAACATTGTATAGGTACCATTTAGGCCGCATTTCTCGATCCATCTCAACTTCCGGCCATTCCATTTGTGTCCGTCCGAGCAATCCCGAAAACATGATCAATTCATTTGCTCCTTGCGGCGCGAAGCAACCTCTTTTGTTTCGTATCCAGCGCCTTTTCTTCCGAGATCTCCCACGCGGTTTACAAATGAACATGTATTCGTCAACTAGGTGGGGATACTGTTAGATGAACGGTCCCCAATGGCTTGAGTGGCGAGAAATTCAAGTACCCTCGGCGCCATTCGAAACGAATACACCTATGTCGACGTTTCCCTCGGGCATATAGCGCCAGCTGAAAGTCCGCTCCTTCTCCCACTCATTGAGCTCCCAAAATTCTCTCCAGGGTCGTGGAACACCAAAGCCAGAATTCCACGCAATAGACTGTGCGTGGGTTCCAAGTCTCTGTATAAATACAAGAGGAGATAGCGACGAGCGTGGAGGTACCGGCTAGGTGGGTTTCCCTGGAGTGGGTTGGGACCGAGCTGTTTGCGTATCTCCTTACTTGGGATCTGCCAGCGCTTCTTACATGTGAGAGCAAAGAGCATCGCGCTGTGAGGCAGGAGGTGGGAAGCGATATTGAGTAGAAGCTCGACAGGCAGTCGCATGATGAGTGAAGACTCGGAGTCGATATCCATCATCGTTTCGGGGGCCATATCCGACGTTTCGAGGCCAGTATACGCTGTTGCAAGGGCAGCATTCATCGTTTTGGCGCGACCATCCATCGTTCCTATGCTGCTGCCATTGGAGGGTGTGGTGAGGGTGGGCTTGGGTGAATGGTTGAGAAACAGAATCAATTTTTACAGTGGCTTACATAGGAGAAAGCTTAGCTGCCGTCTCCCAGGAAGGTTTTGCTCACGAGTTACATGCCCTATAATATGACTTCATGGCGTCAAGCCACAAAACCTTCATCTAGCCACCGGCCCAGCCTGCGCGCTCCGGACAGTATGATAGGAAACTCCAGTGAGATCAAGGAAGACATCGTTGTGTGAAGGCAAACGCTTTCTGTGTTACCTAATAGGCCTTTATAGGGCTTCCACGGGTCCAGAGAGACTTTTAGGAACCCCATCATTGGGCCAGGGCCATGAATGGAAAAGGAGGTGATAGTTTCAGGGGCATTCCAATGAAGGCATGCATATAAAGTCAGCTTCGCCTGGACTACCTCGCTCGATCTGCAAAAGATTGAGCATGCAGAATCGATCATCAACATGGATTGATTCTAAAACCCATAAGCAGATATAACAATTATGTAGCGGAGCATCTGCAGGAAAGAAAAGCAAAAAAAAACATCTCCCCTCGACCGGAATCGAGCCGGTGACCTTTCGGTATCAATAAACTCCTTTACAGCCGAACGTGATAGCCAACTACACCACAAGGGGTTATCTGATTTGTTGGCTCCAAAGGCCGGGAGTGGGGCCTATCATGCACCCCCGTCCACAATATCAAACTGCAAGTATCGTTGAATCAGAACACAATTCTGGCCGCAAAACAGCAAAGGCTGCAAACCACAGCAACCGCGAGAGCGAAAGTCTCCACCCAGTCATATCAATCACCCATCCACCCCCCAAACCCTTCTCAGCCAGCCCCCTAACTCCTCCATCACCAACTCCGTCTTCTCCTCCGCATCCTTAACCACCTCCTCCTCCCAACCCATCTCCTCCCTCACCTCCCTATGCTCAAACCCGGCCCCAACCCCCGGCACAAGCACCCACTTCACCCTCCCCTCCTCAAACCAAAACCTCTCGTCCTCTTTCTCCAACCCTTTCTTAACCCCCCCTTCCGAGTTTATCCCCCTCCTGCTCACCTCCCCCTTCCCCACCAACCTCCTAGCCAAACCCTCATTCTCCCCAGCCAACCCATCCCCCTCCCCAGCAATAAACCCCCTAAACCCCTCCCCACCCCGCGCATAAAAAGGACTAACCAACCCGTCCCTCAGGTCAACCCCATAAGGCACATACCCCCACCTCCACGCCCCCCTCCTCCCCACCGCCCGCCGCAAGATCCAGCCAACCCCCCAACTGACCACCACTCCCGGGCAGCACTCCTCCCTCTTCACCCCCCTCAAGCAGCGTCACCGCCATCGCTAAATTCCCCGCACCGAAACCCAGTATCCCCACCCGTCCCTTCTTCTTACCGTCGTTCACCCCCCTTGGAGACGTTCTGTCTATAGGAAGACTCTCATCCCCCAACGCATCGACCAGCAAAGCTTCCACGTCGTGCACCGGTGCGGGAAACACCGAAGCAGGGGCTTTGGAGTAGTTCAGCGCTATCACCAAGACGTGGTATTTATCCGCAAATGTCCGGTTGAACTCGTCGTCATCTCTCGGAGTGCCCAGGACAAAAGGCGCGGCGGCGGAGCCGTGGACTGTGAAGAGGGTTGGGAGGGTGGAGGGGGAAGTTAGGTCGTAGGAGGAGGGGAAGAAGATACTGCGTGACCCAACAGTAAGTATCAGCAAAATTCCATGGCATTGGATAGATGGGAAACAGGGAGAGGGGCGGGGGGGGTGGGTGGGCAGGGCACATACCGGACAGGCAAATCAGGCCTGCACTCATAACTCTTCACTATATCCGGCCTCGTCGACGGCGGGTAAAAGTACTCCTTCCACTCCCTGAGCCAGGCCGAAGGAAAAGCTAGCGATTTCGCCGTGTAGATTCGGGAGAGGCGGGTTATCCTCGAGAGGAAAGGGGGTGGTTCGTGGGTCAATGCTCTACTCGTCGTCGCGGTGGTGTCATTCTGTCCTGACGCTGGCGCAGAGTTGTCCATTTCTTTCTGCAAGTGCTATCGCGCAAAAATATCTCGATCGCGGGGTATCATAGGTCTCCTTCTCGTTCGTGCGCGGGCGTCGTCAAGTATTCGGGCTTAGGTCCAGGTAGGTAGAGCAAGTTGAGGTAGGTCGTGTTATAACATCTACAAGATAATCAAGTTCCAACGATCCAAGACAGGAGAAACGAATCGCACGACAAGATCTCAAACACTGTCCCGCGCCCCTCAAACCAGCTCAGGGTGGCGGGGAGGGGCAATCACATCGCCTCCAAAAGACATTCGACTCACCCAACCCAACCCGGATCACCTACCGGAAATAAAAGTTGGGCGCATGGATAGCCCAAGGTCGATAAAGACTCCCAGACATGCTGAACAGATCGGGAGACACGTAATTTCAGCTGATATAGTGCCCGGCGCAAAACATTCCAAGTCTGCAAAGTCTGCGACAAGCAAGTTGAGATGCAAGGCGCCCACCCGACCGTGCGCGGGGCAGTCTTGGCCACTCAACTCAACTGACAGCAAACCATCCAACCCTCAAGACTCGCACGTACTTCTGTAGCTCTGCTTATCCCAGTTGGAGTCACAATCATGAGGAACCAACAGCCCGAAAGGCCAAACACCAAAGCATCTCGTCTCTGCAAAGAGCTGTGAACTGGAAAAGAAGACTTAATAAAGCCCCATGTTCGAAATCCAGGAACGCGCGCCAAGAACCCCACACCGTCGATCACCACCCACCGGCCCGCGGCTCTACTCCACATCCACATGCCCACTTCCAGAACACCACCCGACATGATGACATAAAAACAAACATCAATTCCACTACAAATACAAGTACGTGCTCAAAAAGATCGCAAACTCCATCCTCCATCCTCCATCCTCCGTCATCACTCAACTCATCACAACCGACCAGCTCCAGGGTACCTCTTGTATGCCATGCCCCCCTCCCCCATGCTACCGTTCATGCATGCACCCATCACTCGTCCCAAAATGCAAGCATCATCATACCTGGTATATCCCCCTGACCTAATGCACTCCCGGTCCCTTATGCACAATGATCTCCTCCCCACCCACATCATCGTCGTCCGGGTCCTCGATACTCGTTCTCCTCTTCGCCTCCACCGCCCTGTTGATCTTCTGCCCATCCTCTCCAATGACGCCCTCATCCTCTTCCTTGCCAAGTTCCACCGGCTCCTCGGTGATGGCATTGGCAGGAGAAGATGACGGCGACGTCGACGCCCCCTGCTCGCCCTCTGTCTTCTTCTCTTGCTCCTTCTCCTTCTCCTTGTTCGCACCGAAGCCTTGACCCCCAAAAGGCCACAAGCTGCCAAACGAGCTCTTGGCGGCACTGGGGTGAAGAGCCATGGGCTTGACTAGAATCTTCTCCCTGGCAGGATCGATCCCGCTGACCATGGCTCCCGACGACTGAACCTCGGGCATGGCGAAATCACCAAACTCCTCGTCGTCAATGTCGTCTTCGTGGACGGCATCATCCGAATCGTCAGTATCATCCCGCCCGTCGCCGAAGCGTTCCTTCTCTTGATTCTCATTATCGCCTTGTCTCCTGCTTGAACTGCGACCGCCAACGACACCTCTCCACCACGAACCTCTGTTCCACGCCGAGCTGCTTGCGCCTCCCTCGTCCTCGGCATTGTCGATGTTGTCCTCGTCGCTGCTATTGTCCTCGTCGTCACCGTCATCGGCAAACGGGTTGCGCAGTCGCTCGCTTGCTGACAGGCTGGGAAGGGTGAAGGCATCCGAAGTCCCGTCGTCCATGTTGGACGAGCTTCCTTCCTGCCCGCCATTCTCCGCAGCCGCAGCCGCATTACGCTTGGCTAGGCGAGCTGCCAGCTGCATACGGGCTCTAGACGGCATAATGTTGAGAGGTGGTGGAGGTGGCGGCGGTGGCGGGATCGATGGCGGGTTCAAGGAATTGGACGAGTTGGCATTCAACGGATCGGTATACGCACGAAACTGAAAGCCAAGCCAGCGTTAGCACTTTGTCTGCAAAAGGTTGTGATGGCAACACAGGGGAGCAGGGGCCGTATTGATTTGGACAGGTAGGTCTGGAAAAGTGGAAAAGGAACCCTCAACATGGCTCAAAGGCAAACGGTATGGAAATGGAAAGGGGGGACCGACTCGCGCCACTTGTATGCCAAGGAAAAATAAGGATAGGAGAACCGGAGAGCCAAAAGACTTTTGGAAACCATAGAACCGGGGAACCTCGCTCGTCTAGCGCTTGCTCAAAATGCCTTGTAATCCTCTGTAAGAAAAAAAAAGATGCAAATATCGCCAAAGAACCCCTTGATACCCAACTCTTTTCCACTCTTCCTTCCCAATCACTCTGACGTGTCCATGGATTCATCAAGCCCTCGGGTGCGGGCGTCGATCATGCTCTGGATGAATAGACTGAGAGCCTTGTCGTCCTCTGTGCATGGGTTGGGCCCATCCCGACTGTCTAGCACGTGGTCGGATGGAGGATCACGGCTTCCGGTGTCGTCTGGAACGTCCCTCGCCACAGACCCATGTTGCCTGATATCCCCAAAGCCCAGGGCCTCGTTATGGGCAGCCTCTTCTTCGTCAAACGCCGATGTGTTAGGACTGGTAGTTTGGTCGTCGCTCTCATGCCCTTCCCCATAATCTGACCCTTCCGAGTCACTCGACTCGGCCCGTGCACCGAATCGGTAGCCGCCTCTCAGAGAATCCCCATACCCCCACGGCACCTCGGTGATGCTAGAACGGTCCTCTGGAGGATCAAGCAACCCACTTGGGAGAAAATACTGTACACTAACAAAATCTTCACCAACCTCGTTATTGACATCCTCCTCGCTCTCTTGCTCCTCGTCCTCGTCCTCATCGCTCGAGCTGCCGAAACCGCTCATCATGGTACCACTGCTGATCCCAAACGGCGAGGCACCGGCACCGGACCCGTCACCCAAGTCTGACCCGCCACCCAGACCAGCATCGGCAAGAGTGTTGGAGTTGTTTCCCCCCAGCCCGATTGAGCTCAGTCCGTTGAGGCCGACGCCCACCAAACTAGACTGGGCGGCCCGGTTGCTCATAGCAACCTCGGGCCTGACCCCTCCAAGAATGGCATTATCACGCTCGCGAGTTTCAGCAAGCGCGCCCTCAACGTAGCTGATCCAATCCTGCGCCATGACCTTGTCCAAGACAACCTCGCTGAGCAGCTCGGGGGGGTGACGCTCCGTGAACTTGACCACTTCCTCGGCGATCAGCGTCAAATGGCCCATGTAACCCATGCGTGTCTTGTGTTGGGCCTGCGACTCTTCACTGGCGAGCTGACCGTTGATGATTTGGTTGGTGATGTCGGCAGCCTCGAAGAGACTGATGGCCAGCGTCGGGTTGAAACCGCGATCCATAGGGCCGTTGAACACCTGCTGCACGATATCGTAGACAACATTGTGAAGGAAGTTGTTCCAAGGGTACTTGAAGAAGAACCGAAGGATGGTGGGCACCACTTCCTGACGAACAAACTGCATCTTGAGATAGTCGCCGACCACCGGCCGGGGGGCGGTTAAGGCTCCCTCCGCAGGAGTGGCGCTGTCGCTGGCGGGGGCAATGATGATGGAAATTTCCCCCGTGGTCTCATTGGCGTTGGCGCCGGCAGGTGAATCCTCAGCAGGTTCGGCCTTTGGTGGCGATGGCGATGGCTCTGACGTTTGCTCAGTCTTATCTTTGGCCTCATCACCCTTGGCGGCGGTAGCACTGGAAAATAAAGGAGCCGGCGTGTCACCAGGGTGGGGAGACAACGTATCGGCAGCATCAAGAGCCTTGGGGACGGAGGACTTGGTGCTCAACGCAGGCAATTCCGCTGTGGAGATTTCCTTGCTCTTGTCCGAAGTTTGCGGCTCTTTTTCGTCAGCCACTGGTTTGGGTGGGCTCTGTTGATCCTTGCTTGCACCAGTTTGAGCTGCCTTTTTGGTGGGCGACAGAGGCGCGACGACCAGATCAGGATCCTCGAAGGCCGGTGGTGACTCCGCTCTCTTTTCCGCGTCAAGCTCCTTAAAGTTCAGCCTTGGTGAGCTGAGTGGCTCATCAACAAAGTCCGCGTCGTCCTTTTCAAGCATGGAAAATGCTGGGGCTTGGGTAGGCGCAGGGGCATCCGGGAGCTCCAAAACATCGTCCGAGGTGTCATGGCTCACTTCCTCAAACCCATCGTCATCGGCAGATATGTTCATGACCTCAAGCTTCCGCCTCTCCTCAGCAGGCGATGACTGCGATGTGCGCATCGTCAGATCCTCGGTCGATGATGGCGTGTCATCAACCCCACGAGCAGGGATCAAACGGCCCTCTTCTCTCAACCGTTGGCGCTGAGCGTCACGGGCAGCAATAAACTGCTCAGAACCAACCTCGTTCAAGAGGCCCATGTTACTGCAGTGCAAAAGTTCTGCCATTAGCTCGCAGGTCTTGAAGCGATCAAAGCCAAGGGGTTCGATCTTATCGCCGAAAGTGGAGGAAAGACGTTCTTTTTGTGCCGTCGAGTTCATGATCAGGCTCATGAAATCTGGAACGTGGTCGGCAAAGAGGCGAAGAAGGGTTCCGAGATAAATGGGGTCGCGACACGACGGAGGAGCGTTGGCGTCGACGCCTTCGGGATCATAGTCCGAGTTGTTCTTGCGAATGACCTCAATGATGATGCCGACACCGCACGTGAGTGGATTGCCACCCCCCAGCATGTACTGGATCAACTGTTCGACACAAGGGCGGGAGACCAGCTGTCTTGTCAGCTCGTTCGGACCGATACACGTCTGTTCGTTTTGGGAAGCGTTGGCTGAGACAGTGATGATGGCTTTGATGAAGTCGGCGGCCGATGTTTGGGTGGCCCAGCTGTGCTCTGGTCCGAGGAAGGAGAGAAGAGTTGGCATCACGTTCTGCGTATATAGCCACTGCAGAAAGGTCACTGTCAGTCATTTCCCTTCCCTCGCGAGCTTGACATGTCATACCTCAACAACGCCTTGGCCGCTCTCTGTGCGCTCCAAGCTGATGATCTTCAACAGCAGATCCATGATCATGGGGCAGTCCACATGTCTCAAAATATCGGCAATGGCTCCCTCAAACGACTTGAGAAGGTCCAGCATTTCTTCCGTCTTTTTATCGAAGAGAGACTCGTTTACTTTGGTGAAGTAGCTGGCCTGCAAAGGATCGAGCGGCGTCGGCCTCTTGAGGAACTCCCAGAAATTCCGGAGGAGGGGTCTGCTTTCCATAAGAGCCTCGTGGATAGAGTAGTTGTCTGAGGACAGTATTTCGGCCGCCACGAAGGCGTATCGATTGCGCTTCTTTTCATTTTCCTCCTGGCCGCTGGGCTCGGTCGCTCGTGATGACGACCGAGACCTGGTGGTGGGAAAAACAGGTGGCCTTCCGATCTCGTCATCCTCTTGCTCCTCCTCCTCATCGGCATCTGGCGCCGCGACAGGTTCGAGCTTTGGCGCTACTACATATTGAAGAAGCTTCTCAAGCACCTGCTGCTCGCGCAGGTATTCAACGAGTTTGGGATTGTGCTGCTTAAGCTCTTGGATGAGGTCGCTTTCATCGAGAAGCTCCTCTAGTTGAAAGGACTCTTTCTCGAGGATCGTATCGATGGTCGAGACATTGTAACCGCCGAACCTCCAAAACATGGTGGCTGTTGGCTCCAAGGCAGGTTGTGATGTGTTGTGATCAAGTGGGGTGTCGCGCAAAAGGGGCCGAGCGAAGCGATGCGTGCCCAATCGGCAGACGGCTGTGTGTATTTCTGGTGTCCGAGAAAGCTGCAGCGACAGAAAAAGCGCAGCGGAAACGGACGGGTATCTTAATGTCTAGTATCTGACGAAGAAAGAGAGGGTTAGCTTGCTGGCTGCCCTGGCCAAGATGATCGGGGAGGTGTTTGCCGAAGCCCCGTGGTGGGGTGGACAAACAACAGCACAATGTGCGATGCGAAGTCCAAGCGGGTAGGGTGTCGCAGCATGTGAAGAAGAAGCCTTGGCTAAAGTGTGTCCTATCCACCACCCGGCGATATGATGTAGCTTGCTGGTGAGAGGAGTAGGTGGACAAGTGGTGGTGGCCCAAAGCCGGCGTCGGAAGACACGAGGAGGGGAAGATTGGGGGACAGGAGTTGGAGGCCCTAACGTACAGAAATTTCCTTGAATGCAAATAATGGTACAGGGGACAATGTAGCCGACGTTCGAGGAGAAAATGGTTCTATTGTAATCAGCGTCGCCGGCTCCTGCGGCTGGGCTTCTGTGAGGTTTGTGTCGTCGGTTGATGCGATGGGAAGCTCTTGAATGTGTCGAAATGAGAAATGAGGTTGACCCAGCGGCTGTCCCCCTCCCTAGGGTGCCTGCGGCTGCCCGCCCACCGCCCAGCCAGCCAAGGACGCGCTGAGAGGGTGGGTTGAAAGGCTCTGATTGGCCAGAAACAGCTCCATCAGCGGCACCTGCAAGAAAGACGCTTGGACCAGCTCCAACACCGGTTAGACCTCGACATCCAGATTGGCACGTGGTGAGCGTCATGTAGGCATTTCCATCCTGCATGACATATGGCTCCAGGGCGCCTACCAGGCCCAGGCACTCGTTCATGTATGTACAAGAGAACAACGACCACTTCCAACATGCCACATTTTGATGTTTGAGAGCCTGGGAGCTCAAGGTGGTGAGTGCAGTTTCACCATCTCGACCCCCACGGCCTGGACACTTCGAACGCTCGGGCCATGTTTCGCGAGTCTCCCACCTCAACTCTAGACGTCATCAGATGATCAAGTACTACCTCGCCGTGAAAGCCTGGTCTAGTTAAAGTCGATCACTCGGCTTCATCTGCCGCGCACCCGTCATGGCAAATGCCTCTGACTGCTATCCGTCTGTCACCTAGAGCAGTTGTCATCGAGCAGTTGTCATCGAGCAGTATCATGAAGAAGGCATAAGTGACAAGCCTGCATAGCATCGATGCTTACTCAAATGTCAACAAGACTGCCTCACTATCCCGAACCGACAATTTCCCTCGCGCTTCCAAACTTTCTTCAGCCACTTGGCCCACAGCAACACCATTCTTAAACGACTGCCCAGCCCACGTCACCTTGGCAGCGTCTTTCTCATCCACTGATGGAGCAGTCATACGCTTAACCGTCGCCCCTCTATGAGCCCCTAAATCCAACACAACCTCTCCTCTTTGCTTCTGCTGTCCAGCATAATACAGCTTCAAATTCAAGGCCACAATCTTGGTCACCCTCGTACCAGCAGCATCAAATATCACATACGCCGAAAACTCCCTCTCTGCAACCCCCCGGGGCGTCTTTAGCGCAGCAATCCTTCCCCCGTCACTCAGTGCCTCCACCACCAGCAGCTGACTGACAAACACCG
The DNA here is from genome assembly GCF_035222485.1 of Podospora pseudoanserina. Taxonomy (NCBI): domain Eukaryota; kingdom Fungi; phylum Ascomycota; class Sordariomycetes; order Sordariales; family Podosporaceae; genus Podospora; species Podospora pseudoanserina. The sequence continues at coordinate 1,534,697 of NC_085924.1, forward strand.
GCAACACCCTCGCCTCGCCCCTCTTGGTCGAGTTGATCGGGTACAACAACGAATAGCTGCTAAATCCCGGCGTCCCATCATCTCCAGGCGTGTTCAGCTGCTGGTTACTCTGGAACACCAACGTTGCCCCCTGGTGCAAGTGCACGCTTGTCGCGTTTCTCACGGCGTATATCAGCTCCACGTCTGCCGTCCACAGCGCCTGTGCAAACGAGTCTGATACTCCTGGTTTTCCGCTACAAGCAATCGAGTTGAACTCCCCGATCACCCACTCACCCTTTTGCTGCATGGTTAGTTTGGCAGAAGGGTAGATTTCATCGTCGGCGTAGCGGAGTAGGTCGGTGTGGTTGAGAATGTTCGGGATTGTAGCCAATCGCTCACGAGCGGGCTCACAAGTTGCAAACGCGTACGAGTGGATGGAGTACTGCGAGACTTGGCCGGTGTTGTTGATGCCGGCCGGGATGAGGTCTGCTGGACGGACCTTGAGAGGGGTGATGTCGGTTGTTGCGCTTGATGCCCACCATTTTCCGCTGCTGTGGCCAGTCCGGTTGCCACCCAGAGCACTGTTGATCTGATTAACAAAGGAGAGCCATTGATCGACGTAAGCCTTCGTGCTTCCCTGCCAGCGAGAGGTTGGATAGTTTGTGGGCTCGTTGCCTAGCTCATAGTGGATGATCTTGTCTTTCTGGAGGTTGTAGGATGCGAGGGCAAGGTCTCTGGCTATGGGGACAGAGTTGTTGCCAAAGTTGAGAGTAGAGACGAACGTGGTGCCCTCGGGGAAGTTGTCCCAGGAGCGGTAGAAGGCTGGCCCGATGGTGGTTCGGTAGATGCCTCCTTTGCTGTTCTCAGTGCGGACAACAGATATTTTCTGGGAAGGGTCAAATATCATGCTGTCCATCGTGATGCCTCCCGCCCTGATGATGGGACGAGCACCGCGCTCGTGGAGGTGGTTGAGGAGGGTGTACGTCAGGTTGCGGGGGGCGTCTGGTTCGCCGAAGAACTCCACCCAGAAGGCCGGCTCGAAGGAGTAGCTGACGAACTGCGGCACATGTGACTGCGAGACTGAAGATGCGGGAACAAGGCTTAGTGAGGTATTCACTGCTGACACCCCTGCCAGCAATGATGCTGCAGTTATTTTCATGGACGTGATCATGGGGTTGACGAGCTATAGGGATAACAACACAAGTGTGATGCCTTAGAACATCCGAGTAAATTCATCCATAGGTGCCTACCCGTCTCCTCATATACCTACCTGCCTTTTCCTGGAGGGGCACTGGCAAGCGCTCGGTTAAGATTGATGGACTTCATTTTTCCTTATTCCCCATGATGCGGGGTCCTCTTCCCACTCTGCGCGGAGATGATCCGGGTATGTTGCGATTGCAACCTTCTCCAAGTGCGAGATGCCATAATGGCCATCTTTTCAAAGGGCAGCACGATATGTTGGGATTCCTCATTACCCTGTGCCTCCTCTTATAACCTGAACTATGGGGTTTTAAACTGGCTTATCTGGGCTCTAGTCTACTCACCTCGCTCAGAATTCAAGCTTTGCTCACCGTCCTCATGGCTAGGTAGTTTGGGTCGCTCATGATCTATTCACCGTGCCGACGGCTTCCTTACTCGCTGCTGGCGGCACTCTTGTATTAGTGTATCTGGGATGATACGTTTTTCCCTTCCTTGAAGTTTCAAGTTCGAGACAAACAGTCATAGTCAATGTACTGGTGTCCCACACTTTCTCACAGAGTACAGTTCCCGACAAGTGGGCAAGACAGTGGAACACTTTTTCTTCCGGGTGAAAAAAAGGCGGCGTACCCAGCGGGTATGCCCAAGTGTTTCAATACCCCTCGGCAATATTTCTATCATCCAGGAGGAAAATCGCCGTTAGCAACGGAGACTGGACTATGAACGTCGAGGCGATTGAGGCAACAGTTCAAGTTGCAATGACCAACTACCACTCTCCGCCACCTCAGCCACACACCCAAGATTACACATATGTGGCTGTGAATGAGGAGATTCTGAAGAGCAAGAGCGGAGGGCAGGCAAGACTGGAATGTGGGGTTTGGTACTAGACTGGGAGAAAATGGCAAGGCCATTAATGGCCCAGCTGATGACTCCCACCATGGCCCCCGAGCTTCCGCTCAACCGACCTAGCAGACACATCTCCAGCTAAGTGTGGTCTGGCTCGGCCGTATGCCCCCAAGTAAATTGGGTGCTTGTGGAGAGACAGATGTAAGACCGGGACAAACCTTCCCGCTAATACAACCTTGGTCTGCATGGTGATCTTTGCCAAGGTACAAGGATACCTACCTATCGTTCGTTACTCACACCCCCCCTAGCCACGCAACCCACCCGATCACCATAGCATCTCGACCTGCAAGTGACACAGGTACACGTCTTACCCCGAGGCTAGTCAGTGGACATAATTAGCAGTGTTTGGCATCCTCGCCCGTCTTTCCAGCCTTCTCCTCTACCAGCACGACAATCGAAAAACAGCAAGAATGATGGACACCAGGGTTCTCTCGCGAGATGATATTGACAACGAAACACTCGAGATCATAGCCGAAGCGTGCCAGACTTCGACGAGGGATATTGAGGACATCTACAGCTGCGTACATCAACAGCTCGACCATGTCAGCCACAGCCAGCCGGGCCGATCCGAATGGTTTCAAATCGTGCTCTCTTTTGATGAGGGGATAGAGCTTGAACGGTGGTGCAGGGCTCTGCAGAGAGTCGTGAGGGCTAACGCCGTGTTGCGCACGAGATTGGTTCAATGTCGGGGGCTGGGAGTGTTACAGGTGGTCATCAAGGAGGACCACGCCACAGAACACCTCTCTGGAGACGTTGAGGAATATTTGAGAGATGACCAGGCTCGACGGATGGACTTTGGGGTCCCTCTTCTGCGCTCAGCCTTCATCGGCAGGAGCTTTGTTCTGACCATTCACCACGCCATTATGGACTACTGGTCGTTAACCACGCTAGTTCAGCAGGACATCGTCATGGCCTTCCTCGGGGAAGCACCTCCGGAAAGACCTCAGTTCAAAGAGTTCGTGGCTCACTGCCTCGCCATCGACGAAGGAGCCGCCAAGGCCTTTTGGGCCTCCCGCTTTGATAGCCGCCGTCTTCCCGTCATCTTCCCGCCTGTTCCACCTGGGCATACACCCTACCCCAGCCAAGCCGTGGAGAAAGAAATCGTCTTGACACACCAGCTGGGCCCCGGAAGCATCTCCCCAACACACGTCCCCACCTTCGCCGAGGCTGCTTGGGCACTTACAGAGGCCACTTACGCCGACAGCGACAGCATCTCGTACGGATTTGTCCTTTCTGGACGCTCCCCTACGCTTGGCGGCCTTGAATCAACCCTGGGACCGATGCACGTCGAGGTGCCCATGCAAGTCAACCTCAACATCCAACAGCGCAAGGGCATGACGGTGGAGCAACTCGTGAAGGACAGGGCAGCCTCGCTGCGTCAACTCCAAGCACACCCCGCACTCCAGTACGGCTTGACCAACATCTCTCTTGTGAACGAAGCGGCCCAAGTCTCGTCCAAATTCCAGACGCTTTTCAACATCATCCCCGCGCTACCTCCGAAGTTCTCCGCCGCGTCTGACGCACCAGCCCCGATACGGATGGATCGTGTACTTTGGCAGGCGCGGACGCTACCGGCCTTGATACTACGCTGCAAACTGGAGTCGATCAACCGAGATGGAGCAACGCAGGGTCCTGGGGCGACTAGGATTTTGCTCAAGACTTTGTACGACCCCGCAGTCCTCCCTGAACGGCAGCTACATCGCATTCTGAATCAGTTTGAGCATACACTTCGCGTGCTGGCCGAGGTTCCTCTGACCTCCAGATTGGACAGGCTTCCGCTCTTCAACAAGCATGATTTGGGTGAAGTGATGCGCTGGAATCATGATGGAGCGCTGAGAAACGGAAGGTCCATCGATGCCGCCTTGGGCGCATTGTTTCCAGGAATCCCCTCGGGTCGCTGCAAAGTTTGGTTGGCAAGCCTGCAGAATCCCAACGAACTTGCGCCGATTGGGAGCGTAGGACAGCTTTGGCTGGAAGGCCCGGAGATTTCTTCCGCTTCCTCTCCCTACCTCTTGTCAACCTTGCAACAGCAAGTTCCTCCGTGGGTGTTATCCTCTGACAGCCACCATCCACAACCCACCGGACTGTTCATTCGCACAGGGTATCTCGCCAAGTATATCGAGACAGGCAGCGGGGAAGATAACGAGCTGTGCGTCGTGGGACGACAAGAGAGCCGGGTCAAGATCAACAATCAAACGGTTCAGTTGGAGGAGGTCGAGGGCTTGATTATGCACCATGACGATGTCCAAGACGCTGCCGTTTTCACCAAAATCGCTGCCGGGCGCACGCAACTCGTCGCAATGGTTATGCCAAGATGCACCGTGACCTCTGGCGATACGGACTCGGACTCATCATCTGACACGGAAGCCATTTTTGCGGGGGAGATAAAGGAGATGGGGGGTCAGCAGCTGCTTCTGGACTCGGTTCGTCGCCATGCGGGTGAGGGTTTCTCTTCTGAAAGACACAAGATCCCGACAGTCTGGCATGCCATTGAACAATTTCCATATCTCGAAGAAGGCAGCGGAATCAGTGGGTTGCATACAGTCGACCGGGAAGCTCTTCGCAGGTGGTTGAAACTGCGGCGTTGATTGGACCCCGTGTTACTCGCAGTTACAAGCATTGGCAACGGTTGAATCAAGTAGTGATCAGCAACGATACAGCCATGTCCCCTATGTACAATCATTTTACCTCAGGAACCACCAATCATGTGTGGGCGATAGCTGACGCAAAGGATCGGACACCTGCTGTTGAAGAACATCCCGACATACCGACCGACATACCGATAAAGTAGCATCCTACTGTCTGGTCACCGAAGGGGTTTTGCCAAGGTCTTGTCTGGTGGTAATATTGGAAAGCTTTTGCATAGAAACATATCAATGCGAATCCGAGAAGACAAGAACCGGATAAACCATCTAACCGCGTCATATCAAAACTTTGGGCGGTTTGAGTTGCCCGGACCCGAGTACGACCCATAGACGCAGGAATAGATTACAGCCAATCTCATTTGGCGCTCTGCTCAGCCGCCCTTCTAGAAGACAAGGAAACTTTGTACACATTGATGGTTTCCCACAGGGGGGGTGTAACCCTCCCGTACATTGGCCAAGATGATTACATATATGTTTTTTTCTTGGGCCATGTACTCGGCAGTGTTACTGGGTGTGTCTGGCACTCCCAGATATCAAAGGCCGCTGCAATTGATTTGGCTGAGTGGTAGGGGATTGTTGGATATCAATGGACTTTTGCTGCTACCGCTTGTAGGGGCTCGCTTGACAGACATTGCATGCGTGTCTCAACCAACACGCCCGGGCTCTTTCTACCATGATTCGCAGACGGAACCCAAATGGGGACCCGGAGGCGGGCCGCTGGGATGGATGGAAGAGATAAGATGCTTACGTCTTGGCTTGTTGGTGAGCGTGATCCCAGTAACTTGTTTCCGGGGAAAGGTCAAGGTGCGGGTTGGATGGGGCGGAGAAGGGGTATACGGCATGGCGAGTTATGACACCATTATGTTGTTGTTGTCTCAGGGTATCTAGAACCGGCAAGCCGTGTAAGTCCTTTTCCCACCACATTCTGCCCGAAGGGTGACATGCTGATCCGACAATTCCGCATGGCTTGAAGCATGGTATTTTTTATTTTACCCCCCCCGGCATCAGGGACAAAAGGTTGCCCGAGCTGATGGTTTTTTTTTCTTTTTTTGGTGATACCTACCGGTTCAAGGATGGGCACAATCAATGTTTCGGTTGACGACATGGGTCAAAGGATGCAGAGTGCAGGAAGTTATTGAGAATGCCAATGCTGGGTATTCGTGGGGAATTATCAATATCAATTCGTGGGGTACTGGAGTATGGTATGTTTCTGTCTCGAGGCGAAGGCCGTCTCACTTTCTAGGTACCTACGCAAGGTAGTGATACCTTCCAGCTCACACATCACTATGTACTGGGCTTTTCCTGATGCTGCTCGACCGTCAAAGAGTTCATCCGAGACGCCAAAGGTGCGTAAGCACATCCACTTGATTGGGCTGGGCGGCGCATGGTTGCTACATATCCTATCTAAAGGTAAGGTACCTTGATCCTGTGTGTCTCCTTCCTGTGTGTCTCCTTCCTGTGTGTCTCCTTCCTGTGAGGAGTTTGGTCCCTGACTATCAAGGCTCTGGGAACGACATCTCGAGGAACAGACGTGGTATAAAGAAGTATATAAATTCGTCTTGGGCCGCTTTGACTTTCACCCTGATCTCTATCATCAAACCGGCCCCCCCTCCTTCCATCCACTTGTTCCTACTCTCCATTACCCCAACCAACCCTCAACGGTACACACACCCTTCTCTCTAACAAAACATGGCACCCTTCAACGACCCAACCCCCATCGCCATCGTAGGCCTGTCCTACCGCGCCCCAGGCGTGGGCCGCAAGGGGTTGTACGACTACCTCTCCCAAGCCAAATCCGCCTGGAGCACCATGCCCCCCACCCGCTTCGACCAGCAGGCCTTCCACACCCCCGGCCTCGACAAGCCCGGCTGCTTCAAGGTCAACGGCGCCCACTTCCTCCCGGACGACATCTACCAGTTCGACGCCGCCTTCTTCAACATGAGGGCCGAAGAGGCAAAGAACTCGGACCCGCAGCACAGGATGATGCTCGAGTGCGCTCTCGAGGCGGCCGAGAACGCGGGCCAGTCCCTGCTGGACATTGCGGGGAAAAACATTGGCGTTTTTGTCGCTTGCGGCTCGCAAGAGTACGCCCACCGCGTGGCGGAGGATCTGGCCAAGACAACTGCTTGGACCGCGACGGGGATTGCGGCGTGCATGTTTGCCAATAGGCTGAGTTACTTTTTCGATGTGCACGGCCCGAGCGTGGCTATTGAGGCGGCGTGCGCGAGTAGTTGTTATGCTACGCATCAGGCTTGCCAGGCGCTGAGGAATGGGGAGTGTGAGGCTGCTTTTGTGGGGGCTTCAGCTATTTGTTTTAGTCCCAACTTGTGGATTACGTTGGAGAAAATGGGGGCGCTGTCGGCTGAGGGGAAGAGCTTTTCTTATGATCACAAGGCTGCTGGGTTTGGGCGGGGTGAGGGGGGTGCTTGTCTGTTGATTAAGAGGCTTGATGATGCGGTGAGGGATGGGGATCCTATTCATGCTGTTATTAGGGGGTCTGCTTGCAATCACTGTGGGAGGTCGGAGGGGATTACTATGCCGAGTCGGATATCGCAGGAGCGGTTGTTGGTCAAGGTTCATGAGGCTGCTGGGCTTAGCCCGGGGGAGACGCCTGTTGTTGAGGGCCATGGGACTGGTACGCCTGCCGGGTGAGTTTTTTTTCTTTTTGTTTTTCTTTTTCCTGGGGCCCCACCATAAATTAAGGGGCTGGAAAGGGGGGATGGTCTGACATGACAAGAAACTAATCTGGATATTTTCAGTGACCCCATCGAGGCTGGCGCGTTCGCCGCCATCTTGGCCAAGGACAGGACAGAAGCAAACCCCCTGTACATTGGATCAATCAAGTCCAACTTTGGGTGAGTGCTGCATTCAGGTGATTTCAAGTTTGAACTTAACTCTGACCAGTTTCCAGTCATCTAGAAGGGGCAAGCGGTATTCTGGGCATGGTCAAGGCTATCCTTATGGTCAAACACGGCATCATCCTTCCCACCGCTGGCTTCGAGGAGATGAACAAGCGCATCGAAGGGAAGGAAAAGATGCGTGTCATTGGAGACAAACCAATGGCCTGGCCCGAAAATGAGCTCAGGAGAGCACTGGTGACCAACTTTGGTATGCGTTTTCTTCCACTCTCATCACTCGTGGGGAGAGAAAACAATGTGCTGACAGATTCAAGGGTTTGGTGGTAGTAACTCTGCAGTCTTGCTTGAGCAACCTCCCGTGTTGCCTGCGCTGACTGGCCACCTGGCTTTGAGGGCTTATACCAATGGCCATGCTGCCAATGGCGTCAATGGGCATACCAATGGTACCAACGGTGTCAATGGCCATCACCATGTCAATGGCAACAGCATCAATGGCCACAGCACGAACGGGACCAACGGTGTCAACGGCCACCACCACGCTCCAAACCGGCTGTTTGTTCTGTCAGCCAAGACAGACAAGAGTCTCAATGCCTACCTGTCTTCGTTCGTCGAGTTCCTCGGGGACGAGAACCCCACGCCCGACTGGTCTACTGTCCGCGTCGACGACGCCGACTTTACCAAGAATCTCAGCTACACTCTCGGCCAGCGCCGCACACATCATCCATACCGTGTCGCCGTCGTCGCCAGCTCGGTCAATGGCCTGAAAGAGAAGCTCTCCTCCAAAAAGCCCGCCAGAGCCAAGCAAGACCGCGTCGTCGCCTTTTGCTTCACCGGCCAAGGCGCCCAATATGCCCAGATGGCTTCGGGATTGCGTCATTACAAGGTCTTCGCTGACGCCCTTGACCAAGCCGAGGACCTTCTCACCTCCATGGGGGCGACGTGGTCCTTGACCGAGGAGCTCGGCAAGGATGCTTCCGTCTCCCGCGTTGACGATGCCGAGATCAGCCAGCCGGCGTGCACTGCTGTCCAGCTCGCTCTTGTCGAGCTGCTCAGGAGCTGGGGAATCACACCCAAAGCTGTCACCGGGCACTCTAGCGGCGAAATGGCGGCCGCGTACACGGCCGGGCTCATCTCCTTCACGGCTGCTGTTGCTACCGCCTACTATCGCGGCCAGGCTGCGTCGCAGCTGGCGTCCAAGGGAGGTGTTGGTGCCATGCTGGCTCTGGGAGTTGGCTTTGAGGAAGCCTCCAAGCTCATTCGAGATCACGCGGGTGACGCCTATGCGACTGTTGGTGCTATCAACAGTCCCAATAGCGTGACCGTGTCGGGTGATATGGCTGCCATTGAGGCCATCCACAAGGCCGCGGACGAGCAAGGCTTGTTTGTTCGCCGGCTCAAGGTCAGCCTGGCGTACCACTCTCGTCATATGGAGGAGGTGGCCGATTGGTATCGCGCGGCGATCCAGCCCTACTACGAGGATGAGTTTGTCGTTGTCGAGAACGACGACAGTAAGCCGGCCTTTGTTTCCTCGGTCACTGGCCGGGTCGAAACTGTGATTGACTCGTCGTACTGGGTCAACAACCTTGTCCGACCTGTTCGGTTTTCCGATGCCATCACCAAGCTGTTCTCCCAACAGCAGGATGTCAAGACCGGCCAGACACCTAATGTCATTGTCGAGATTGGCCCGCACGCGGCCTTGAAGAACCCCATCAAACGCACGGTCGAGGATCTCTCCCTCAAGTCCTTCTCCTACCTCCCTTCTTTGGTCAGGAAGGTAGACGGCAGCCAGGCGCTGCTGGACCTTGCAAGCGGCTTGTTCACCTCTGGCATCCCTACCGACCTCGGTGCCGTCAACCAAACCGACAAGACCAACGCCCAGGTCCTCACCGACCTCCCAGCCTACGCGTGGGACAAGTCAACCAGCTACGAGATCATGCCCCGCCACACCCACGAGCTCATGTTCCCAGGCGAGCCCTTCCACCCCCTCCTAGGCCGCAAAGCCGCCTCCAGCGGCAACGCCAACGGCCAGGAGCGCACATACCGCTCCCTCTTCAGCCTAGACGACATCCCCTGGATCCGCGACCACAACGTCTCTGGTGTCGTCATCTTCCCCATGACAGGCTACCTCGGTTGCGCGATCGAGGCCCTCCGGCGCGCCGTCGCCCCCAGCACCCCCGTAGAGGCGTTTGTGCTGAGGGACATCCACGTCGTCCGCAGCTTACAAGTTGAGGAAGAACAAAACGTCGATCTCCTCACCAAGGTCAAGCCCACTTCTACGGGTACAGCCAGTTACTCTCCCACCTCGTGGTCGTTCGAGGTGCAGATCCTGCACAGCGATACCAACTCCTGGGCTACGCACTGCTACGGCAAGATCGAAGCCGAGACCGTCCCGCTTCCTACCGAGAGCCCGGCTACAAAAGAGTCTCTTTTGTTGCTGCACCGCGCTGAGGCGACCCCGCTGGAGGAGCACGACCCCGGCGTTGTCTACGCGGCAGATGGTCTCCAGGGCACCCTCTACGGCCCGTCCTTCCGGAACACCACCCGCTACCGCAAGGGGGAGAAGTTCACAGTCATTGATCAAAAGCTTCGCGACTTGGGACCAGAGGTTGATCTGCTGAGCAAGTACGGCTCTCCTTACACGGCCGACCCGCCAACGCTCGATGGGTTTCTGCAGGGCGGTGGGTCGTTCAGCGAGATTGACTGGAAGAGGCTGGCGCTGATGCCCAACCATGTGAACCGCTTGAGGGTGTCGAACCATATCGCTCTTGGGAAAGAGTCGGAGCGGATCGAGACTGTGACGAGGCTGCTCGAGCACGACGCCAAGGGAGGGAGGATGCTGATGAGCGTGGCTGCGTTTGTGGTCGATGACGAGAGCGGCAAGCGGGAGCCGATTGTCGAGTGGGAGACCGTCACGTTCCGCGCGCTGCAGTCGGGTGATGACGAGGATGAGCTACCGGAAAACGGCCTGCCCGTCAACTGGCGGTTCGAGCTGCTTGCTCGGCTCGACTTGCTGCCCAAGGAGGAGCAGCTCAGGCGGTTTGCTCCCCAGAGGATCAGCGAGGAGGAGATGGAGGGCGGGCGGGACTTGCACGCGGCTGCGTGTTGGTTCGTGGACCAGGCGCTCGTCGAGACGGCTGGGGATGACGAGTCGGCTCTCCCGAGTCATTTGGTCAAGTTCAAAAAGTGGGCCAGGAGGATTGTGGATGCCGAAGGGCCAGATATTGAGGATCCGGTCGGGCTGGTGAGGAGGGTCGAGGCTATCAGCGCCCAGGGGGAGTTGCTCTGCGCTATTGGGGAGCAGCTAGTGCCGATTCTGAGGAACGAGGTGCAGCCGTTGGAGGTGATGCTCAAGGATGGGTTGCTGACTCGACACTACGAGGCTGATGTTTCAAACGCCTACTTTAGTCAGCTGGTTGGGGAGCTGGTGTACGACCTCAGCAACCTGGAGCCCAACATGAGGATCTTGGAGATTGGTGCCGGCACGGCGGGCACGACGCTGCCGATTCTCCAGGAGTTGTCCAAGGACCGGGAGGATGGCGCGTTCTTGAGTTATACCTTCACCGATATCTCGAGCGGCTTCTTCGAGAACGCCCGCGACGGCAAGCTGAAGAGGTGGTCGGATTTGAACCGCATCTCGTATGAAAAGTTGGACATCAGTCGGGATCCGGTCGAGCAGGGGTTCGAATTGGGCGAGTACGATTTGATCGTTGCGGCAAACGTGCTGCACGCGACGGCCAACATGATCACCACCATGAAGAATGTGAGGAGCTTGCTGAAGCCGAGAGGCAAGGTCATCCTGCTGGAGGCCAACAGGCACGCTCCCATCACGCTGCCGTTTGCGCTGCTGCCGGGTTGGTGGTATGCCGAGGATGACTACCGTGACCGGGAGTCGGGACCGCTGCTTGCGCTAGAGAGCTGGAACAGGCTTCTCATCGACACTGGTTTCACCGGAGTTGATGTGCTGTATCAAGATCACCCTGGCAAGCCGGAACAGATGTTGAGTGCTTTCATGTCGAGCAGGATCGGCAAGGTCGGCGACGACGACGACAAGATTCAGATCACGGTTGCCGGTCCCCTCATGGATGACGACGAGCTCGACTATGCCCAGCTTGTTGCCGACGCCATCACGGAAGAATTTGGTCTGGTCACGACAATCAAGCCTTTCCTCGAGGTTGACGCCGAGGGTGAGGATGCCCATGTCGTCGTCATTGACTCTCCCCGCCACAGTCTTCTCAAGGAGGTAGACGAGGACACCTTTAACGCCATCAAGAGTCTTGCGATTCACAACAAGGGCATGCTTTGGGTTGTTCCCGAGCAAGACCAGGCGGCGCCGGTTCCCGAGGTTCACTCCATCAAGGGTATCCTGAGGACTGTCCGGTTGGAGAGTGAGCCCAAGCACATCCTCATGATGGAAGGGATCCCTTGCACGGCCGAGAGAGCTGATGGCATTGATGCCATCCTCAAGGTTGTCAGGGTGCTTGCGGATCCCGAGGTCAACGCGCTAGAGGATCGGGATTATCTCTTCCGTGATGGACTCATCCACCAGCGGCGCATGCGCCCGCTGAAGGAGCTCAAGGAGCAGTTCGGTATCGAGCAAGGTGTTGCCATCAGATCGGTACAAAACATCTGGTCTGGCGACAGCGGCTTGGAGATGACGATGGAGTCGGCTGGGAGCCCTGAGTCGATCTACTTCAGGCGCACCGATGTTCTTCAGGCACCGCTGGCCAACGACGAGGTCGTCGTCAAGACCGAGGCGGCAGGGCTGAGCTACCGCGACCTCAATCTCGTGTTTGGGTCTATTCCCTGGGCTCCTCCTGGTTTCGACGGGGTTGGTACTGTTGTCAAGACTGGCGATCAGGTGGCGCACCTGAGAGAGGGAGACAGAGTGTTCTTCTTGTCACTCGAGGGCAGCGGGTTGGCCACGTACAAGAAACTTCCATCGTGGCATGCTGCTCGAGTGCCCGCTGGCCTCAGCAGCATCGAGGCTGCCACCCTGCCGCTTGCTTACACCATGGCCGTGGCCGCTCTTGTCCACACAGCCCGTCTCAGAAAGAACGAGTCGGTCCTCATCCACTCCGCCGCCGGTGCTGTCGGCCAGGCCGCCATTGTCATCGCTCAGCACATCGGTGCCCGCATCTTCGTCACGGCTGGCACCGAGGCCAAGAGGGCCTTCCTGCACGAAACCTACGACATCCCCAAGGAACAAATCTTTCCCAGCCGCACCCCACAGTTCAGGGACAGCATCCTCTGCGCCACGGCCAGCAAGGGGGTGGACGTCATCATCAACTCTCTCACCGGCGAACTCTTGCAAGAAACATGGTCTCTCATGGCCGCCTTTGGCCGCTTCGTCGAGATCAACAAGAAGGACGCCTTTCAGAACACCAACCTCTCCATGAAAGCCTTTGAACGGAACGCCACCTTCAGCACCGTCGACCTCCGCGCTTTGCACCAACACCGCCCGGATGACCTGAGAGATGTCATTGGGGAGGTCGTCAGCTTGCTGCAAAAGGGAGTCGTGGTTCCTATCCACCCCGTGACCGAGGTCCCCGTCTCTCAGTTTGCCGACGGTCTTCGCAAGCTCAAGACTGGTGATACGACGGGAAAGATTGTCGTTACTTTTGGCAAGGAGGAGAAGGTGCTTGCCGAGAGCGCGCTTAGACCGTCACCTCCTGCCAGGTTGGATCCCAACTCGACTTACCTTGTGACTGGTGGCACGAGAGGTATAGGTCTTGGGCTGGCGGACTGGATGGTGGAGCACGCTGGGGCCAAGAATGTGGTTGTGCTTGGGCGCAGTGGCCCGGAGGGAGCTGAGGTGCAAAAGGTGCTGAAGAAGTATGCCGAGTCGGAGAATGTGAGGTTCAGGGCGTATGCTTGTGATGTTGGGTCGAGGGAGTCGCTGGAGGATGTTGTGGCGGCGATGAGGGAGGAGGGCTTGCCCCCGGTAAAGGGTGTTGTGCACAGCGCTTTGGTGTTGAATGACAAGCTGATGCTGAATGCCACGTATGACGACTGGAAGTACATCACTGGCCCAAGGGTCCAAGGAGCTTGGAACCTGCACGAGTTGCTGCCCAAGCTCGACTTCTTTATTGCGCTTTCGAGTTTCTTGGGTGACGGTGGAAATCCGGGTCAGAGCATTTACGCTGGCACGGCCTCGTTCTACGACGCCTTCTCTCAGTTCCGCGTCGAGCAAGGTCACCACACTGTGTCCATCTCCCTCCCCGTCGTCTTGGGCGTGGGTTATGTTGCGGACCACGGCATAGCTGAGAAACTCCAAATCACCCTCGGTGGCACGATCCGCATGCAGGATATCGTCACTCTTGTCGCGAGCGCCATCAGCCAGGGCCGCGACTCTCCCTTCATCAGCCCCGAGGGCAAGGCCGTCGCGTACAAGCTCCACGTCCACGGCAAGCCGCTGCATGACATCCCTTGGAAGTATTCGCACCCAATTCTTCTCAAAGACCGCCTGCACACAGACCTGACGGGCGGCGATGCCGAGAACCAGAATGCTGCCAGTGCGGCATCTACTGCCTCTTGGACCACGGCTTCTGACCCGCAGGTTGGCTTGACCGAGGCGCTGATTACCAAGGTGTCGGCCATGACCATGATTGCGAGGGACGAGGTTGAACCTGACGCGCCGCTGAGCTCGCACGGGCTGGACTCTCTGGTGTCGGTTGAGCTGAGGAACTGGATCAGGAGGGAGACGGCGGTTGAGCTAGCTTTGACAACGATTACGCAGGCGGCGAGTCTGAGGGCGTTGGCGACGCATATTTTGGCGACGAGGGCTCTGGTTGCAAAGTAAGGATGGTTTTGACAGTGGCGGGGGGGAGGGAGGGGTTTCTTCAACGTGGTGGCAGGTTTGAGGGGTGTCATGGAGTTTGTTGTGTTCTGAGGCGTTCTCGTTAGATTGGCGTTTTTGGTTTACCTTTTTTGGGTTACTTCTTGCAAAGTTTGAGCTCGGTCTTTTTTTTTATCACGATGTTTGAGGCATATTGGCTTTGACATGGACAGAACAGAGAACAATGAATGATTGCCACAACTATTGGATGCTGTAAATGGTGACATGGTGAAGGGTGGCCAAGACTTTGAAATTCATTTATGCCTCGCCAGTAAGTACTTGCATAGTCCTCCCCCGCTCTCTACTTCTCTCGTTCTCGTTCTCATTCTCGCCCTTGCTCTCTAGGTGCCTCTGCCTCCCCCTTTCTCTCTCCATTCGACGCAGCAGTACATCCGGGACCCCATGGCGGTTCCGTCGGTGGCCGTCGCTGCGCGGTATTTGCTCCTGCTGCTCATATCTCCGTGAATATTCAAACCATTACTCCGGATTTCACCCTCTTTCCTGCAACACCTCCCCTTCCTCCTCACCAACCTCGCCTCCCGTTCCAACTCCCTCGCAAACTCCTCCCTAAACTCCTCTAGCTCCTCCACTGTGTAAACCTCCCCCCCCTCCATTTCCATCCCTCCTCCGCCCTCATCGCCCCTGCGCCGGAAACACCGCAAGTTGGAGCTCACACACCCCATTTTTTTGCTCGTTTGGAGGTGCGCTTCGACTTTGTTTGCTGGAATGTTACCTGCACATTCCTACAACTGCAAAAAAAAAAAAAAAGAAAGAAAAAAAAAGACCTGTGGGTAATGAAAATCGTCATCTTGGTGGGGTTTGTGGGCTTTTACGGGCTTCCAAAAAGGCCGAAAATATAAATTCGTCTGATGCGTGGTTATTCTTGAGATGTTACGGGGTGTGAGGGGCCATTTTGTGCGCGGGGGAAGGGATGGAGGAGGGAGGGAGGGCGTTTGGGGGTTGGTTGTTTTCGTGATGTTGGGTGCATGGGTGTCTGTGGTGTTTTTTGGGGATGGGAATGAAAAGGGGTGGTCCGTGCACGGTAAGAGTGTTAACGTCAGGGTTTTGGGAGTCGAGAGGGGTGCCGGGGGATGGTGACGGGTTTGCTTTTGCGGGTGGTAACATTGGAGACGTAACGTACATTATAAGCGAGTCGCGCATATAAGCGAGTCGCGCACTCTCTACCACCCTATAAATACTATCCTCAATTACACTACATCAACACAAGGAATTAACTATAATTATATCAAAAACAGCTGAATCAGATGATTCTGCAGCCTCCTGGCAAGTGCGCGCGTTATGGCCAGGCTTGCCGCATATACTATAGCACTGAGTCTTCGTACGAGACCCCCCTGTACCACCACCACTTTATCGATTTTCCTGGATTACCTGCTCGCCCACGGCTTTCTAATCCAGTAGATCATGTGCCTCTTATACAGTAAGTAACCCTCCAAGCCTTACACGTGTTTTTTTAGCTTTCCGGCGCTTACTTAATGCCTTATTAGCCTTACGGAGCGAAGAGATCTTTACACGAAGGAAAGCTACCTAGTTAGTGTATTATAGCCGTAGTACCTTTAGTAAGCTGGTCTACCGTAACTAATATTAAAGTCGGGAAGCTATTTTAATAGTTAGTAATACAAATCTTAATAAGCGTTAATTATAAATTAGCTTCTCGAAAGTTATATAGCGTTTAGGAGACCTAAAATTATATAGTACCGGGCCGTAAGTTTAAAGGTATTAACGTATAAAGCTTTATATCTGTGACGAACCTCTATCCAGAACCTTTGAAAGGGATACTGGTTGAAGGCACTTCTGAACAATCCTGGTTCGGTATAGCTAAACAGTGTACAACAATGGCTTGTCTCTATCACAATAGTCTGAATACCAACGATTGTGACTTATATTGCATACTGCGGAACTGTCTATCTACGCCAGCCAGTTCCTCCGTATATATAGACTTTAAGACCCTAAAGTGCTCGTCGTGCTATGCCCTCAATCACTTCCTAGCACATTGCATCCTGCAGAGTGCTCGTCGTGCTATGCCTTCGATCACCCCGAGCATCTTGCATCCTGCAGAGTGCTCGTGGGTCTTGGCGCCATAGCACTCTCTGGACGGCCCCAATTGGCTGTCTTCTGACTTCCCTAATAATTGGCTAGGGACGTCCTGCGCCCCACATACTGCGCGGCCTGCCGTTGGGTTAACTGTGACAATATGTAGTTTAAAAAGCATTCTCTTTAGGTCGTACGGTATAAGGCTAGCACCCGTAAAGCTACTTTATATATTCTTTTCTATTATAAATGAGAAGAAAGCCTCGCGGAAGGTATAGAGGAATTCGAATTTACTTATATAGTTAATATATATATATATTATTAAAATACAGCTTTTGTTTATGGATTTTACAGTGTATCTGAGCCCTGTATATTACAGGGCCTCAGAGGCAATACGATGGCTTGAATCAGCAGTGTTTAGGGACTGCGGTTGCCGGAGCGGAGGCTCGGCCTCCGGAAGCAATCCGAGGTCCCGGAAGGCCGAGCGCTAAGGCCGGTGGCCTGCAGTAGTCAAACGGTAGCGGCAACGTGGCCTGCAGTGGCCCCTAACCTTATATTTGGATAGCGCACTTAGCGGGCGTTTGAGCCCGGGAAACGCGCGTTCAGGCCCGGGAACGGAATCACCCTCGGGGAGCAAGTAAGAGGCCGATGGCCTATAAAACCTCTGCTTCACACCCTATCCACTATAGTATTTTTTAGTCTATAAGGTTCAATCAATATACTGGTTCACCACACTCATCAGTGCCTCACAAGCCTATATTACAGTGATTCTCTTCTATATATTACAGGGCGCCGCCCCTGTAATCCTCCTTCCTTCAGTGCCACGGCAACTGTCGAATGCTACAGTCAAAGTCTTCTTCGCTCTCAGTGTACTACGCCGATAGCTATTTAAGCCTATATTTACAGACCTTAATAGCACCTACTTCAACATATATTAAATCCTTAATCTGGCGACCGTACGCCTGTTTTAGCGGCCTAAAATAATTAATATCGAGTAGCTAAAGGAGGTAGAAGGAGTATAAAGGTATATAAAGCGTAATAATATTACTTTATTAATAGTAGCGCTCGAATTCGGTTAAATAATAGTTTTTATAGCCGTTAAGGATTAATAACCGGTATTTACTTTTTATATGGGATACTATATAATAATCGAAATACTTAATTTAATTTAAGTTTACTGGATTAATAGTTTAACTATTATTAGTAATTATAATACGCTAGGTAAATAATAAATTATATTCGGTATATTAATTAATAAGGTAGTACTACGCGGCTAAAATAATAAAAGGAGGGATAATCTAGCTAAGGGTATTAACTTTTTAAATTACTATTACCTATTCGCGGTTATTAAACTAAATTAGTTTCGCTTTATTAAGGCCGTTTAAGGTCGTAACTACTATACTTATAAAAATAATATTTATTATAAACCTAATTTCGTCGAAGTTATAAATATCGTTATCTACGATACCGTACTTAGCTTTAGTATTCTGTATAAGCGTAAACTACTTGTTAATAACCTTTAAATCCTCGCACTTAGCTCTTTAGTAATCGTATTTACGTGTAAAACGCGTACGGAGCTATAGCTAGCGTTTCACGAAGTTATATATCTAGAGCTTACTAATAAGGTGCGCGTCGCGTACGCGTAGTAGTTAATTAACCATATCTTTTACACTACGCAATCTTAGTAGAAAAGCTCGCGTATATAGTTTAATAACGTATTAAACAATAGCATTCTCTTCGGATTAAGTAAGCTTTTTCGATTTGGGCGTAGTATCGCGTCGTGCAGGCCGGCCAGCACGTCAATCACAGAGCGTTAATTCTAGAATATTATAGAGCCTCGCTACTACTCTAACGCTTAAACGCTTATTATTCTGAAGAGCTTTAAGGGCTAAGATTACCCTCGCTTCTTTTAAAGTAGGTGGTATATTGGGTTGTGGAGAAAAATGATGTTAAGTGTAGAGAGAACGCGTCGCAATGGTTAGTGCGCGACTCGCTTATATGCGCGACTCGCTTATAATGTACGTTAAATGAATTGATTTTGGGTGTTTGATCTTGGGGCGGGGAGTGTGAAGACGATGTGGGAACGGCTTCATCCACAATGGTGGTGCAGGGCAACCGAAGTAAATAAACATGGCGGTATTTGAGATTTGAAGAATTCACCAAGACTTTGTAAATAAAGTCTGAGGCTCATCCGACCATGTTTTCTGTCAGTCTGACGTTTTATGGTCCATTTTGAGGAGCGATTAAGCTGAGGAGTTCAGATACCCAGACATCATTCTGAACATCATCAGCCTCGTTAATATTTCCAGTAGTTGCTGAAGCCTTCAACCATGCGGCAGAAGGTACACTTCGACTGCTTGGGAGCTTCTTGGTGGCGGAATCCACGGGTACGTCGAAGGACACGTTTCTGCCCATGACGTGGTACCAGGTGAGGAGAGAACAACTGTCCGCAAGAGGTTTGAGAATCCAGTATGTACAATACTATTATCTATGCCCACTACATCTTCAATATCTATAAATGTACCAGCGTGTTCCGTGCCCGAGTTCCATGTATACCATGTGCCAGTTGGTCTCCTCGAAACGCCCCATCACCAGGTAGTTTACTCCATGTGGGCAGTCAGATCCACGACCGCAACGCCGCGTTTGAGGGCTGATGCCGCCGCGGCGTCAGTGGCGCTGGCCGTGTCGTTGCTGGCAAGGGTGCCGTTGTTGGGAGGGGTAATGACAGCTCCGGCGTCAGCTCCGGCACCAACATTCCCGCTGTTCATGCCGCCATCAGCCCCAGCTCCGGCATTAGCATCAGCGCCGGCATTGACACCGGCGCCGGCATTAGCATCTGCCCCAGCCCCGGCGTTGGCATCTGCTCCGGCTCCGGCATTGGCATCTGCCCCAGCCCCGGCGTTGGCATCTGCTCCGGCTCCGGCATTGGCATCTGCCCCAGCCCCGGCACCAACATTCCCGTTGTTCATGCCGCCATCAGCCCCAGCTCCGGCATTAGCATCAGCGCCGGCATTAGCATCTGCTCCGGCTCCGGCATTGGCATTTGCTCCAGCACCAGCGTTCCCATCAGCCCCGGCATTCGCATCAGCTCCTGCATTGGCTCCAGTTCCGGCGTCAGCATCAGCACCAGCATTGGCATCAGCACCACCGTTGGCGCCTCCTCCCTGGCCATTACCATTGCCATTACCATTGCCATTACCATTGCCATTACCACCACCACCACCACCCATGTTGCCCTTCCCCTTTCCACGCCCATTATCATCATCATCGAAACCATCATCCGCATCCGCATCATTGCCCTTCCCCTTGCCATTACCGTTGCCATTGCCATTTCCATTGCCGTTGCCGTTGCCGTTGCCGTTGCCGTTGCCGTTGCCGTTGCCGTTGCCGTTGCCGTTGCCGTTGCCGTTGCCGTTGCCGTTGCCGTTGCCGTTGCCGTTGCCGTTGCCGTTGCCGTTGCCGTTGCCGTTGCCGTTGCCGTTACCATTGTCGTCATCATCACCGTCGTCGTTCTTCCCCTTTCCTCCACGAGCCTTGACACGGGTAGCTTTGGTCTGGCTTCTCTTCGTTGCGCTGCGAGGAGCAGTAGCCTTGCCAACACCCCTGGCACGAAGGACCCGGGCATATTGAGGGGCAGGGACAGCGTTTGCAACCGGGATGGCTGCTCCTGCTACTAGGGCTCCCTGATGTTTGGTTAGCTTTTTGACGGGGAAAAAGGGGGAAACGGAAATGCTTACTGCATAACGAAGTGTGATGGCCCTTGTGTCAACGCCAGTGAAGCCGGCGACAGATGCGGCGGCGAGGAGACCGCCGGCGAGGGCTTGAGCGAGGGTGGGGGCGTGCATGTTTGTAGGGGTGTGGATGTGGAAAGAGAACGGCAAATCTTGAATGGTGCGTGAAAGGAATGAGAGACGGCACAGCCGAAAGGAGCGAAAGATCTATGAAGGGTTTGAAGGAAGGACTAGAAGTGAAGATGACTGCCTGAGTATCCTGAAGAGGAGAACGAACAAGGGGACAGAATCTTGGACGAGGCTGTCATTTATAGCAAGATCATCGTGGTACTTTAGATGCAGGATGCGATCTCGGACTTTACCCCATACTGGCCGCTGTTGCAAAAAGGGGGCATCAATCGGGGTCGAAAATCGGGATCATCTCAAGTTTACTGACAGCAAATGCAAAGCCACTGGACTTGATATCGGGCTTGTGTGACGAAGAAGGATTCAGTCGGTGTTGCGGCGGAAACTTGGATCGGGAAGATGGGCTGGATATCTTGAAGTGATGAACGTCTGGAGGCTGCATATTGCCGGCCGCATTTGGCGGAGAGACGGCTCCCAGTCTTTGGATCTCAGATGGAACGATCGAGACTGTGGCACATTGGGCCTGTGGTGGTGACCTGCGAGGAACAGATGGCAGGGGGCGGATGTTGTGCCTGCTGTGCCGTTGGGGTGCGTCCTGATGAAGCCTCGCTCGTCAGAACCACCCCGCCGGATCTTGTGTTTCTGCTGGGCCGCGGGTTGCTGGCGAGGAGACACAGGGCCGGTGACCGGGCCGCATCTCACAATCTGCGTCTTGGCCTGCGGCGGGAGATCTGTGTCCTTGCGGTCAGAAAGCTTGTATGTGATGGGGTCGTATGGGTTTCACTGCCATCCTGTGGCCAGAATCGAGTTATGCCACATGCTCGGTGTTGAAAGGAGTTGGATGACGTAGTTACAGGCCTTATCTAATGTTTTAGGCTATTGTTTTGCTCCCAGCAGGACGAAGCACAAAGCTCACCATGCTCCGCGGTGGCACGCTGGCCGACATTGTCCTCCCCGACGCGTCCAAGGTCGCGGCAATTTGATCGCAATCGCGGCTACCATCCGTCACCCAGGCCGCCACTCCATCTGCAGCTGCCACAAACGAACTCCCCGCCCCTGCAGTCGCGATGTTGACACTGATGGTCCTCGCGCTCCCGCTGTTATTGTTGATGATCTGAACAGCAACCGTACCATCGACATTCCTAAAGGCAGAAGTCCTGACATTTGAGGGCGCACCCGATGTTGAAACACGGACGGCGCCCGGCCTTACAAATCGGCTCCAGTTGGCAAATGCCCACAGTCTCTTGGACGGCTCAACCTGTCTGTTGACCACCCGGATCATCTTGCTGTTGGTATTGCTGGGTCTGTCCTGCGCACCGACCCAGTACAGATAGGCTGACACATTGCCGTTGACAATAGCACCGTAAATGTTGTTAGCCCACGTCAATCCCTCGCCGGCACCGCCGTTGGAGTACCAAGAGCTGGTCCAGGCTCCATTGTTATCTGCCGCTTCCGTCATCCATGTCTATTCGGGATTAGCCACGCCATCGACTGGAGAGTTTTATAAGCCTTACCTTGTGACGGGTCGACAAAGGTGAAGAAGGCCCGGACGTGTACGCGTGTCCAGTCGCAACACCCATGGAATCCTCGACAGATCTCATCTGGTTGAGCATACTGTTCATGACGGACCACCCCATCGTATCGCAGCAGTTGATGATGATGTGGGTCATGTTATTCCGGTCGAGCGTCGGCCTGAGTACCCTGATGAAGTCTTGTGCCTGAGTGCCTGAGCTTCTCATGGATGCATAGCTCGTACTGAGAGATTGTCAGCAAGCAAGACGTCTCTTGAAGCCATGGGACAAGCTTACGTGTAGTCAGGCTCGTTCAAGAAGCCCAAATGGGTAATCTCGACACCTTCCTGCTGATAGAACTTGACATACTGGACCAGGTAATTGGCAAAAGCCTGCTTCCAGTCACCGCTGCTACAGCTAGCCCCTGACACACCACAAAGGCTCCCACCGTTGGCATCGTTGTTGTTGGTCTTCATGTACCCCGGTGCACTCCAGGCATTGGCATAGATTGTCTTGAGCCCGTAGGTCTTGACCGCCTCCTGAGATACCCAGACCTGACCGTTGTCGCTCCCATCCCACACATAATTCGGCGTAGCGGAAGGGCCACCAGGATTCCGGGGCTGGATCGACACCATCCAGTCGTCTCTCATGTCTACACTGGAACCAATACCGTTGCGCAGAATAGTCAACCCCGCGCCCTTGGTGGTTGAAAACATGAGATCAAGGAACTTCCGCTGTTGGTCTTCCGCCAACCGTTTCATGGTCACGGCTCGTTGGAAAGCCTCCGAGGCTCCGAAGCCGTCCATTGTCTGGAACGTGCGCGAGAGATCGACTGTGATTGTTGACGCCTGTCTGTACTCCAGCTCCGAGGCAGACGCGCCGCCAAGGAGCAGCAGACTGGAAAGGAAGGCGGTTGGATACATCGTGTCTGTCGGTCTCGCCCAGTCCCAGTCGGGTGAGGTTGAAGAGGCTCAAGTGAGAAGCTGAAGGGTGCAATCATTCCAGCATAAGTACCCCCTGGGATTTTATGTCTGTCCAATATACACTACAGTATGAAGTCCTGACTATTACACCCCGTTCATCTATCAAACCTGCATAAGCGCGCGGTCACAATTCCCTTGATACGAGCCCAAATTTGGGAACAGACATTACTTCGTCAACTCCTGGTAGCACTCGCACCCCAAAACCAACACCTCTTACCATTCTGCGCCTTGTCCGTTGCGCCATCAGGCATGGCGCTACTCACCGGCTATTTCCCCAGGTTCTGGGCACTTTATCCATATTCCCACGTGTGCCTTGCATCTATTTCTACTTCGGCTATTTACCCATCGGCCGGTCGTCCTTGATGCAGCATGTTTGCGGGGATCTGTGGGAAAAGCTACTTTGTGATTGTAATTCTCCGGTTGGCGGAATATTTCTATTTCGTCTCTATAGCAGTCTCTTCCTTATGTTGAGCGATGAGTGGAGGGAATCAATTCAAGATTTTTGAAGAAGCAATATTAATCTCTACTGGCCAATCCAAGTTCAAGATTGACATACGAAGATCGGATCCAGGGGATTCAAAGATCAGATGAGTCGAATACCTAGTTATCTCGACTCTAACCAAGCATTGTTGCACTCCTCCGGATAGGGGATGAGGTACAAGGGTAGATTTGAAGACTTATTATCTTACTTCAAGTTCCTTTCTGTGATCCTGAGCCTGGACAGGCTGGCAGAGGCTTGGAAGTGTTTTGTACCGCCTGCATCCGTGCAACAGAGCTATGGCGTCATTTCACCAGACTCTTTGCCACTTGATCAGACGACATAGTTCTGAAACGCCATCCCAAAAATTCCCAAAACCTCATCTCTTCACCGAGAGGGATATCCTAGCCTCATGAGAGCAGATACAATCCCGGCCTTGAAACCACACACTCGGGTCACCATCACACGCTGACTCGCCATGAGACACCGGAACCCGTCTTCGATCTGACATCCCGGGTAGAATTTCTACCGCAGTCAGCGCCGGAACAGGTCAACATCGACTCCGATGTCAATGATCCCCCGATCATGTTGCCCCGGACTCGACAATGAACCAAAGGCCTTGGGCACCCCCTGCCAGCTCAAACCCTTCTTAGCTCCCGTCAGATCAACTCCACCATGGGACCGTATTCGTGCAATCACACCACTATATCTTGATGTTTCCCCTTTTTCTTGTTCCTGTTTCTTTTTCTGGCAAAGACAACCATCTTTCTTCACCAACCCCTTTTTCCTTTTTCCTTCCCCTCTTCATTTTTGTCGGTAAAGCTCCGGGTAGAACTTTGGCCGACTCTCTTTTTCTCCTCATCCCCGTTCGCTCTTCTTCTCCCTCCCGGTCAAGGCTGAGGCCTTGCCCTCGTTTGTGATACCCCTATCTTTCCACCGGTTTGACACCGCGCCTCTCGTTCACTGTCCACTCTTCTCCTGCTCAGCACAAAAAAACACCATCATGTACCCCCCTTCCACCCAAAACACCCTCCTGCCGCTGGCGGCCTTGCTCCTCCCTTCCCTGGTCTCCGCCCACGGCGTCATCCTCGCCGCCCAAGGCGAGGCCGACTCCCCCCCTTCCGTCGGCTTCATGGTCAACGACGCCATCGCCCGCAACTGCACCTCCATCAACCCCTGCCAGATGGACACAACCATCATCCGCGACGCCGAAATCGCCGCCGGCACCGTCAACTCCTGCGGCCGCACCAAGCTCAATGGCAACATCGACGTCGGCACCGTGACCGAAAACGCACTCGCCGAAGGCGCCGTCACGGCTGTGAGACAAGGATCCAGCGTCGACGTGACGATCCACCAGGTCAACGCCGACGGCGCAGGACCTTACACCTGCGACTTGGACGAAGGGTCCAACTCAGGAATCATGTCCCACGAGCTGGTCGTGAGCAACAATATCCCTGGACAGAATGGACTTAGTCAGGCTGCTGAGCAGGAGTTCACCATCACGGTGACCATGCCGGATGATATGAAGTGCATCGGTGGTTCGACGGGGAACGTGTGTACGGTTAGGTGCAGGAATGCTGCTCAGGCGGGGCCTTTTGGAGGTTTGATTTCCCCCCCTTTTACCACCCCCTTTTGTCCAGCTCTCATAGGTACTGACACTGTCATGAAGGATGCTTCGCGGTCCAACAAGTCGACGTTGAGCCCGCTATCAACACCGCCAAGGACATCACCACAGCCGACACGCTCGAAGCAGCCCAGTTTCAGACCTCGGCTAACCAAGCCGCCTTTGCCGCCGCTGTTAATGCCAACGCCAAGGCTGGCTCTTCGGAGCAGGAACAAAACCTCGCTGCTGTCGAGGCTATCCTTGGGCTGAGCACCGTTTCTGCCGAGTTCCCTACTTTGACTCCGACGATCAACACGGAGAGGGTTGTGCCTACGGGTACGGGTGGTGCGCAGCCTACTGCTGCTTTGGGCAGTACTCCGTTCCCTGTTGAGAATGGTGACGGCAACAACGGAAATGGCAACGGGAACACCGGCAACGACAATCCCGACGCTGGCGTGAATCCATTCCCTGTTGAGGATGGCAATGGTAATGACAACGGTAACGGCAACGGCAACGGCAACGGCGGTGGTAGCGGCAGAGGCAGAGGCAGGGGCGGCCGCAACAGGAATCAAAAGAGATATTACACCGTCGAGGAGCTCCTCAAGCGGTTCGTCCTCCCCGATGATGGCAACTAAGGATCTCGCAACTGGGCTGGCTCCAGGGATTGGGGAAAAGAGCTTCATCTTGTTTCCCCTATCATACCCCCTTACCTAGACTATAGTAACGACATATGCACCATGGCTAGAGTACATAAGCAAGTAGTTAGTTAGCCTTCAATGAAACCACCCCAGCAACGAAAAGCTTATATCCCACCCGTGAGTTCCTCAACTCCAAAAAAAAAATCCGGGCTTACATTCTTGCCCCCCCCCGCCCCCACCACCTACCTCCCCAGCATCCTCTTCACCCTTCCATTCTCGTTCTCCTCCTCCACCACCCCGGCAATCTCCCCACCTCCCCCTCGGCCGGCACCCACCCCCGCTTGACAACCGGCATCAACATCCTCCCCCTATCCATTGACTCAAGACAGATGTCATCCGCCGTGAGACAGTACTCCCACCTTGATGATCCCTCGGGAACAGCTTGTTCCGACGACACCCACTTGTCGAAATGGCTTCTTACCGTGTGGGTGTCCAGCCCCGCGTATTTCTCCGAGTCGGAAAATATCGGTTGGGAGTGGGATCTGGCGAGGGAGGGGAGGTGGTAGATTTCTCTTAGGGTGGACCTGACGTTTGTTTGGAGGAGGGAGAGGAAGGTTGGCCAGGCGGTTTGGGAAAGGGGCGAGTGAGTGGTGCGGTAGATGGGGAGGCCCCAGGGGGAGGTGGGGTGGTGGGTGAGCTGGTTTTGGAGGGTTTTCCAGGCCGGGAGGGAGAAGGGAGAAGGAGGTCATCTTTCTGGATGGTGGGGGCGAGGGATGGTTTCCGGTGATGAGGGTTGATGTGCGGAGAGGGTTCGGACGCCTGGGTGGGAGGTTGAGGACAAGGGCATGAGAGGGGAGGGTATATCGTTTTGAGAAGTTCATTGGAATGAATGGTAGGGATGACCTGAAGATGTCGTGTACGGTTCTTGACGGTGAGGTGAATGAGAGGCACGCAAGAACCGGGGGCTCACTGGGGCAAAGTTTGATGGGTGAGGTACCTAATGCATTGGTTGTCCCAGCTCTGTGCTTATTTCTCATGGTCCGATCTGGCTAATCACAGGGCTGTAACACTCGAGAGCGCTGGCTTTGCGCGCTGGGAAACGGGTCGATATTAAGGGAAGGGCGGTAGTGCCATCTTCTCTGGCGTTTTAAGCTGCAGTACGACACGCGAGGTAAGGCTTCCAGTGATGATTACCATCGAACGACCGAAATAACCGTACACCACCAAGGTGCGTTTGATTCAGGTTTGCTCACAAGTACCTACCTACCTTCCTCCAAGAGAAACACGAACTACTTTCCTAGGCTATGTAGACCGGCCATCAATCACACGCCGCCCAGCACCACACCGCCAATGATCCCCACCTGGCTTCCTCCGACTAATCCTGGACTGGAATATCATAATAGAAAACCAGCTTCCCTAGCTTCGGATCCATCGGCTTATTCAGCTCTGTCGCCGTGTTATAGAGCTGTTTGGCTGCCTCATTAGTAGCAAGGTTTGCCCCCTAGCCCGGTCCCAGGTTCGAGCGGATTTCCCGAAGCTGATACAGCATGTACTCGGTCGCTTTTGTTGTCATGCGCGAAGACACGGCAGCTTCGTGCTGGCGCCAGACTTCGAGGACGCCTGTCAAGCCCATGAAAGACTCGAGCAGTTGGAACTCGCGGGCAAGGGCGGTGCGGGTTATCTCCCAAGACAGGGCAAGATGGTTAGAGTTCATGTAAGAAAGGTCTGTGGAATGAGCGACGGATCAGTGGTTGCCTCTTCATGTTGATTTCTCTTCATGTAGC
The DNA here is from genome assembly GCF_035222485.1 of Podospora pseudoanserina. Lineage (NCBI taxonomy): Eukaryota > Fungi > Ascomycota > Sordariomycetes > Sordariales > Podosporaceae > Podospora > Podospora pseudoanserina. The sequence continues at coordinate 1,562,020 of NC_085924.1, forward strand.
TACCTTTTCTATGACCCCTAAGATCTTTTGGGCTGCTTGCATGTCGGAAGCTGCCATCACCTGTCGCATCAAGGATTGAAACACGGGGGGGGCCATTGGCTTGTTCCCAAGCACCAACGCCATTTTGATCTTGTTCATGTCGTTCGGGAGGACCGACATGCCAGTTCGGAAAGCTGTTCATCCCATGATGGTGAACATGCGGTCGTTCGGTGTCACTGGTGGAGTCCACCCCTTGACATCTGTGACAATGGCGCCGAGCTCTGGCAGGTGGATGTTCTCCGGATATGCCTTGTGCCACACATCCAGGAGGACTTGCGGATTGAGCTCGCCAGAGGTCAAGCCTGTCCGGGCCCAAGCTGGCATGAGTGAGAACTAGCTGTGTTTTAGTTCGAGAATGCTCAACGGAAACTTATCGGGCGTCCTTCGGCACAGAACTTACATCAAGCAAATGTTCAGCGTCATACCTCAGCTTTCCGGCAAGTGCAGGCAGGCTGTCTTGCTTCCACCACTGGGCCACCGTGCCATCGCAAACATCCTTGGCCATCCCAAAGCCGGCCTTCAACTTCAGCGTCTCGGATCCGGGACCTTCAAAAGTCCTCGGGCCGGTTCTGTACTTCATGGATTTCATTATCAGATTCCCAGCGCCCTTGATGCCAGCCGCACTGGAACCTGCCAGTGTTTTGACCACGACTGTCATTGACCTTCGGACTCCAAAGCTTGAGGGGACTCTTGCTTCGAGTCCCACGCCTGTATGATCCGAGAGCGTGCCGTCGACCTCGTCATCGCTGTCGTTCAGGGGCTCGGGACCGTAGGCGTACCAGGTCTGACCGCGAACCGCGGATGAGCCCGCAGCAATAGCACGGCTGGCCACGACCAACGTGTCTCTACTGGGCCCATCTCTGTTGGGATAATCGGCACCATCATCCGTTTCACCTTCGTCTGGGTCCGAACACCCCCCACCATCCAGAACAGAGCAAATCTCGGAATTGCATTCAGCAACCGGGCTCAGTGACTCTTCGTTCACTTCACAGCAGAGAGCTTTCTTTCTCCACCCTTGTTATGAAGGCCCATAGTCAGCAATGCTGTCGTGGCTCGGAAGGTTTCTTCAGCACGAAACGCAAGACTCACAATTGCAAGGGTAATAATCGGCATCCCCATAGTCGTTCGTAGCCAGGAAGATCTCATGTCTCTCGCAGTTAGGAACCGCACAGTCCTTGCTCCCTACCCAATGGCACTTCTTGTAGGGAACTGGCTTGTTCTTGGGACAGCAGTAGTCGTTGCCCACCGTCCTCCCCCAGCGCTTATGAAGAGATGAAGGAAGGGTGATGGAACCATTCCGCTTTTTGAGCGACTCATCGTGCTTCCAGCACTTTTCATGAATGTCGGTGGCGTAAGCGACCTTTTTCCTCGTCGGCCTTGCAGTGCTTGCCGCTGCGGCTTTTGTGTCAGTTGGCACCAGACACAGGCACCTAAAGGGAAATGGAGATTTCTCGGAAAGGAACGAACATGCCATCCTTCAGTCCAGTAACACCCGTCGTTGATCTTGTCTAGCCCAACCTGACAGCACAGCTGCTTACCACCACGGCTGCATCGATTGGTGCCAGACTCGCCAGGACTGCCACCCCAGCTGGATCCGGCAATCTTGATCTTGCCCTCGCGGCACTGCCCGTTGCAGTCACCCCCTGAGCCGCGCCACATGCATTTGTCCTTGAACCCAGCCGAGATGGGACAGACGATAGGTTTGCCGCATGTTTTTCCCTGTTGGAAATTAGCCAGTTAGGTAGTCAGTTCCCATCCCAAACCAGACTCCCAAAACGATTGGCTTGGTTTTGCGTGAGACAGAACTCAGGCTCACCTTCTTGGCCTTGCAGCCATGAGCATCATACCCAACAAGCTCTTTCGTCGTCTTCAACTCCAGCGCCCCCTTGTAAGCTGTGATATCCTCCTCAATCTTGTCCAGCATCTCACAGCCTTGCCCCAGAAACGAACTGGCATCGGTGATGACTTTTTCTGTCATTCACCTGCTCCAGGCTCCCTCGCTTCCCAAGCTTTTCATTGCCCGTCAAGGCCTTGTGCGCGTTGTTGTCATAGTCACCGAGATCTGACGCTCAGATCAGCGAACCGGACAGTCCGAGGCTGTCAGCCCATTTGACCTCTGCGCAAATGTCTCCCTGTCGTCGAACGAGATCCACTGGTCGTTGTCCCAGGAGAAGTACTTGACGGCGGCCTCTCTGTCGTGAATCACTTGGATGGCACGCTTCTTCTTGTTTTGTTTGGCGAGGATGTCTTGGACCTCGTAGTGGGCGTGGTCTTTTCGGTAGGTAGTAGGCAGGGGGGTTTGTTAGCTTGGTCTATCTATGTTGGTTCAACCTTGATGACAACTCACACCCGCTTGGACCGGTGCAGACACCTTTTTCGGCACCACCTTTCAAGGGGCAGCCAGGTTTCGTGCAGGAGGGATTTTGGAGCGTGAAGGCTCGGCCGTAGAATCCGAAACCGAGCGCGACTTGGGGATGGGGGGATGTTGACTCTCCAAAGCAGCTCGCAGGCAAGCTTGATCTCGGTCAGGTTGGTGTGCCCCTGAACAATATTCCCGCCGTGGAGCTTGATGTCAGCAAGCAAACAGCTATCCGCCTCGCACAAACCAATGCGGAGACAGGAAAGCGACTCGGCTTACATCGGATTGTCTCCATCCCACACTCCATGCAGGTCATACGACATCAGATTCAACCAGTCGGCATACTTCATCAAGCCTGGCAGGTCGAACCACTTCAAGTACCAGTACGAAGGAGGGGCAGTAAAGGTGAGGCCCAGCCTTCTACCTGACTTGACAAATGCCTCTCGCAGCGTCTTGAACAGCTCGACATAGTTCTTGGTGTCATCCGGCTTGCCTCCGCGGTCTGGTGCGCCTGGGTACTCCCTTTCAGATATTAATGCTTTTCATCTCGACATGTGAACCACAAGCTTACCAGTCAAGATCAGCACCGTCAAAGCCGTACCGATTCATGAGCTTGAGTAAGGCACGCGCAAATTTCTGACGGTTGGCAGCAGTTCGGGCAATGTTGCCAAACACGGGCTGTGTTGCTGTGCCATATCGCTGAATGTCCACTGTCGTTCGTCAGCTCATTAGACACACGTTACTGCTGTGGGGGTACGAAGGTCAAGACTTGCTCCGCCGATGGACACATATATCTGAAGCGAGGGTTTGATGCCCTTCAAGTCGACAACATCCTGAAAGGTTTTCGTCGGTGTCTGTGCATCCATAGTGGTGATTTCGAAACTGGAAGGGTCGATGTAGGCGAAGGCATAGTTGATGTGTGTCAAGCCGTCAACTGTGATGGGCATCTGTTGTCAACTGTGTGGTCAAATACAGCACTCGGAACGGCGACGAGCTTACGTGGTAAATCACGAGCGCTTGTCTGGTGGCATTTTGACCTGTCGTTCCATGCCTCCCAGTATCCAATGACTTCAGATGTCAGCATGTTCTGCGTAGGTGTCCCCACGGAGCCATTGCATGATGTGTGAGAAGTAAAAGAGTACCAACCTTTACTAAGCGTCTTCCCACCGCCGCCCCCCCGGGGGTGCAGGATGTTCGATACAATTGGACTGACAGCCAGTAGTGCAGAACTCTGAGAAACAAGTCAACAACCAGTTACTCCGTAGTGAGCTTGTGTTATTTGGCTCTTGTAAGGAGACATACCTGAAGTCGTGCCGCAAAATCCATGCTGTGAACAGCTGGTAGCACAAAAACGATCATTATTAGCCAACACACCTGAGTGACAGCCACGGTCAGCACGATGGAAACCTTCTCACCAGGTGTTCAAGGGGCATGTCGTCCCTGGGATTTTTGAATATTTTCCGCACTCGGCAGTAGCATCGCAGTTGCTCGAACAGCCAGAACCGCAGTACGTTGGCCCATAGCCGCAGAAGCCATCTTTTCCGCAGCAATTCCCAGGCCTCATGATCCCCTACAAGCAGCTAGGGTTCAGCGACAAATGCCTGACATCAGTTAACACGACACTGCCGTCATGTCCTGGCTGGCTTCACACACATACAGGCATCGGGTAAGCCACGCCCGTTTCTTCTTGATCGATGTGGGTGAGAGAATGCTCATGCTGATATGTCGCTTCACTCAGCGATGCAAGCTTTCAGCTTTTAGAAGATTGGCAGCTTCAAGAACTATGTGATTCTTCCTGCAGAAAAGAGCTTGGCAATCTGCGCAACTCAATCAAGGCGGCTTGTACCGCGAAACAAGATCTTGTAGTCCCTGGGGGTGCGGACGGTATTGCTTATCCAGGTAGGTCTCAGGGTGTTTTCGCCATTCCATCGTGCCCAACCAGATTTGCATGTAAATCTCTAACAGCTTTCTCAGTCTCATTCTTTGCCGACCGTTATCTTTATGCAGTCAAGGCGGGATGTGTGAAGGATCCGTGAGACTTACCTCCCTCGAGTTTTCCAGGCTCCCCTTAGAAAGAAAGGCTAACACCATGCCTCTTAGTGCCAGTGGTCAATACTGCGACGCCATCGTGGCCACCTGGAAGAACCGTGACAACTACACGGACGCCCAGAAATGTTCCGACTGTGAACTCGGCCTGGGTAAGGCGCAGCTCTCGTCCCCCTTCGGATACGACGCCGAAGCGGCGGCAGGCTTCTCTTCCTTGACCCAGAGCTGCAAAAAAGACCGGGTACAACTACGCGACCCCCACCTCATACGCTCTCAACTCCGCTGGGACGGCACCGCCGCCGCAGCGCACCCGTAGCACAGGTACTCAACACGTAGTCAAGGCTGGCGATACTTGTCGGACCATCGCGGGACTGGCCGGGATTGGATCCTACCAGCTGATCAACGAGAATGGCCTCGACCTTAGCTGCAATCTTTTGCCGCCTGCGAATGAATCCATCTGCATGCCGGAGAAATGCGAGACGTTCGAGTTGGTGGTGGGTCAAACCTGCGACGACATAATGGAGGAGTATGGCATGACCAAGGCGCAATTTGCTGGCCTGGAATCCCTTCATCAACCCGTCGTGCAGGAATCTTAGAGACTGGAGAGGCTGGTTTCTTTGCGCCAGGTAAATGGCAATTCAGCTCAATTTTCAGCCTGACACGGGTGAGTGCTGACGCTGGCAAGCTCACCGAGCGGTACTGTCCCGGTTCAAGAGGGAGATGCGGTCACCACCGACGCCCCTCTGCCGACAAATCACCATCCTGATTCGAACAAGCACTGCGGTCAGTGGTATGTTGTAAGTACCATGGCTGCCCTACTGGTTGATGTCAAAGATGGCACAGTTGCAGGATAAACACTGACATAGGTACTCCCCAGGTCCAACCTGATGAATATTGTCAGATGATATACCTCAAGTTCAGCATTTCCGTTGATGGCTTCTACTTTCTCAACACAAATCTCGACAAAAACTGCACCAATTTGTGGAAAGACACAGCCTACTGTGTCAAACCGGTCGGAAACATCGTGACGTACCCAGGCTACAAGACATCGACTGCCTCCACCAGCTTCACTCGCCCAACCCCACAGCCCACAGCATCGGCGGCACCTATCCCCATACCTACTCTACACCCCAAAGCGCCGGGGACAGTGAATGAATGTTTTCTTCGCAGGAATGCCTGGGAAAGCTTCTTCATGGCAAATAATCCACTTTTCGCGGGCGGCAACAACTGCACCTCGTGGGCCAGTGTCGGCGACGTCACTATCCAACAACTTTTGGAGTGGAACCCCAATTTGTCCGCAACCAAGTGCGAGTTCAAGCCCGGATCAAGCTACTGTGTGCGGAAGTGGGAAACAGAGCGTATGCTCTTCCCGAGCCCTCTATTTCAAAACTTTGCTTCATGGGTAAACAGCAACTAACAAGCAGAACCAACCCAGCACCTCAACTAGAACCGCCCCACGATTATTGCCTCCCAGCTGACCCTTCACGGATCCCAGACACAACCCTCCAGCCCAAAGATTGCAGCTGTTATTTTGGTCTGCGGGCAAAAGACAAATGTGTGTGGAAAACTCCCCCTCCAATTCCCTCCACCATGAAAACATCAACTGACACGAAGACCAGCCTTCTTCAACTGTACCCAATTCCCACTCAACTTCAGCATCACCCTCTCCACTGTCCTCAACCCTCAACCCATGGCTTGGCTCCACCCCCACGACCTGCAACCAAAACCTCTGGACCCGTATGAACATGGATGGCTTTATCCAACTGTGTGTCGAGCGAGCTGGCACCGGCACTCCCTCCCCCGCCACGACAAGCAAAGCCTCCATCTCTACTCCCACCAAGCCACCCACCTCAACGCAGAGACCAACCACCGCCCCATCAAACATCACAAAACCACCCGCCTCAACAGCAGCCCCGAACCCCCCAGCGCCAACCCAACCAGGTGCTAATCCCTCCTGCAAGAAATGGCACGTCGTTGTAGGTGGAGACGGCTGCTGGGCAATCTCCAACCAGTACGGCATCGCCCTGGAGGATTTCTACAAGTGGAACCCCCGCGTGGGGAGCGATTGCGGTGCGCTGTGGAAAGATTACGCCGTTTGCGTTGGGGTTGAAAAGCAGGTTTGTTCAGTTGCGTGCCTGTTTTCATCGGCAGGTTCTCTCACAAACGGGTTCGACGGATGGTATGGATACCAGCAGACGCTTTTCATGCTTCTACCTCTTGCACCCAGCTACGTTCAATGCTGCCCCAATACCTCATGCCCAGTGTGTGAGCACCTAAGCGATGAAGAGCCCCGGTGAAAACCGGCATGTAATAATCACCCAACCCCCCTTTCCCCCTCCCCCTTTCCCCCCACACGTCCTTGCATCATGCCCTCTCCTCAGTCCTCAAAAGCATCCAGGCCAAGTTGTGCAACCCCCACAACTCCCAACACCTCGGTCTCCCCGCCCCTTTTTCTGCAACCAAATCTGCAGCCCCTTTCCCAAACCACAAAGCCCGAAACCCCCCCGCAAAAGGGCCACGCCGCACACTCCGCCCGCCCGCCTCTGCTACACACGACTAAACCTCTCCCCATTAAACAAAGGTTTTTACCCTTTTTGTTGTCCATCTTTCATTATCCAAGCCCTTGTGCTGGGTAGGTGTCTTGAGAGACATGCCTGACTTTCCCAGACAAGACAGGCAACTCCATACGCACTGCAAGAACAAGAATAGTCCCAGAGGGACACAAAAGCAAAACATGGGAAAAGTGTGTTACTACTGTAATGTGGCGAGGGTGTGGAAAAGAAAAACATGTAAAAGAAGAATATGCGGCCATCGGGAATCGAACCCGACTCTAATGCTTGGAAGGCATTAATGCTAACCACTACACCATGGCCGCTGACCTTGCTGCGTTTATGTCGCTCAAACACAGTCCCCAACACTGGGCGCCTGGCTTGGCAGAACAGTAAAGCTCCATATCCCGTCCAGTTCCAGGCACAATGGAATAGACAATTGTCCAAAGTCGTCAGAAAATCATTCCAAGCATCAAACGCATCAACATACTAAGCATCAAGAAAACCATTTCCGAGTTCAAATCCAAATCCGTGTATTTCATCCCTTGTATGTATGTATCCCCTTGTCTATCCCCATGCTTTGCTTTCCATAACCCCCTCAAACCGCCCAAACCCCCCCCCCTAACCCCCCCTAAAAAAACGCCATATATGCATCCCATCTACCCTGCTCCAATCCAAGTCCTATGATGATAAAAGAAAAGCGGTAACAGAAATCTGGAAACGTGAGTAGTGACCTGTGGAAAAAGAAAAAGAAGGTGAGAAAAACCACCTGCGAGGAAAAGTAAGTGAAAGAAATCCCAAACAGGTAGGTGGTTGGATGAGCAACCCGGTGACAAACGCTGGAGAGAGGAATACGGATAAAAGACGTGAAAGATCAACATTGTCGAGTGAGTGAAAAAGAAAGCTGTTGCCGTGACAAAAAGACCTAAAAGGAGTAAATGAAAGACTTGAAGAATAAAAAAAGAAAGCGAGTGACAGGAGTATTAAAATATCCTAGAAAAATGCCTCCCCCCTGTTATGTAAATCAACGAGTGAATTGAGTACTTTTGAATGAGTGTGTCTGTTGTTCGAGTACCGGCAATGCCATTGTGGATGTGGCCAAGTATTTCTTTCGGGGTCTGCGGAATTGGTTGTTTGCAGTGCCAAACGTTGGTAAAGAGCGTCGTGAGCGAAGCGTCTGGTGAGACAAGAATGTCGCTAGTAAGGTGCCAGGTATTAAATGTTGTAAAGCGTTGTTGTCCCCTGATTGAGTTTCGGGCCGAGTGAGTGATTGTGTAAAGGGTAAATGAATGATGTAAAGCCAAGTGAGATGGGTTACTGAAAGACCGACGCCGGTGATGGTGTTGAACCGAAAAGTGAGCGAAAGCAGTAAATGCCGAAAGCTCCCCTCAGAGGGTCAAGACTTGTCTGACCCGAAAAGCAAAAGACCACCAATGATGAAAGGCAGAAGAAAAGGAACATCCGGGTGTTGTCGATCCTTTACTTGCCGGCGTTGCCAACGCTGCCGGCCCCAATCTGTCCCGTCTGCTGAAGCTTCACCAGGTTGGGTGCAGCAACACCTGGGCAGCCCGACCCCTTGGCACCGTTTAAGCTCTGCAAGACCTGGATCATGGCAGTGCCGCGCCTCTTCTGAGTCTCGATCGAAGTATCGGAGGCATCGTTGAACTCCCCAAGAGAGATGGGAATTGGCACACTGGGGTCCGGGAAGAAGCCCTGGCTGAGGCCCTGGGAGAGCTTGCCGAGGAAGTCTGGGTCGTTGGGAGCAGGTGGGCAGTCGCAGGGGATGAGCTTCTGGTTGGCGCCGACACAGCTTCCGACTTGGATGGTGTCCCGGCCATCACCGGCCTTGACACCAAAGTCCTGAGGAATGACAGCCGGGTTGACGCCGCCTTGGCGAGGGACGTGGACCAGGGCAGAGGCCGAGGCGGCGAGGAGGGAGAGAACAAAAGTGGCCTGCATTTTGAGAGAGTGGTGAAGTGGTTGTCGTCGAGACTGTTTGTAAATTGGTAGTGGCTGTAAAAAGGGAATGGCAAGGGTCCGGCCCAAGAATCAGAAGACGATGGTGAATGGAAGGAAAGACTGCGACCCGAAGATCTTGGTGTTGTGAATGAGTGCCGAGTGCTGGATGGTGATGTGAGAGAGGTTTAGATTTGAGACGGGATGACCTCCGATATATGTAGTGATCCGAAGTCAAGCTCCGAATGTGTGTTGACTGGGTGTGATGTCCCCCAAGATCAGGATGATGGATGGCCGGCCGTGGGTGACGGTGGCAAACGAAACGGCGCATCGCATCCTGTCCCGGGTTTTCGTTCCTCAAAGAGGGTGAGTCGATTGGGCCAGACGGCCTCGAAGTGGTGCAAAAGGGCGTATGCAGTGGAATCATTGAGTGCCGGTGCTGGGCGGTTATCGGAAATCCGGGCGATTTGCAACAGAAGAAGGGAAGAATCTGGAATACCACTCTCTAACGGTTTGCGGTCCCCTGCAGCGGCGTGGAACCGCGGACAGCCAGAAAGTCGGTTCAATGCAGGCCGCAGCCGTTGTGGCCGGCCTTGTTCCAGTGCTCGGATTGGCTGCCCTCTGTGCCCGGTGCAGCGGCTGTTGAAGGGGTGGCCAAGCCCCGGGGCCGTCGCCGCGACACCCAATTCCCGGGTATCCACCCGGTCCCGGCACTGGCTGATGAAACGATTGAAAGAACGCCGCATGAAACATTTGGGAAAGGTCTTTCCAAGCAAATGCAGAATGGAGAGGTGATTGGTGAAGGAATGAAGCGCCATTCAAGACGCCGGCACTTGCCAGAGGAGATGGGAATGTGTGAGCAGTGCATTGGGACACCCCAGGCTCAGATTTTGATATCATCATATTTGCCACGGCACACTATGCTCGGCGGGCTCAGATTCTGGTATCATCATTGCTCGCCGCACACCTTTCCCTATTTTCGCTTGCCTTTCGAGGCGGCAAGCTCTCAATGTGATGGCGACAAGTTTGTCGGTCTGCTTCGTAACGTCCCTTCTACTAGACAATGACAGCGGTCAGAACCTATTCATTACGGCGCCACACCCTTGTGGAGGTACCGATTGCACACAGACTTCTGGAAGGCAAGCCTAAGGGGAGAAAGATTGGTGTGAGGGAATGAGGCGAGATGGGTGGGATTTATACCTACCAGAAAACTGTGTTCTGCCACCTGCAGCTTGCAGCAGGCAGCCATCAGTCGGTAGTAGAGACAACGGCGACGGCCAAAGTCGCTTGGCGACTGACTCTGTTCTGTGACGGTGACGCACTCTTGTGAAGGTACCAGCAGCATCACACCCTTGGGCATATGGAAGGAAGAAAGGGAAATGAAGTTCAAGGGCCGAGAGAGCATCAGTGGAACTAATATACCTCAGGTCTGTAGCGATTGCCCCACTTTGAGTTCAAGAGCTTCTATGTTGTTAGGGTGTGGCTTGCTTCTATTGACGGCCATAACAGATAGCGTAGGCGTCTGCCTAGGAGGCTTGGATGGTTAAATTCTTCATGTCAAACCTTGTCAGTGCCAGACATACCCAGGTGCCAAATACCACCATCACAGGTCCTAAACCTATCCATGTCTTTCCCAGGTCGTTTTTCTCCGCGGTGACGACAAACCAGCCCGGAAATCATGGCACGAGGGGAAGTCCCATCCACAAGCCAAGGACACCAAATGGAAAGCACATAGATCAATTCTCATGACCGAAAAAAACTTGAGCCTCATCAGAGGCTTCAGAAAAGATCAGCCCATCTTGAGGATTGCACCATCGCCCTCCCGTCCAACAACGACAATGAGGCAGAGGTCAGTTCCTGGAAGGCACAACACAGCTCTTCCACAAACAACAAGCAGCTAAGCAGGATCCGGACACTTTAGTCCAGTGTACCTGAACCCAAACGGAAAATGGCATAAGAAGCAGGCAAAATTCTGCACAAATGTTAGGTGTATGCATGTGGATAAAATACAAGAGTGCTTCTATATATGTTGAAACTCTCCCAAGGCAAGCAACTCCATCCAAACTACTAACATGTCAGGAAAAAGATCCTTTACGCGACGTAATGTTGGCCTGACAGGATAACACGGTGCTCAGCGGCTCGCCCTTCCTGCCCTTTTCTTCTCGGCGGACAGCAGGGAAGCCGACTTGGACTCTATTTTCGCACCCCAACCTCAACAAATCAACAAGGTTTCGTGGTGTAGTTGGTTATCACGTCAGTCTAACACACTGAAGGTCTCCAGTTCGAGCCTGGACGAAATCAATAACCTTTCATTTTTTGCTCATCTCCAGTCTCCACCACGGCGACAGGGGATCGATCCCCTTTTTGGGACACGAGAGAGAACTCAGAATTCTTTTCTACAGACCTTTGAACATGAAAGGGCCAGTCATTCACTACTTGGGGTATCAAGAGAAACAGAGCACCAAGGCCGAAATGCATGCATAACTTAAATCTTCATAACTACCGAATAATTCCTATCTCACAATATCATCTTGAACATTGGATCCCTGTCATCACCGCTACCCGCATGATGATCGTACTTCCCTCTCGCCTTGTCCTTGTTGATCTTGATGCACCAAAAGACGTTTGTGAGAATCCTGTGGCCCCGTTAGCTTCACTCTCCACACCGACAAAGATCTCCAGCGACTCACGCAAGCCACGCATAAACCAACAGCCCCAAGATGATGCTATGTCCTTTGTGGTACAACGGCCCGTCAACGCTCGGATACGCAAAAGTCGCCACAAAGCCTCCACAGTTGGCAACCGCCAGCTGCAGCGCCGAAGTTGTTGCCCTTTTGTAGTGACCAGCCGAGTTATTCGAGTTCCAGACGAGAATACACGGCACGCTGCTGTACATCCCGACAGCCATGAGACAGGTCATGCCGAACCGGACATTGGGAGAGGGGACGTTGCCGATGACCGCGTAGCCAACGATGGCGATGAGAAGAGTGAAGAGCATGATGACGCCCCGGAGCTTGAGACGGTCCGAGGCAAAAGCTACGGCGACCGTGACTGGCGTGGCCACGGCGTAGGGAATCACGGACCACAGCTGACTCTCGTTGGCGTTGGATGTGATTTTGAGGTCGTTGATAATTGTTGGGAGGA